>NC_090376.1:140335146-140638177 GCF_036365525.1 Heterodontus francisci
TAGAATTGTAACAGCTGCACAAACTGTACTTTGCAAATATAAAATAGCAAATATGGTAAATAATTTATAAATAAATAAAATTAATTTCAAATCAGGCATAAAGCAGCAAAAGATATAAATTTATATTAAAATCATATGTTGCAACAACTGGATTCTTAATATAAAGATTTACAAATGGTTAATAGCATCCTCAGTCTCCCCTTATTACCAGGTTCCATCATTTAAAATGCTATTTCAAAGTAGTGTGGAGGTGACAATTGTGTGAATATTTGTTGCAGCAGTTATGTGCAGTTTATGCTATGTTGTATTTAGTTTTAACCAATAACAGTTATAAAATCTTTCTAACTTTGAAACTTCTAACTCATGATTTTACATATGCAGAGAAAAAAAATCAGAATGGTCTCCAAGGTTTGTCCGGGTACCCATTATGAGTTCCTTCCGCAGGTCTTGCTTTCTTTCCCTGTCCTCATTAATTAAATAGGCTAAAATTACAAAAGACAAAGCTTTCCTTATCCCCGATGGGATGAATGAAACTGTTCTGGCATCACTGCATGTTATAGAAATTGAAATTAAAGAAAATCAGCGACAGTGAGGGATTGTGTCAAATGACACAAGATGTTCAGATTGACTAAAGCCTGTAAGTGGGTTTCCTCAGGTGAGTCACAGAGGGACAGAACATGAAGAACGTTGAGAGAAAGATACTGAATTTTCAATTGGATATCTTGAGGTGAGAATTTTTTTTAAGTGACGGAATGCAAATTAAAATAATGTTTTATTTATTTAGAATTATTATAAATGTGTTATCATTGTAGATCTAAGATCTTTGTGGGGACAGATCAAAAGTAAGCTAATCAGCTAACAAACTAACTGTGGAGTTGTGGAGCCAATTTATAAAAAATAACAAGCAGAAGTTAACAGGACAGCTGCAGATAGCTTAATAGAAGCCTATTGTTTAATAATCAGCCTAATAGTTCAAGGAGGGGAGATGTGAAACTACTGAAATAAGATGCAAGAATAAAATGCTGGGACGAATGAACCAATCATGCACTGATAATAGAAGACTGCAAACCACTCAGAAACAAGCGGGTTGGGGGGGGAGGGGGGCGTTACTAGTTTTGTTTGAATATCTATCAGAAAGGTTGCTGTAGTGAGTGCATGTTTTTTTGTTTTCTTTCTTTTGTTTTGCTTTTTGTTTCTTTTGTATCCTTGCAATGTAACAACCATATACTGCAATAAAGTTTCTAAAGGTTACGGTCGGACTTTGTCTCTCTTTGTAACTGATGAGATCCAACAATCTTCCTTTAGCTTTCTTAGATGATTATTTCAATATTTTAACAATTGCCAATCAAAATGCAGTTGCTTTCCTCCATGAAACACAAGTTAGATACCATCATGACAGAAAAACAGCCAATAATACTCTTTTCATGCTTCACAAGCACCTAACTTAGTGCTTAACCAAGAAGATTGGTGAAGATGCATTTACTCAGTCTATGTTGTGAGCAAATCTGAGAGGAAATGCCTCAATGAAGATTTGACAATTCCAAAATTTGACCTGATTCCCAATGTGATCCCTCATAACCAAACCAGAACTCCAGGTCAACTACAGGCCTCCAGACTAAATCAAGACTTTTCATGCCAGCCTTTCGTGCTTGACTTAATGGCCTCACACACTGAATTGAATGAATTTGCACTGAAATGCGCCCTGAAAGGACTTTGATAAATATGGACAATTAAATTGTGTCTGTATATTTTAGATAAACCTGAAATAAGTGAAGTACTCTTACATTCCAAGGAAAGAACTTGGGGCTTACTTATATATTGACTTCAACTCTTTTGATGCCAGTTCTCTAAAAGTGACTGACCAATTTAAACAAACCTAACTCGACTGGGAATCTAATTCACAATGGCAATTGTAAATGAAGTGCAATAACAAAATGTGGAACAATGCTATGTGCATGAAACCTTGTGGCAGAGTTGGAAGACTAAAGAAGAGATAAGGTGAGCCCTTCATTCTAATTAACATGATATCTTGTGGACTGAGTTATGTACCTTATGAAACACTATTTTGAACTCCAGATAATCTAGTAAACTACGTACAGGCTGGAATTTTATGCCACCCCAGCGAGCCAGATGGTGGTGGAGGTGGGGGTGGGGGGGGGGGTGGGTGGGTGGTGGTTGGCATAACATGGAGCGGGAGGCTCCGGGCTGACTTTCCGAACTGCTCCTGCCTCTGACCCACTTTACGTAGGCCGGGGGGAGGGGGTGGAAAAAGGGGCACCCGCCCCAGGCCAATCAAGGCCCTTAAGTTGCCAATTAACGGCCACATAAGGGCCTTCGCCCGCCTCCACGGAGATTTTACCTGTGGAAAGTGGACGTCCTGGAGCCAGGGTGCCCGATTGAGGGCCACCCCTGCTTCCCCAACCACCTCCAGGACCCAAGACGCCCCCCTTCCCCCCAAACGACCACACTTACCTCGCCGGGGCATGACCGATTGTCCCCAGTGAGGCAGCCCAAACTTACCTGCAGTCCTGGCTCCATGTCCTCGGCTGGGCTAGGCTAACCAGATGATTGGCCGGCAGCTCAGTGAGGCGGGACCTCCTCCCTCAAGTGGGTGGAAGCCCCGCCTCGGAACAATTAGTGCCTGGAGACCCGTAAAATATGGGACAGATCCCCAGGCCAGGCAGAAGCGAGTTCGTCACTGCATTTTACATCAGTGGCCAGGTCCCGTCTGCCTGATGTAAAATCCAGCTCACAGTGTCTATTCACAACATGGCCATTTCCTAATGGAAACAGGGATGATAATTTCTAATGCAATCATTCGCTGTCAGCACACTAAACAGTTTTGAAATGATTGTCATTTGAAATTCACAACTCTGCCAGTCGTTTAGAATTTAATAGGTACAGCGCAAATGACAGATTGGAATAAGTCACTATTATTCCATCCCGAAAACAGATTGCAAAACCTTGTTAGATTTCACACTCAGTTCAAATACATAGTAGTTTCAGTTCTATCTCAGTCTATAACAAGCTGTTTGAAAAGGAAAAGCAATCATCAAAACAAAGTTCTGTCATGCCCAGGGGTTTGCAAATGCCATCACCCAGCTACCTCACATACAGAATTTCAGTGCTACAGAACTGAAATTAGAGGACTCGTTGCCTGGAGGAATCTTTGTGAGTGTTGGTCTTCTTGATGAATCTCATTGTTAGATCATAAAGGAATTCAGAGCTAACAAAAAAAAGCAGAGAATATACACTTCCAGAGTAAAAATGCTGCTGAAAATCATCTTGTCACTTTTCAGATTTCTATCTGCAAGTGATCGCTGGTGACATTCAGTACTGATTAGATATCATGACTGGTGTACGCCTGGGTCTTTCTCCCACTCTAATTCAACCTATCTTTAACCTTTTGTTGTGCCTGCCATCCATAATAATCTCATTGTATAGCTATAGGGTGTCCCATTAGTTGTTTTTTTCGCTGCTTAAATAAAGAAGATCGATTGACACATTATGCTTCTTGGGTGCAGTCATTGTCCAGGTTTGACGACCTGTGACAGATGATGGATGTAACTATTGTTAATTTGCTTTACTGAAAGCTGCCCTGCATGTGTCTGTGTAACAGCAATACGTCTTGTAATTGCTCTGGGCAATTCCTCATGTTATATAACTGCCTTCATTAGCTGCAACTTATGTTGGCATCGCATGTGGGGAGGTCATGCTTTACTCTGTGGAAAGTCAGTGCAGCAAGAAAGAAATCTAGCAGGGGGCATTCTCAATCTGTGGCCCAGCAGCCACATGCAGCCGACTGATCACTTCTCTCCGTTGATACAGGGAGCATACAGGAGACTAGTGAATGCATTTGAACCCAAAGTATAAAATGTGAAATGTCTGAAATTATACCATAATTTACTATTGTACTTTGTGATTCAATTATTGAAAATAAAGCAATCAATTTTGAACCTGAGATTTCCCACTGCAATTGAAATCCTCAATCCATTATGATCCTGTCGATTGTTTTCATTACAATTCTGCTGTTAGACTAAACTATTTTGTAGGCATCTTTACTTGTAAAATTGTACTTTTCTCCTTTGCACTTAGAATTAATGAAATGTAAAACAAACATGGAAATATGGGCCCTGATTTTGAAGGCCTCAGCCCTGTGAAAAGTTGGTAGGACTGTCCTATAAAATGCAACATAGAATTTATCACCGCAATCCAGATTAGCCCACTGCCGTTTTCCTGACAGCCTTCACCGGGATGGCCCCGGTATATACTTGTGATAGGTTGGGGAAGTGGGGTGCTGGGCTGCTGGTATAGTCTGCTTGACTTCAAGGGGAAGAAAGAAACCCAAAGAACACTTGATGACTTTTGGATCAGCAGACAAATGAAATCCTACCTCTCAGCCTTCTTCCTGTACTCACCCGCAGCTCCTTTCAGCCATTGGGTGCCTGCACGATAGCTATCCCCATTTTCAGCTGATTCTTGCCTGTAGATTAGTGTCTTAAAGCACTTGGTGCACTGTTAATGTAGTTTAGTTTAGTTTAGAGATACAGCACTGAAACAGGCCCTTCGGCCCACCGAGTCTGTGCCGACCATCAACCACCCATTTATACTAATCCTACACTCATCCCATATTCCTACCACATCCCCATCTGCCCCTATTTTTCCCTACCACGTACCTATACTAGGGGCAATTGCTAATGGCCAATTTACCTATCAACCTGCAAGTCTTTAGCATGTGGGAGGAAACCGGAGCACCCGGAGGAAACCCACGCAAACACAGGGAGAACTTACAAACTCCACACAGGCAGTCCCCAGAATTGAACCCGGGTCACTGGAGCTGTGAGGCTGCGGTGCTAACCACAGCGCCACTGTGCCGCCCTAAATTGTATTTGTTTACTTATACAGTTTTTGATGAATATAACTTTCCATGAACAACAACTGTTGATTTTAACTTCCCCTATATTGACTGAGACTCACTTAGTGCTAGGGGCTTGGATGGGGCAGAATTTGTAAGGAGCATCCAGGACGGCTTCTTGAAACAATATGTAGATAGGCCAACTAGGGATGGGGCCGTACTGGACCTGGTATTGGGGAATGGGCCCGGCCAGGTGGTCGAAATTTCAGTCGGGGAGTATTTCGGGAACAGTGACCATAATTCCATAAGTTTTAAGGTACTTGTGGATAAGGATAAGAGTAGTCCTCGGGTGAAGGTGCTAAATTGGGGGAAGGCTAATTATAACAATATTAGGCAGGAACTGAAGAATTTATATTGGGGGCGGCTGTTTGAGGGTAAATCAACATCTGACATGTGGGAGTCTTTCAAACGTCAGTTGATTAGAATCCAGGACCAGCATGTTCCTGTGAGGAAGAAGGATAAGTTTGGCAAGTTTCGGGAACCTTGGATAACGCAGGATATTGTGAGCCTCATCAAAAAGAAAAAGGAAGCATTCGTAAGAGCTGGAAGGCTAGGAACAGACGAATCCCTTGAGGAATATAAAGACAGTAGAAAGGAACTTAAGCAAGGAGTCAGGAGGGCTAAAAGGGGTTATGAGAAGTCATTGGCAAACAGGATTAAGCAAAATCCCAAGGCTTTTTATACGTATATAAAGAGTAAGAGGGTAACCAGGGAAAGGATTGGCCCACTCAAGGACAGAGAAGGGAATCTATGTGTGGAGCCAGAGGAAATGGGCGAGGTACTAAATGAGTACTTTGCATCAGTATTCACCAAGGAGAAGGACTTGGTGGATGATGAGCCGAGGGAAGGGAGTGTAGATAGTCTCAGTCATCTCATTATCAAAAAGGAGGAGGTGTTGGGTGTCTTGCAAAGCATTAAGGTAGATAAGTCCCCAGGGCCTGATGGGATCTACCCTAGAATACTGAGGGAGGCAAGGGAAGAAATTGCTGGGGCCTTGACAGAAATCTTTGCATCCTCATTGGCTACAGGTGAGGTCCCAGAGGACTGGAGAATAGCCAATGTTGTTCCTTTGTTTAAGAAGTGTAGCAAGGATAATCCAGGAAATTATAGGCCGGTGAGCCTTACGTCAGTGGTAGGGAAATTATTAGAGAGGATTCTTCGGGACTGGATTTACTCCCATTTGGAAACAAATGGACTTATTAGTGAGAGGCAGCATGGTTTTGTGAAGGGGAGGTCATGTCTCACTAATTTTATTGAGTTTTTTGAGGAAGTGACAAAGATGATTGATGAAGGAAGGGCAGTGGATGTTATCTATATGGACTTCAGTAAAGCCTTTGACAAGGTCCCTCATGGCAGACTGATAGAAAAGGTGAAGTCACATGGGATCAGAGGGGAGCTGGCAAGTTGGATACAGAACTGGCTCAGTCATAGAAGACAGAGGGTAGCACTGGAGGGTGCTTTTCTGAATGGAGGAATATGACTAGTGGTGTTCCGCAGGGATCAGTGCTGGGACCTTTGCTGTTTGTAGTATATATAAATGATTTGGAGCAAAATGTAGCTGGTCTGATAGTAAGTTTGCGGACGTCACAAAGGTTGGTGGAGTTGCGGATAGTGATGAGGATTGTCAGAGGATACAGCAGGATATAGATCGGTTGGAGACTTGGGTGGAGAAATGGCAGATGGAGTTTAATTCGGACAAATGTGAGGTAATGCATTTTGGAAGGTCTAATGCAGGTGGGAAGTATACAGTAAATGGCAGAACCCTTTGGAGTATTGACAGGCAGAGAGATCTGGGCGTACAGGTCCACAGGTCACTGAAAGTGGCAACGCAGGTGGATAAGGTAGTCAAGAAGGCATACGGCATGCTTGCCTTCATCGGTTGGGGCATAGAGTATAAAAAATGGCAAGTCACGCTGCAGCTGCACAGAACTTTAGTTAGGCCACACTTAGAATATTGCGTGCAATTCTGGTCGCCACACTACCAGAAGGACGTGAAGGCTTTGGAGAGGGTACAGAAGAGGTTTACCAGGATGTTGCCTGGTCTGGAGGGCATTAGCTATGAGGAGAGGTTGGATAAACTCGGATTGTTTTCACTGGAACGACGGAGGTGGAGGGGCGACATGATAGAGGTTTACAAAGTTATAAGCGGCATGGACAGAGTGGATAGTCAGAAGCTGTTTCCCAGGGTGGAAGAGTCAGTTACTAGGGGACATAGGTTTAAGGTGAGAGGGGAAAAGTTTAGAGGGGATGTGCGAGGCAAGTTCTTTACACAGAGGGTGTTGAGTGCCTGGAACTTGTTGCCGGGGGAGGTGGTGGAAGCAGGTACCATGGAGACGTTTAAGAGGCATCTTGACAAATACATGAATAGGATGGGAATAGAGGGATACGGTCCCCGGAAGTGCAGAAGGTTTCAGTTTAGGCAGGCATCAAGATCGGTGCAGGCTTGGAGGGCCGAATGGCCTGTTCCTGTGCTGTACTGTTCTTTGTTTTTTGTTCCTTGTTCCATTTATGAAGCTCCTTTAATGTAGAAAAGTGTCCCAAAGTGTTTCACAGTGGATTTATAAAACAGAAGGAAAAATTGGAAGCTGAGCCAAAGAAGAAGAGGTGGGAGGGGCGGGTGGGGGGCGCGGGGGGTGTCAAAGGGATGGGTCTTAAAGGAGTCGAGGCAAGTGGAAGCAAACACAAATTAACTCATGAATTGTTCAAAAATTTCTAATTTTACATATCTAAAAGAAAAGCCTTTAGGCCTGGAAAATTATTTGTTTTGTTCCTTCGAATTTTGTTTTTATATTTGAACCCAAGATAAAGAGAAAAAGAAATATATCCTCCATAAACAATCTGCCCATGAAAGCTTGTGGGGTTTCTGTTAGTCTGCTATTGTAATTCTCAAAGGAGATCAGCACAGTTCCCTGCAAAATAGTGGAATCCCTGCAGAACTTGTTTCTGCTGGGCTTCTGCCAGTATGTTGGCGGGTTCTGCTGGTCTCCCAGTGTGGTCACAGCATGGGGAAAACCTCTGCAGAATTTCAGAAGCAGTTTTTTATTATAATTGCCAACAAAACAAACCACAGTTATTGTTGACCTCTTGTATTGCCTAATTGTCTATAAGGTAAAAACTGAAAAGTTCACAGTTGAACGGAAACAGTTGTTAATACTTTCAATGTAAAACTTGCCTGCAATAATGCTTTAAAAATTCAATCTCAAGTGTGTTTTGAAGTATTTTGAAAGCAAAACAAAAAAATTACAAATCCTTACAGGTTAGGGGAGACAGTAGCATAATGTTTGTGTTATGTTTGGAGATATGGTAGCCTAGTGGTTATGTTACTGGAGTAGTCAATACTGAGGCCTAGACTAATGATCCAGAGGCATGAATTCAATCCCACTAAGGGGAATTTAAATTCAGTTGAATAAATAATTCTGGAATGAAAAGCGACTATCAGTAATGGTGACCATGAAACTACTGGATTGTTGTAAAATCCCATCTGGCTTACTAAAGCATTTTAAGGAAGGAAATCTGCTGCCCTTACCCGATCTGTGACTCCAGACCCACAGCAATTTGGGTGATACTTGACTGTCATTTGAAATGACCTGTCAAGCCATTCAGTTGTGTAGGGATGGGCAATAATTAGTGGCCTTGCCATCAATGTCCATATGCTGTGAATGAATTTAAAAAAAAGCAAATCTGCAAACTGCATAGGGTCAGAACTGCAAATACTGGGCTGGATTTAGTCGCACCGACAGGACTCCCAGCGTGGTCCAAAAAGGCAAAGGGAACCTGGCCTCAGCCTTTCAGTGGCAGCAGAAAGAGGCCCTTAAGCGGTTAATAATAAGCCACTTAAAGATCTCAATTGGTCTCTGGGCAGGAAGGCTGCCTTCAGCCTTTCCCATCCCTGTCTTAATCTCATTACGACAGGAAGGCAATGGGTCCTCTGCCCCTGCCCATGGCGCAATTCTATGGGCTCCGTGCCTCCTAGCCCATCTCCAGGAGGCCCATTAAATCCAGCCCACTGTTATGGGGAAAGGTATTAATGCAAAGCCATGAATATTGGGGTTTTTGATCACCAGCCGTCACTCATCCTCATCCGAAGCTAATGAGGCTCAGCCTTCAAAATGGCATTCCCCTGGCCACTTGCTAAAAGCCCTCTTGGTGGAGGGATCGATGTATACCAGATGACATCACAGGAAATGCATGTTGCATGGTAGGAAATGCATATAGATTGTAAAACCGCATGCCACAAACTGGGAAACATGCACATAATGCTTGGCCTTCAGATGAAAGTATAAATCATACGATATCGGGTCAGTCACTTGTTCAGCGTATCTCTCATTGTCATTTCCATTGACATCAACAGGTAACCAATCTGTTATTGCGTTTTTTACATAATCATCCAAAGTCAAACTTGCCCCCAGTTTCCACTTTCCCATCATAGAATGGAAGATTGTGAATGGTAGGAGAATTCTCATCACATCACAGAAAATACATTATTCCTCAGGATCCACAAACAACATTTGTTCTGATTTACACTTTGTTTGTTGACCTGTATAAAGTGGTTAAGTGAGGCAACTAACCCTGCTTATACAAATGAGTGGTCACTGTCCTTCTGGCAGGTGACTGCTGTTGACTCATTTTCCCATCCTGTTTTGGTTTGTTTTTACAATTGGTCTTAATTTGTTCTTCTGCGACATGTGGATGGGATGGGGTTGTGGAATTATTATGTGACCCTCCAGGAAGGGGGAAGACTACTTTTTTTTCTGGCTGATGCTGGACACCACTTGTTTCAAAATGAAAGCATTCATGATTTAAGCAGTCTCCATTATTTTTTGACCAAAAGTTTGCTGCAGGTTCAGACTACACTTGGGAAGGGTTTAAACAGAAGTATAGTTTGACCCCAGAGGAGGCAGCAGAATACAGCTCTGCTGGGTAAAACTAACTGACTATAGTATCTTCTGTTGTATATTAAAATTTTCGTCATATGAAAATCCATATTTTCCTTCCTCATTTATGTTAATGGACTAAAATCCATTCACAAACAGTTACATTGATATTTATAATTCTGCCATTTATTTCTCAAATGGATTCCTGGTCAGTAATCATTTGCTATCTTCCACTGTGTATAAAGCTATTTTGTCTTACAACCCTGTTACATTGTGCATGCTGTCCAAAAATCCCAGTTTACAGCTACCATTTCCTTACCACTCCTGATTGTATAATTTTCACTGGGATCAACTCCAGTGCATCCCAGCATCCTGACGTATGACCTGCAAATCATTGCTATCTATCTAGGTAGCACATACTAAATATTCATCTGGACTATCATTTGCTACAGTCCATATCTGCTATAGTCTGTCCTTTAATGGAAGATAAGCATTATTTTGTGACACATTAGTCCAAAACCATGCAAGATAATATAGCTGGTATAATGCTTGATGGCTGCAATAAAAATATCCTCCACATAATTTTCGCTGAGTGATTATATTAGTTAGCAAGTTGCAGCACAACTGAGTACTTCCTTTCAGTGCGATTGTTCATTTCAGTCATATTTTATTGCAATGGTGACTTGTTGCTCAATTCTTCTAACCGAACAACTTCAATAAAACTGACAGATTTTGCTTTGAAGGGTTTACTTAAATACAGTAGCCTAAAGCACATAGAGTATGATAGCACTGTCCAAACAATACTCTTGGCACTTATTCCAGTATCTATTTCTAAGGCTGTATGTTGGAGAATTTTCTTCTTCTTTAACCATCCTTGCTGTTTCTAACTTCAAAAATTGACTAGTGTTAAACTGCTAATTGCTGAGAGTCTAGTTCGACTCAGGCCAGATATTGAGGGTGAAATTCATCTTGGGCAGAAGTCAATGGAAACAAAATTCAGGCAGGTGTAAAATGGGTGGCTGATTCACTGTTGTCTGTTTTGCAACAACAACATCTATTTTAATGCAATAAAATATCCCAGGGCACTTCACAGAGGCATTATGAAACAAAATATGACACCAAGCCACATAAGGAGATATTCGGGTGGATAACCAAAAGCTTGTCCAAAGAGGTAGGTTTTTATGAGTGTCTTAAAGGAAGAAAGCAAGGTAAAGAGGCAGAGAAGTTTAGGAAGGGAACTCCAGTGCTTTAGGCCTAAACAGTTGAAAGTACAGCCGGCAATGATGGACTATTGCCAAGATGAATTGTACCCTTATTCTGTTAGAAAATCATCAAATTGTACAAGTAAATAATGAATTAAACCACATCGACAATTAAAAAGGTAGTTAGAACATTAATTTTAGAATGTTATGAATGTAAATACTTGGTAGACTTCTTTATTTGGTCTTATATTGCCATTGTAGGTCCAATATGGTAGCCACGAAACATACATGGCTAACTGGGAATCCAAATGTGGCTAATGTAGTGTTGTAGTGTTTAGAAATTGCATTGTGAATTGTGTACACTTGAGGCTACACATGCTAGCAAAGGTGAAGTGGATTATAATCCTAACCCCTTTTTGGGACTATCCTGGATCACGCATACTCCCCAAATGATCACTCTCACTTAGGGTTGAGAAAGACAGATCTCACAGACACTTGAATGGGTCTGAAGAGCTGATCCAACTCTCCCCAAAGGAAAGGAACCAGCACAGAATATTATCGTCCTCCAGATAGACTTTTTAACAAGTTTTAGCCTGATCATAACAACCCAGATATTATAAGTATCCGGGCATCATCCTCAATAACACATCTCCCCACTGAAGAGTATACGAGATGGGCTCTTGAGTTTGCAATCCAGAAGACTGAGAGACAATATATTTTCTGAATTATATAAAAGTTTATGGAAGAACCGAACATGTAATTCGCATGTGATGGAAAGTCAATTGCAACGTTAGTTGTTCGAGGAAAAAAAGTATAATCTTATTTCCAGTAGACAATCCAAGTTTTATGTCTAATATTGTTACAGTAGGATATTTAAGATATCTATCAATATTTAAAGCAGAATTTACCTTAAATTCCCGAGTAGAAAGCTACTGAGTTTGATGAGATACCTCTATTCCAATTTATGGGAGAACTATCGTCCTACACCACAGTAGCCCATACCTTTATTGTGAGAAACATTGGAGTGAATCCAACAAATCTAAAGATCTACTGTGTGGTTTCAATATTTATACTGTTTCTAAGCTGCATAACTAGTTTTTTAATGTATGGGGGTGTTACCTCTCTTGCAAGTAGGTTCGTCCCCTTTTATTTCCCAAATAAGGCTGTATAACTATTAATTTCTGGTTAAGATCCACCTTCTTTGGTTCTAAGAAAGGCTCGGCCAGCAACAAGGTGGGAGCCCCTCGTGGTGATTAATTTCCTTCATTACCTAACTGTTTCAAGATTATGAATTCGTTTCTTGGGTTTGATTAGTTTTGTCAAAATTTCAGTTGATTGTGTTTAGGACTGTCCGCATAAGACCATCCTATCAGCTATTACACTGTGGTAGCTTTATGTGATCATTTGAAAACTGTGTTATCAATGTTTTACCATGTGATGAGGTTCGTGACTTTTAGGAGTGAATGCTTTTTATCAGAAGCTGTCTCTATGCTCTAAGATGAGGCATGTCCTTCACCACAGAGGCATGTCAGAAGCATGTCTATGAATTTCTTTAATGTTTTAGGAAGACGCACCCTGCTTTTAATTTTTTATTTCCTAATTCATAGGAAAATAACTCTTTAAACCTTATAACCCCTTCTCATGGCCGGGAAAGTGAAAGTAAAACAGAATATAGAAGATATCATTATGTTCAACAGCCTGCAAACTCTTTCACTAAACTCGGCTCAACCTCACTCTAGTCCTGAGAGATATCATGACTATGAGGAAAAAAAGAAAAGGATGGTGAGAAACCGGAAGCATTGTTTTCAGGTGTGACATTTTTGGAAGGTTTTTGTATGCTTTTGCAGACAGAATTTTAACTTGTAGACTGTATTAGTGTGACATGCAAGAAGCTTGTACAGTGTATATATACACACAAACACTGATCTCTCCAAAATTACCATCCAATCGAATCTGATCATTGCAGAGAATTTCCTCTGAAAGGAACACGATCCTGGATCCCTGATCACTGCTTTGCTGATCAATATGGTGTTGTCGATGCCCAACCTACCACCTCTTGATGTGCATTCAGAGCCATCTGGTTGTGACTTTCCAAAGGCACGAAGACAGGTTTCGCAATCACAGACAACACAAGGAAAAAAGCCTTGTTTCCACACAATGGAGGTGAAGAATTAGAAGATATCTTTGAGATACTTACGGCTGAGCAAAATGACTATAATTCAGCAAAAAATGCACTAATGACCTACTTTACACCTAAGAAAAATACCATATGTGAAACCGTTATCATCCGATGCACTAAACAAGAAGTAAACAAGATAATTGACTAATATTGCACATTATTGAGACAACTAGCAACCAGATCTGACTTTGGTGATGTTGAACATATTGAACCGGAAATCAAAACACAAATAGTTGCAGGCTGCCTCTCCAGTCAGCTATGTCGCAATGCACTTGAGAAAGACAGAAAGCTGTCAGTGCTGCTGGAGTTAGCAAGATCACTATCGCTCTCAGAGTGCAGAGCTACTGAATTTGAGGCTGCTAACAGGAACTATCACAGTCTAAGTTCAACTGCTGTGAACACTATTCATGGCTCACATGCCAAGAAACCACCTGCAAAGCGACAACCGCTGTCTCACAGAGTTGCGACTTGTCCAAAGAATGCTTCCACATTAGCGGTCCTTACCACACTGGACAGAGTGCCCTTCCACTGCTAAACAGTGTAATGTCTGTGGAAACCCGAACCACTTTGCTCCTGTTTGTCGCTTATCAGCAAAATCAACTACTAAGATCAAAACTAACAGAAGTGTGCCACACATGTATACCACAGCAAAAGGGCGAGAGAATGTAGCCAATGTAGAGTGGTTGACCCTGAACATACTTTTGTCCTCTTAGACACAGCAAACAGCCATGTGTGACAGTGACCATTGGCTACTTGGATGTAGATGCTCACATAGACACAGGAACATCTGTTAATATCATGGGAGACAAAACTTCCAACAAATTTCAGGATTTCCCCATTCTCTGCAAACCAAGAAATATGATCATTTTCCCTTACAACAGCAACAAATCATTGAAAATCCTTGGGACTTTTTAAATGCCAGTCTCATTCAAAGACAATAAAATGAAAGCTGTATTCTATGTCATATCTGGAGAATGTGATACATTTATCTGTTTCCACGCAGCAACAGATCTGCACATGATTGAAGTCACATACGCGGTTCCTTCACATAACAAATGCATTCTCGAATTGAATGCTGATCTCTTCACTGGAATCGGAAAACTGAAAGGTATTACATGCAAGCTGCATGTTAATCCTAATGTGCCCCCAGTTGCGCAACAACGGTGATGAATACCATTTCATGTCAGAAAGCAGACAGTGAAGGAACTTCGACACTGACTTGACCTTGACATTATTGTGAAAGTTGGGGATGAGCCTACCCCTTGCGTCTCACCCATAAAAGTCGTCAGAAAAGCCCAAGAGCAAGAACAAGATCAGAATCAGCATTGATATGCGATCACCTAACCAAGACCTACAGTGAGGAAGACATTTGACAGATAATCGATGATATCATAGAGAAAGTGAATGGTGATAAACACTTTGCGAAGCCTGACCTCAATGCAGGCTACCCTCAAATCAAGCTTGCAGGAGAATCGAGATATATTACTACATTCTCTATTCACATTGGTCTTTTCTGATACAAAAGGCAGAATCAATAATCTAATAAAGAATAAGACAAAGAGCAAACAAACTCAAAAACATCACCCAAGTGACCCACAAAATGCATTTAATGACATGGCACCTTGTGCTCACAACTGCTTCTATGGGGTGCTCCACCTATGGCTGAGAATGAGGTGTTGAGGTGCAAGCAGTCTGCTCCCTTGTCTCTGCTCACATCTGAGATGCCCGTGGCTTAATTCCATCCTCAAAGTGGTTGTGTCATTGCAGGGGCAGCCTCTGTCACAGGCCCTTGCTCCATGGATGTTTCCTCAGTCAGAGGGGCCAAGGAGGCGAAGGATGATGCCAGTGGCCCCTGAGGAGTGACCCCCTCATTAACCTTTTCGACTGCATCAGCATGGTGGCCTTGCATGTTGGATGAGGCCACCAGTTGGGATGCAGCTGGCATCCATGCTGAGCATCTCTGTGTCATCAGCAACACTGAGCTGTCAATGCTACAGAGAGTCTTGCCCTTTCTGTGCATTTCAGTGTGCTGCTCCTGCACCCACTCGGAGTGGTGCTGCATATGGCTGTCCAAGAGATTGGCCACTCACTCAATGGAGGAGCTCATGCACTCAAAACCCTGAGACATTACAGAGCACATGTGTTGCATGGACTCCTCCATTGTCTGCCCATGGCTCCGCAATGCCTCAGGGATCTCTGACATGTGGGAACCCATCTGCCTCTGATGCTCCAGAAATACCCTCCTTTTGCGACTCCAGTGACCTGGCATCTTCACCCAAAAAAGCATGGCTGTGTCTGTCCTCCAGCCTCCAAGGGGACTGCCCACACATGTCTCACTCTCCTCCTGCTGCTCACTTGTAAGGTGCCATTCACCCAATTCTTCCCGTACTAAGCTAGATTGAGGCCCAACCAAGTGTCAGATCTCACATTGTAGATCTGCTATTGTAAATCCCTGGAAGAAACACACAGCACTACCTTCTGGAATGTTGGTGTAAACTGAACCGTTATGTCAACCTCCTTTAGTAGCACACTGCATGCTATACCAAGCATGTACAATGGCCTCAAATGAACAATATACTACATATCAAATGAAATGAACAATACACTACACAGAGGTGGGTGTGTCTGCGCTGGTGAAGGTGCAGAGTGATGGTGCAGCCTCAGTGCCATCTCTTCCCGCCAAGAATGCCAGCGATAACTGAGCTGCTGCATCTTGCTCCCCCTCCACTACTGGCCCTGTGGGAAACACAAGAAGGTGGTCACGAGAACTCGGCTCAGTCAGCAGGTGCCTTAGCATAACCAAACCACTAGATAACTGTGGTTTTATCACCAAAGTGTGCATTGGGCAGGAGTGACCTCCATACCCTTAAGTAGATTGAGCTATCAAATGACACTGCTCTAAACAACCTCCTGTCTCGCCATCACTCATGGCTTGACGTGATGGCACCCTCACAATTGTTAGGGCTGCCTTCTCCATAGGGGTCAGTGTGGCAAGCTATGGCACACCACCATCAGTCTGGGACATCTCTCATTAATTATGCACTAACTTCTCCAACAGGAGGAAGATACAAAAATTTATGAGAAGGCTGCCCTACCTCACCCATTCCAGCATGACATTCGCACGAGATTTTGTGCTCCTCAGTGATGACCCCTGCTCAGTTGCACCTCATATTGCAGGGTTATTGACGTCCCAGTGTTACAGCTGGCCACATGATCTGACAATGATAGGGAGAACTATGGGCACTCAGTCTGCACAGAGTTAGAGGCCTTCCACCTGAGTGTCATTTGCCAATTACCTTTCCAGACATTAGCAGATTATTAAAGTGCTTTCTGCACTGCACCCATTCCCCGGCTGCAGACATCTGCGGCCACCGCCATCCATGCCCACTTGGTCTGGCTGGAAGGATTTCTTCTTCCAGAAGGAGGGAAGAGCACAGCTCTCCTATCTGCAACTGTGTCCATCAATGCTGCAAGGGAGGCATCAGAAAAATGTGGGGCCACCCGGGGTCACCAGCCCAGCCTGCCACTGGCTCTCTGAGATCCCTGCTGCTCCATTCCTCCAGGCAAAGATGAACCCAGTTATAGCTGCCATTTGCCTTTCAAAATAACCTGCCATGAGGACCCACCTCCAGGCTGCTCCCGGCACAACAAATTGGGCACCAAACTCATCTCTGTAAGGATGAGCTGCCATCATGTAATGAGATCTTTTATTGCTGCCTGATGCAACATAAATGAGATACATGGCATCCAGTTGGTTGAAGATCTCATAACAGGTTTGTTTACAGCTAAACTATTATACACAGCAGAGAGCTAACTATTTACAGGACCTGCCTCTCGGTGTTACAGTTACAGTGTGACTCTGGCTCTGAGTCACGTGACTGCATCCTGGTACTTGGATCATTAGCATGCTAAGATGGGGAGGCGGTGGCGCAGTGGTATTATCACTGGACTAGTAACCCAGAGACCCAGGGTATTTCTTGGGGACATGGGTTCGAATCCCACCTCAGCAGAAGGTGGAATTTGAATTTAATTAATAAATCTGGAATTAAAAGCTGGTCTAATGATGGCCATGAAACCATTGTCGATTGTTGTTAAAAACCCATCTGGTTCACTCATGTCCTTTAGGGAAGGAAATCTGCTGTCCTTACCTGGTCTGGCCTACATGTGACTCCAGACCCACAGCAATGTGGTTAACTCTTACATGCCCTCTGAAATGGCCTAGCAAGCCACTCAGTTGTACCTAACCGCTACGAGGTCAATAAAAAGGAATGAAACCGGATAGACCACCCGGCATCGACCCAGGCAACGGAAACGACAACGGCAAACCCAGCCCTGTCGACCCTGCAAAGTCCTCCGGACTAACATCTGGGGGCTTGTGTCAAAGTTGGGAGAGCTGTCCCACAGACTAGTCAAGCAACAGCCTGACATAGTCATACTCACGGAATCATACCTTACAGACGATGTCCCAGACACTGCCATCACCATCCCCGGGTATGTCCTGTCCCACCGGCAGGACAGACGCACCAGAGGTGGTGGCACAGTGGTATACAGTAGGGAGGGAATTACCCTGGGAGTCCTCAGCATCGACTCCGGACCCCATGAAGTCTCATGGCATCAGGTCAAACATGGGCAAGGTAACCTCCGACTGATTACCACCTACCGTCCTCCCTCAGCTGATGACTCAGTACTCCTCCATGTTGAACAGCACTTGGAGGAAGCACTGAGGGTGGCAAGGGCACAAAATGTACTCTGGGTGGGGGACTTCAATGTTCATCACCAAAAGTGGCTCGGTAGCACCACTACTGACCGAGCTGGCCGAGTCCTAAAGGACATAGCTGCTAGACTGGGTCTGCGGCAGGTGGTGGGGGAACCAACATGAGGGAAAAACATACTTGACCTCATCCTCACCAATCTGCCTGCCGCAGATGCTTCTATCCATGACAGTATTGGTAGGAGTGAGCACTGCACAGTCCTTGTGGAGACGAAATCCCGCCTTCACATTGAGGATACCATCCATCGTGTTGTGTGGGACTACCATCGTGCTAAATGGGATAGATTTCGAACAGATCTAGCAATGCAAAATTGGGCATCCATGAGGCGCTGTGGGCCATCAGCAGCAGCAGAATTGTACTCAACCACAATCTGTAACCTCATGGCCCAGCATATCCCCCACTCTACCATTACCATCAAGCCAGGAGCAGCACCAAGCATACTTCAATATGAGGTGTCAACCTGGTGAAGCTACAACCCAGGACTACTTGCATGCCAAACTGCATAAGCAGCATGCAATAGACAGAGCTAAGTGATCTCATAACCAACGGATCAAATCTAAGCTCTGCAGTCCTGCCACATCCAGCCATGAATGGTGGTGGACAATTAAACAACTAACTGGAGGAGGTGGCTCCACAAATATCCCCATCCTCAATGATGGGGGAGCCCAGCACATCAGTGCGAAAGATAAGGCTGAGCATTTGAAACAATCTTCAGCCAGAAGTGCCGAGTTGATGATCCATTTCGGCCTCCTCCTGAAGTCCCCAGCATCACAGATGCCAGACTTCAGCCAATTCAAATCACTCCGCGCGATATCAAGAAATGACTGAAGGCACTGGATACTGCAAAAGCTATGGGCCCTGACAATATTCCGGCAATAGTACTGAAGACCTGTGCTCCAGAACTTGCCGTGACCCTAGCCAAGCTGTTCCAGTATAGCTACAACACTGGCATCTACCCTGCAATGTGGAAAATTGCCCAGGTATGTCCTGTACACAAAAAGCAGGACAAGTCCAACCCAGCCAATTATCAGTCTACTCTCAATCATCAGTAAAGTGATGGAAGGAGTCATCAACAGTGCCATCAAGCGGCACTTGCTTTGCAATAACCTGCTCAGTGATGCTCTGTTTGGGTTCCGCCAGGGCCACTCAGCTCCTGACCTCATTACAGCCTTGGTTCAAACATGGACAAAAGAGCTGAACTCAAGAGGTGAGGTGAGAGTGACTGCCCTTGACATCAAGGCAGCATTTGACCGAGTATGACATCAAGGAGCCCTAGCAAAACTGAGGTCAATGGGAATCAGGGGGAAAACCCTCCGCTGGCTGGAGTCATACCTAGCGCAAAGGAAGATGGTTGTGCTTGTTGGAGGTCAATCATCTGAGCTCCAGGACATCACTGCAGGAGTTCCTCAGGGTATTGTCCTAGGCCCAACCATCTTCAGCTGCTTCATCAATGACCTTCCTTCAATAATAAGGTCAGAAGTGGGGATGTTCGCTGATGATTGCATAATGTTCAGCACCATTCGTGACTCCTCAGATACTGAAGCAGTCCGTGTAGAAATGCAGCAAGACTTGGACAATATCCAGTCTTGGGCTGATAAGCGCCAAGTAACATTCGCGTCACACAAGTGCCAGGCAATGACCATCTCCAACAAGAGAGAAGCTAACCATCTCCCCTTGACATTCAAAGGCATTACATCGCTGAATCCCCCACTATCAACATCCTAGGGGCTACCATTGACCAGAAACTGAACTGGAGTAGCCATATAAATACCGTGGCTACAAGAGCAGGTCAGAGGCTAGGAATCCTGCGGCAAGTAACTCACCTCCTGACTCCCCAAAGCCTGTCCACCATCTGCAAGACACAAGTCAGGAGTGTGATGGAATACTCTCCACTTGCCTGGATGGGTGCAGCTCCAACAACACTCAAGAAGCTCGACACCATCCAGGACAAAGCAGTCCGCTTGATTGGCATCCCATCTACAAACATTCACTCCTTTCACCACCGACGCACAGTGGCAGCAGTGTGTACCATCTACAAGATGCACTGCAGCAATGCACCAAGGCTCCTTAGACAGCACCTTCCAAACCCGTGACGTCTACCAACCAGAAGGACAAGGGCAGCAAATGCATGGGAAAACCACCACCTGCAAGTTCCCCTCCAAGTCACACAGCATCCTGACTTGGAACTATATCGCCGTTCCTTCACTGTCCATGGGTCAAAATACTGGAACTCCCTTCCTAACAGCACTGTGGGTCTACCTACCCCACATGGACTGCAGCGGTTCAAGAAGGCAGCTCACCACCACCTTCTCAAGGGAAATTAGGGATGGGCAATAAATGCTGGCCTGGCCAGTGACACCTACATCCCATGAATGAATTAAAAAAAAAGATCTTAAAGGGACATCACTCTTAAATGCAATCATACAACATCCCCTTTCTTTCCAAAGATAAATCTCTTATGCCAAAAGTAAAAATATATGAAATTCGATATCATTAAAATTATTTGTACAAGTATAGAGATTATGAACTTTACAAATGTAGAAGCTTAAGAGTCCCCATATCGTTTTGGTTTTTTGACAACAGTTGCTTGGAGAATTTGCATCTCAGCTGTTGCTATTTTTTCTGAGGTTTCTCCCTCTCAGCATTCAGTTTCTGTTCATCTTCCTTCAGCCTGCTAATATACTCTATTGCTTTTCTCAAGATAACCACTTTTGAGGTCTTTTCATTCTTGGAAAGTTCCGGCACCTCATCTTGAAGAATCACCAGACAATGCTTTAGCTTAATCCTCCTCTGCCTCCTCAGGAAATTACATGTCCTTCGGCTCTCCTCATCCTCCGCATCGGAAGGTCTTGGGCTCAAGGTCGAGGACTAGTTGGGGGAGGAGTACTTGGCCTCATGGCAGTCCCTGTCTGTTCTGGTTCATTGTGGTGCTGGCGGTTCTCTAGATAGCAGAGGTGAAGGTGTGGCATAGTTGTGCCATTGCTGGGTTTTCAGACTGCACCATTTGATGCTGGCCATGCAGGTACCCTTGGTCTCTTCTGCTGTGATTGGTACCTTGGTGACCTCATGGATAGTTATGATGTTGAGGTCCTTACACGCTGGCAGTCTTGCCACTGATGCTGTACTCGTGTCTACCAGATAGAATGTTCGTGGTTTCCATGCCGACTTGCCATAGCTGCATTGCATTGCTGTGTGCCACTGCACGGGATGGGTGATCCATTATCTGCAGATAACTTGGCAGTTGTCGATTGTATCAACGATTTCTAATGACTTTGGTGCATATTCTTCAGGATTTGGACTGGTAGAATATTTGCACTAGCGCCAGTGTCAATCTTGACCCTGAGTGTGTGTTTGCCAGCTTTCCTTGGGCACGTGATGTTCATGGTGGCGAAAGCTTCCAGTTGTTTGACTTCATCAACATGATGTGTAAGGTTCACAATGTGGAATGCTTGCTCATCTTCTTTGCTGAGAATTTCTTCTCTCTGGGTCTTGTCTCAGGTCTGGGTTGCTGTGGATTTCATGTATTGTTTTGTGTTTATGCTGGTCTCTGGAGCTCTCCTTGCTGCTGTTGCACTATTTCTGCACCATTTGTCTGTTTGTCTGCACCCTACTGTGACTTCTGGCTGCATCTTTGGAGCAAGATTTCTTGCATAAGTGGGCACAGTGTCCTTTATACTGTACGCCTTGCAAAGGTCTCGAAATGCAGGACAATTTTGTGGTGGGTGGGACTAACCACACTTACCACACAACTTGCTTGTTCTTTTCGACCTGGTTATCATGCTGATGCTGTTGGCTACAACTCGTGCTTGCAGATTCTATTGTCCAGCTACAATGGCTTTGTATTTTCTGCCATCATCCAGCAGTGCTTCACTGCTGTGACCTTTCTTTTTCTCCAAGTCATTCTTATGAAATGCTTCAGTGGGTGTTGAAACAATTATAAGCTCCATTATTCAGTCTAACAGCTCAGTTTCTGAGAAGTCACATTCATTGCCCTTACTACGGCATCTGCTAATGTACTGATCTATTGATTCCTGTGGCTGTTGCCTGTAGGACATCAATTCTAAAATTGTTCTTAATTGGAACTGATCTTCTAGCACTTTCCATATCTTTGCAGGACCATTCTGGTCTTCTGCAGATAAGCCTGAGGTATTAATTCTGTGTAATCCCTCATTTCCAACTGCTATTAGTATTTTTACAGACTGTTTCTCTGGTTCAACAATTTCTTGGTCTGTAAAGCATTTTTTGTTTGAAAAGTTTGAACTCATAAAGGATATCAATCTAGTTCATGCTGGGAAATTTGGTATCCATTTTCCTGCTGTCCTTTTGTTTAAAACTTGCTTTAAGACTTGTTCGATGACTATGTATTGCTTATCCTTGGCAGCTTTGATTGACAGGAGCAGGTGTTTAGCAATGCTTGTCTGTTTATGCAGCTTGCAGCAGTCCAAGCCTGTCTGTTTACACAGCTGTTTAATAGGCATTTCAAGTGCTCTTTTTTCTCTGCTCGAGTTTGTTTATACAGTCAGTCAATAGGCAACTCTTCACACTTAAGTGGTTTTATGTTTTTGTTTTAACTTTGACTGCATGGCTGATGGCTCTGCAGTGATTGGAGGATTCCTGCGCTTTTTCTAATGGATGCCTCCTCTAATGGCGCTGACCTTGACTAGCCTTGGAAAGGAGTTGGGTCTTACCCATTTTTTTTACTGAGAGCTTTTGAAAATAATCAATTTTTCCAAGCACTTCAAGGCTTGTTTTTTTTAAACCGTTATCCTTCGACCGTCTGCACTATGACTCATCCCATTGACATGCAGCCTGCCGTTCTGTGCTAGTTAAGTTCTTTTTCTCGTCACGGTTTGAGCCAGTATTTTTTTTTTTACTTTCTCTCTTGTGGCTGGAGGAAAGGTAGTTTTAAAGCTGTTTTACTTATGGTCTCCAACTTAGACTTTGTCTTATCACCACAACTGCCACCATGTAATGATGAGCTGCTGCCATGTAATGAGGTTTTATGTTGTCTGATATAACATAAATGAGATGCATGAAGTCCAGTTGGTTGAATATCTCAAAACAGGTTTATTTACAGTTAAACTATTATACACAGTATAGAGCTAACTATTTACAGGACCTTCCTCTAGGTGTTACAGTTATAGAGTGACTCTGGCTCCAAGTCACATGACTGCATCCTCGTACTTGGCTCATTAGTATACAAAGATCTTAAAGGGTCATCACTCTTAAAGGCAATCATACAACAGCCTCTGGCCCAGTTAGGGCCTTTGCCTTAATAATCGCATTGCGTCATTGGCACTGACGTGGCACTGGGTGGGAACCAGGAAATGATCGGCTCTTGGGATCCCAACCCCAGATTGAAAATTCAGCCCAAAATGTCAATACTCATATCCGCATGGAGACAGCATATGTGCTTTAACCTTTATGTGCATTTAGTATTAAATTATAAGATGGCAACAAGAGTGTGCCAGTTTGTTTTAAATGTTTACATAGAGCTTTACAGTGTAGACAAAATGATAGAAAAGCTTCACTCAAAAATGCAATAACAGGATTAAGGTTTGTGACATGGATAGGTAACAAATGAGGCCTTGCCAGATGTGGCCACATCTCGAGAACAAACTGAAAAGGAGGTTCATTCTATATTGAGGACTTTTAACTTAAATATAATATATATATATAGAATGCATATATGTGAGGTGCTTTACTTCCTTGCTAACTAAGTGATGGTAGATGCTAAGCAAATATATACAGGTGAAGTACATTTCCCTAAATTGGGTGAATGGATGTAAATGTATTTTCTGCTAAATACCTGTGATTAGTCAGAAATTTCTATTGAACAATACCATTATATACAACAGTATTTTAATGAAAGAAAATATTTCTACATCCAGTCCATCTATAAACTAGATAAACTTTGAAAGTCAGTTTTTGTTGCTGATTTAAAAACTTGTCTTTTTTTTTTCGTTTTTGTTTTTAGCATCAAAAGCCAGTTAAAATTCATGGAGAAAATAGGATCTCAAACCAGGGTAAATTTGGAGAGAATCAGTAAAAAATAATTTTTATTTAAAATATACTAAACCTCAAGAAAACAAGCAAATGACAAACTTTTAACACACATGGCCTAGAAATGAGATCACATCCAACTTCAGCCGTGAGCCCAGTGGCAACCATGAATCAACAGGCAAGAGGTCCGGGTGGAATTGGCTGTCTTGTATCATCAGACCTGCATGGTGGGAGCACAGTTGCAAAGAAGGTGAAGATTGGCTGGCAGGGACACCAGAACCTGACTTACTGTGATTTCCAGGGAGAGAAGGAAATTGGGAAGGGTAGAAGCGGTGGCCGGCAATGACCCACAGTCTTTCTGTGGAGCCAGCAGGAGAAAATATGCCACTTCTTTACACCAAGAGGAACACCTACGTCACATTCACAATAGAGGAGATAGAGTGTACTACTCTTCATCGAGATTGCAGGGTTCCCTAGCGTAAAAGGTGCCATAGCCCACATCCACATTCCTTTGTGTGCATGACCAGCGTGGTATCTTGCTCAACATAAAGCGAGCCCACTGGCTGAATGTCTGTCTTGTTTGCAGCCATAGGCAGTGCACAAGCAGGTCTGTGACTGGCTTCCTGGCAGCAGAGCCAATGAGAGACCAGGGGTTGTGGAGGAAAAAAGGGATTTTTGTGTACATGTACACAAATTAATAAAAGTTAGTGCACAGGTATAAAAAAGAATTAAAAAGACTAATGGACTGCGAAATGCGATAATGCCTGAAAACAGGCGCGAGGGTCATGAAACGTGATTGCTTTCGATGCAGGAAGTATGCAAAGTTCATCCTGCCTGCTCAATTAAATGATTTCTGCATGCAGCTTGCATGAGATACCCTGCTAAATGGCTGCACGGTGGAGCAGGGGTGCCAAATCATGAAAGGCAAGCACAAGTTCGAGCTGGTCCGCACTACTTAAAGCCAGCCTGCACCTCTTAAAGGAAAGGTGCATTTTGACTGAGGCAGATGTGGAAGTCATTCTGTGAGTGAGTTTGTCCTGGGAAAGATACATGAATGGCATAACATGGCTGACAGTGTGCTCCAAGGTTCTCTGATGCAGCACTGGAGATTTCGGTGCAGGAAGTGGACATGAGGAGAGAATCCTCTATCCATAGGAGACCAGGAGGCTTTCCATACAGAGACTGCAGAAGCAGTGGGAGCAAATAGCCATCATGGTTAATGTCAACACTGTACCCCTGAAAACCTGGATGCAGTGCCACAAGAAGTTTAATGGCTGCATATGAATGGTCAAGGTCAGTGAATGCGTCTTCAAATGCCATATTCAAACATCTGAACCACTAGCCTTACACAATTCTCAATGTACCACCCCCGGTTCACTCATCTTCCAGCAATCTCTATCAGCCATGACTCACATTTCACATTCATAAATTCATCTCACTGTTACACTTGGCACTGTTGCAAGTCGGACACTCATATCTCACATTTTGCACACACACTGTCACCTATTCTACCATGTCAGTCAAATTGCCCCAACGCAATACACCACAGTCACTAACACATTTCCCTCTCTCGTGCAGGAGGTCGCGTACAACCGCAGGCAGAGCAGCTGGGGGACAGTCACAGCTTCATGTCCTCACCTCAGTGGAGGAGATGGTACTCTCCCATATTGGAGTGGCCATCAATGAGACCTTGGCCGCAGCAAGGCTGAAAGCATCAAAGATGACGATTTTCTTGTGCCTAATCCTCCTTCTCACCTCTTACTCTCCCATCATCTCACAATCGCATTTAATTTACAAGCTGCAGATTGTTTAAGGATGCACCCCTTGCTTTCCCCCTCTCCCCTCACCACAACCACTTGTGTCTTGCTCCTTTCAGATACCCAAATACTACAACCTGATCAGGCAGTGGTCCAGGACCAGGAAGTGGAAAAGGAAGAAGAAACTGTTGATGAGGAAGGACCATCACTCGATCGCACACACGCAGTCAGCAGCTCAGATACTGACACAACACATACTTAAGAGGATAGCTTAGAGGCAGGATCTGCATGTGGTGAGACACTGGGTATGTGTGGCCTGCACAGGGGGAAAAGGTAATGAGGGTGCCAACTCGCTGAAGGATGAGGTTGCATGAGTCTGCTGTGGAGGACTCAGATGATGACTTTGATGGGGTGGCATACAGAAATTGCTGATGAGCGTGCACAGTCAAATGCTTAACACATTGGTGAGCTTGTCAGAAAGCCTGCTGTCACTGTCAAGGAGCATAGAGGAGCTCAGCACCAACCTTGTGCAGAGCTTGGAGCACATTCTTTCCAACGTGGAAGATGTGTCCAACTCCATAAACACTTGCAGAGCCAATCATAATGTAGAGATTGATGGCTGATTCCTCAGCTTCCATTTCAGCACAAGCAGAAGCCATGCAATGTCTAAGTCCTGCAATGCAAGCTCAGGCAGAAGTCATTCAAGTTCAGCTTGTTACCATGCTAGCTTAGCTTGCTACAATGCAGGTTCAGACTGCTGCCATTTTAGCTGTGGATACTAGTGCTCAAAGGGGCTTGCAGGGTCTTACAGCAGTCCAGCAATCTGTCCTCCAACAGATTACTAGGATTGCTGAGGCGCAGCCCAGGGAGAATGGCAGTGGCATCATGGAGCACAACCCTGCTGTCCTCTCTAAAGACGACAGCATTCGTCCTTCCACCACTGTTACTTTGTCAGTGCCTTTGTTGAGGTGGTACAGTCCTAGGCCAGGCGGCCAAGGCACTGGGCTGCTCAGCGGCAATCTGCAAGGCCATCTGCAGTCTTCCCCACTGAATGTCATCAGCCTTTCGCCAGATATGCTGCCGCCAATGGGTTGCACTGCATAGGAGCACTAGACCAGGAAAAGGCACCTGCAAGACAGGCACTAAGGGAATGCACAAAGGTGATTAGTTTGCTTTTGTATGGAATATTGAATGATTTTATTGATAAAGTTGGTTGAGAATTTTTGTTTTGTGGTGGCTTTTATTTTAGTATTGTGGCCAAAAGGATGCAGTGACTGTACATAACAGGGATGGTAAGGTATGGGACTGTTGGCGAATGGGGAATTGTTTTTGCGTTCACTGGGACCGTAGTCAGATGAGCTGATTATGGACAGCTGGCCAGAAAGGGATTGTGTTGGTTGATTCCCTCTTTTCTCATTGCCCTCCTCTTCCTTCACCTCCTCCTCCACCTCAGCTACTCATCCATCTTCAGGAAGGCTTCCACTCCCTCAACATCCAACTGGTCTACAACAACAACATCAACTTCCTTCATGTGTGCACTTGCTTTCCTGGCAGCTGTCATGACTCCTTCATCCTCCAACAGTCCAGACGGCCTCGGATCTTTTATCCATTATCAAAGTGTGTGGATGGATCCAAAGGGACAAAGGAAATCCCTTGAAGAGATGGCTACTGATCCCTCTCCAGGAGCCCGAGACAAAGGCACAGAGGTGAAAAAAACAATGCCACCTGCTCAGCAGACCAGTCATTGAGCAGGCCATCGGGTTTCTGAAGGTGCGATTCTGGTGCCTGGACCAGTCAGGTGGCACACTCCAAAACCCTCCGGCAGGGTCTCGGTCATTATGATGGTCTGCTGCACTCTCTATAACATGGCCCTCCAGAGAGGTGTGGACCTTGAGGACAGTGAGACCCTGGAAGGAGACAGGTCATCAGGGGAGGAGCAGGAGGTAAGACAGGATGAGGAAGAGGGGGCGGATGGGTCCTTGCTGCACAATGAGGTGGCCTCCTCCTTCCACCCTCTGGGAGGAGGATCTCCCTGCTCACCCTCATGGCTTCCAACATTAGATCCAGGTTGGCATCGATGAAACAAGGGTCTACTCTGTCCCTAGTGCCAGGCCTGCAGTTCTCCTGTGACATCTCACTTCCATCTGGTGCAGTGGAAGGTTTTGGCACAAAACGCAGATCCCTCCCTCAGGACAACCAGCAGCTCAGTGATGGCAGCCATGGGGTATCTACATGAGTGTCACATTTGATCTGACCCATCTCCATTTTCAATCCCTCTGGCTCTAACTGGACAGGAAACCTGTCTCCATACCAATTAAGGGCTTTCCCATTTGAAAATTGCAATCTAAATCAGTTTCCCGCCAGAGTCGGGTTTCTGATCCAAAACCAAACCTGTTTCCTGTTTTCCACCTCTATAATGAAAATTTAGTTCCACTAGTCACAGTTAGAGTAGAACATAGAACATAGAACATAGAACATTACAGCGCAGTACAGGCCCTTCAGCCCTCGATGTTGCGCCGACCTGTGAAACCATCTGACCTACACTATTCCATTTTCATCCATATGTCTATCCTTTGACCACTTAAATGCCCTTAAAGTTGGCGTTCCACGCCCCTACTACTCTCTGTGTAAAGAAACTACCTCTGACATCTGTCCTATATCTATCACCCCTCAACTTAAAGCTATGTCCCCTCGTGTTTGCCATCACCATCCGAGGAAAAAGGCTCTCACTATCCACCCTGTCCAACCCTCTGATTATCTTAAATGTCTCTATTAAGTCACCTCTTCTCCTCCTTCTCTCTAACGAAAACAACCTCAAGTCCCTCAGCCTTTCCTCGTAAGACCTTCCCTCCATACCAGGCAACATCCTAGTAAATCTCCTCTGCACCTTTTCCAAAGCTTCCACATCCTTCCTATAATGCGGTGACCAGAACTGCACGCAATACTCCAGGTGCGGCCGCACCAGAGTTCTGTACAGCTGCAGCATGACCTCGTGGCTCCTAAACTCGATCCCCCTACTAATAAAAGCTAACACACCATATGCCTTCTTAACAGCTCTATTAACCTGGGTGGCAACTTTCAGGGATTTATGTACCTGGACACCAAGATCTCTCTGCTCATCTACACTACCAAGAATCTTCCCATTAGCCCAGTATTCTGCAATCCTGTTACTCCTTCCGAAGTGAATCACCTCACACTTTTCCGCATTAAACTCCATTTGCCATCTCTCAACCCAGCTCTGCAGCCTATCTATGTCCCTCTGTACCCTACAACATCCTTCGGCACTATCCACAACTCCACCGACCTTCGTGTCATCCGCAAATTTACTAACCCACCCTTCTACACCCTCATCCAGGTCATTTATGAAAATGACAAACAGCAGTGGCCCCAAAACAGATCCTTGCGGTACACCACTAGAAACTATACTCCAGGATGAACATTTACCATCAACCACCACCCTCTGTCTTCTTTCAGCTAGCCAATTTCTGATCCAAAGCACTAATTCACCCTCATCCACCTGTTTGGTCACCTTGTCAAAAAACTGAATAAGGTTTGTGAGGCACGACCTACCCTTCACAAAACCGTGCTGACTATCTCTAATGAACTTATTCTTTTCAAGATGATTATAAATCCTATCTCTTATAACCTTTTCCAACATTTTACCCACAACCGAAGTAAGGCTCACAGGTCTATAATTACCAGGGCTGTCTCTACTCCCCTTCTTGAACAAGGGGACAACATTTGCTATCCTCCAGTCTTCCGGCACTATTCCTGTCGACAATGACAACATAAAAATCAAGGACAAAGGCTCTGCAATCTCCTCCCTGGCTTCCCAGAGAATCCTAGGATAAATCCCATCTGGCCCAGGGGACTTATCTATTTTCACACTTTCCAAAATTGCTAACACCTCCTCCTTGTGAACCTCAATCCCATCTAGCCGAGTAGTCTGTATCTCAGTATTCTCCTCGACAACATTTTCTTTCTCCACTGTAAATACTGACGAAAAATATTCATTTAACACTTCCCCTATCTCCTCCGATTCCACACACAACTTCCCACTACTATCCTTGATTGGCCCTAATTTAACTCTAGTCATTCTTTTATTCCTGATATACCTATAGAAAGCCTTAGGGTTTTCTTTGATCCTATCCGCCAATGACTTCTCGTGTCCTCTCCTTGCTCTTCTTATCTCTCCCTTTAGATCCTTCCTGGCTAGCTTGTAACTCTCAAGCGCCCTAACTGAGCCTTCACGTCTCATCCTAACATAAGCCTTCTTCTTCCTCTTGACAAGCTCTTCAACTTCTTTAGTAAACCACGGCTCCCTCGCTCGACAACTTCCTCCCTGCCTCACAGGTACATACTTATCAAGGACACGCAGTAGCTGCTCCTTGAATAAGCTCCACATTTCTATTGTGCCCATCCCCTGCAGTTTCCTTCCCCATCCTACGCATCCTAAATCTTGCCTAATCGCATCATAATTTCCTTTCCCCCAGCAATAATTCTTGCCCTGCTGTATATGCCTGTCCCTGCCCATCGCTAAGGTAAACCTAACCGAATTGTGATCACTATCACCAAAGTGCTCACCAACTTCTAAATCTAACACCTGGCCGGGTTCATTACCCAGTACCAAATCCAATGTGGCATCGCCCCTGGTTGGCCTGTCTACATACTGTGGCAGAAAACCCTCCTGCACACACTGGACAAAAACAGACCCATCTAAAGGACTCGAACTATAGTATTTCCAGTCAATATTTGGAAAGTTAAAGTCCCCCATAACCACTACCCTGTTACTCTCGCTCCTGTCAAGAATCATCTTTGCTATCCTTTCCTCTACATCTCTGGAACTATTTGGAGGTCCATAGAAAACACCCAACAGGGTGACCTCTCCTCTCCTGTTTCTAACCTCGGCCCAGACTACCTCAGTAGAAGAGTCCTCAAACGTCCTTTCTGCCGCTGTAATACTTTCCTTGATTAACAATGCCACACCCCCTCCTCTTTTACCATCTTCTCTGTTCTTAATGAAACATCTAAATCCCGGAACCCGCAACATCCATTCCTGCCCCTGCTCTACCCATGTCTCTGAAATGGCCACTACATCGAGATCCCAGGTACCAACCCATGCTGCAAGCTCACCCACCTTATTCCGGACGCTCCTGGCATTGAAATAGACACACTTTAAACCAGGTTCTTGCTTGCCAGTGCCCTCTTGTGTCCTTATAACCTTATCCCTGACCTCACTACTCTCAACATCCTGCACACTGGAACTACAATTTAGGTTCCCTTCCCCCTGCTGAATTAGTTTAAACCCCCCCGAAGAGCACTAGCAAATCTCCCCCCCAGGATATTGGTACCCCTCTGGTTCAGGTGAAGACCATCCTGTTTTTAGAGGTCCCACCTACCCCAGAAAGAGCCCCAATTATCCAGGAAACCAAAACCCTCCCTCCTACACCATCCCTGCAGCCACGTGTTCAACTCCTCTCTCTCCCTATTCCTCACTTCGCTAGCACGTGGCACGGGCAACAACCCAGAGATAACAACTCTGTTTGTTCTCGCTCTAAGCTTCCACCCTCGCTCCCTGAATTTCTGCCTTAAATCCCCATCTGTCTTCCTACCTATGTCGTTGGTGCCTATGTGTACCACGACTTGGGGCTGCTCCCCCTCCCCCTTGAGGATCCCAAAAACACGATCCGAGACATCACGTACCCTGGCACCTGGGAGGCAACACACCAACCGTGAGTCTCTCTCGTTCCCACAAAACCTCCTATCTGTTCCCCTAACTATGGAGTCCCCAATGACTAATGCTCTGCTCCTCTTACCCCTTCCCTTCTGAGCAACAGGGACAGACTCTGCACCAGAGACCTGTATCCCATTGCCTACCCCTGGTAAGTCGTCTCCCCCAACAGTATCCAAAACGGTATACCTGTTGTTGAGGGAAACGGCCACAGGGGATCCCTGCACTGCCTGTTGGTTCCCTCTCCTTCTCCTGACGGTAACCCATCTACCTTCTTCTTTTACCTGAGGTGTGACTGCCTCCCGATAACTCCTCTCAATAATCCCCTCCGCCTCCCGAATGATCCCGGTTCCTCCAGCTCCAGCTCCAGTTCCCTAACGCGGTCCTCGAGGAGCTGGAGCTGGGTGCACTTCCCGCAGATGCAGTCAGCAGGGACACCCTTGGTGACCCTTACCTCCCACATTCTGCAGGAGGAACATTCAACTGCCTTAACCTCCATTCCCACTATTCTAAATTCCCAAGTTTTTAACCAATCACACGATAAAACAAGAAGAGAAATAGAAAAAGCCTTGCCTTACCTACACACAACCGAGTCCTTTTTTTCGGTAAGAGGAGGAGGGCGGGTGGGAGACACTACAAGAGTAGTGTCTCGGGTTCAGAAACAGCCCAAGTATATAGGTTTCTACTTACCCAACAGTCCCTGCCCATTATCCCTACTCCCTGTCTCCTGCCACTCAATGTCCTAACCAGATCAATAATTTGCCTTCAATTCCATGAACTTCAATTTTAGTTAACAATCTCTTATGAAGGTTTTTATCAAATGCTTTCCGCAAGTCCATATAAATAACATCCGTTGACATTGCGGTCAAAAATGGCAAAACTAGAGTCAAATCAGCATTACACACTTTCTAACAGCATGATCTACCCATTCTGCATACTTCCAGTGAATGCTCCCAGCACCCACACTAATGACCTACCCAAAATGACGTCCAGTCTGCCCACATCAGAAGTGTGTGAACGACGTGCAGACGCCATTTTAGACGTGAAACACACTGTCACGAACACGTGTTATGCCAAATGCTGATTTTCTAATCCATTGGCTGGAAACCCGAATTAAATTTGAAAAAAAGGAAAAGGAACAGACCCAAAGGTGACTACTAGCAGCTAAAATGGCCACCAAAATTTGCAACAAAATTTCTTGCATACCACTGCATTGAGAGGGAGTCAAATTGTCTGGCTGGTCCCCCCCAGAACAATGACTTGAGTACGTTGGAGTGCCACTGCTCACCTCTCCAGTCCCCATTAACAAGACATTAAAGGCAATCTTGGCACATTTAACTAGTGGAGATGGACCACACAAAGGTAATCACTTGAACAATGGAACCCTGATTGAAAGAAGGGGAATTGCTAGACATGAACTAATTAAGTTGCAAGAGGAAATATTCTTGAGCCATCATGTGACAGGCCACCCATCTATGCATTTTAAGCTGGCTGTTCTCTCCATGCAGCAGACAAGCAACTGATATTGACCAGAAGAGACCCAAGTGGGGTCCCTCTCTCTCTCTCTCCCCCCCAGTCCACCTGGCAAATTTCGAACCTTGCCTGCTGGCCATGACCATCTAAGTCTATCATTGCTGCAGAGACCCCATGAAGGAAACCATCTACATCACTGTTCTCCAGGAAAACCCTGATTCTGCTGAACACTTCTACAAGCTCAGGACCACTGAATCATCAAACTCCACAACTATACACCCCTTTTTTTTTGCTCTGGACTCTATTCTAACCAATCTATCCTTCCCCACTCTGTAACCTATTTGTGTATGTGCGAACCTCATGTGGGAGGTTCTCACCTGATTGTAACCTGTAGAGCCCAAAATATGGCCACAAAGCAGCTGAATTTTGTCACCTTGGAATTTTGCCCTTTCTTATCAAAGGAGTTAGAAAGCAAAGGTTAATAAGTGACACTTCAATTGTACAGAGAATTGGTTAGATCCCATCTAGTTTTAGTTCAGTTTAGTTTAGTATTTAGTTTCGATGCTGAACGCCAGGAAAGATATGTTACCCTTGGAAAGGGTAATAGGCAGATTAAGCAGATTCATACTAGGATTTAAAGGACTAAATTATAAGTAAAGTTTGCATAAAATTGTTTGTATTCCTGTAAGTTTAGAAGATTGAGGGACAATTTAAAAGTGTCATTAAAACGATAAAGGGATTTGATAGGGTAGATAGGAAGAAACTATTTCCTCTGGTAGTCCTGGCCTGCCTCCCACATTCTACCCTTCTTGAAATTGAGGTCAGCTAGACCTCTGCTGCCCATCACCTCTGTGCTTGCTGACCTACATTGGCTCCCGGTTAACCAATGCCTTGATTGTAAAATTCTCATCCTTGTTTTAAAGTCCCTCCATGGCCTTGCCCCTCCTTATCTCTGTAACATCTTTTAGCCCCAAAGCCCTCAGAGTTCTTTGCGCTCTTCTAATTCTGGCCTCTTGAGCATCCCTGATTTTAATTGCTCCACCATTGGTGGCTGTGCCTTCAGCTGCCCTAAGCTCTAGAATTCCCTCCCTAAACCTCCCCACCTCTCCACCTCTTCTTCATCCTTTAAGAAGCTTCTTAAAATCTACCTCATCAGCCAAGCTTTTGGTCATCTTCTCTGATATTTCCTAATGTGGCTCAGTGTCAAATAAGGCTTAATGATGCCCTGTGAAGTGCCTTGGGACATTTTGTTACATTAAAGGCGCTATATAAATACAAGTCAGTTTTGTTGTCAGTGGTGAGGGAATCCAGAACAAGGGGGCAACATCCTTAAAATCAGAACTAGGCCATTTATGAGTGAAATCAGGAAACATTTTTTTTCACACAAAGGGTAGTGGACAGTTTTGGGTGCAATTGGCAAGCCAGGTGCAAATTGTACTCAAAATTGCACTAGGGCCGGGATTTTATTCTGATAATGGGGGTCTCGACGTCCGGAAAAAGTGTCGCTGAGATCCCAGCATCATCTCTTCTCCTGAAGGCCCGCCGAATCTAGTGCCAATCAGGCATTTAAGTGGATAGCACAGGCCTTCAGCAGGATCAGTGACCCTGTTGCCGGAAGTCCCGCCCTTGGAGAGCTTGGAGAGCTGCCAGCCAAACAGCCAAACGGTGGCTACTGCTGGAGGAGCACCTATCAGAGGCAGAGAGCATCGTTGGACCCAGATCACAGGTAGATCAGGGCGGGAGGTTTCTCGCAGGGTGGGGATCATGGAGGAGGGGATTGTAGGGGTTTGGTATAAAGGACAGTGGGGTGGCTCTCTGTGGGGATTCCCCATCCTGGTGCCAGGCCCCTCGTTCAGGCACTAAGTGCCTTTCCATGAGGGACCCTCTGCAGAGCTGGGAAGCAGCCCACATGGTTTTTCGTGCCATGCTTCCCATGTGGAAACACGGCCACCCGCCACTCAGCTAATTGCAGCTGCGACGGGAAGAGACCCCAGTTGGGGATTAATTGCCCAGTTAAGGGCCTCAATTGGTGGCGGGGCCGGAAGGCTATTCACAGGCCTTCCCACCCCGGACTATATTTTGGAAGAGATGAGATGGTGGCGGGAAACCCCCTCCGCCACCATCCTACCGATTTTATGCTCTCCCTACCTCCAAACCCGCCGTGGGGGAGAGCATAATATTCCACCGTAGATTTCAAAACTTTTATTTGCTCAAGATTTTGTCCAAACGCATTTGCATAGTATTGAATGTAAAATCTTCCACAAACCAGCATGATCAGGCAATGTCTTAAAACATTTTTTTTGAAAAAAAATTGCACTAATAAATATTCCTTTATCTATTTCAGGGTGGTAAACTGGTGCGAACTGAAAATGGATTTATTAAAAAATATAATCATTTTAGACTATCTAGTCAATCACCTGTGATTAACCTGGTGTTAAATAGCTGAAAATATTTTTTAAAAACTATACAGAACAATTTACCAGTTATTTTGGTGTACAGTAGCACGTTTCTTAATACATTTAAAAAGAAATGAAAAGATTTTAAAACTTTCCGATTGGTGTGTTTGCATCTAAAAAAAAAGCTTTAATTTTAAGAGGGTCCTTAAAGGCCTGCAAACAGGCACAATTAGCAGAATTTGCCACGGTGATTAATTCAAACTGGGGACGTGGCCAGTTTTGTGGGTGGGGCTGCATGCAGCATGATGTGTTTTAAATGAGCCCAAAAGATTGCAGAAACTTGATTTGTGCTGGATGTAATTTGTACTTGAAATCCCTTAATCATGCGCGCTGGTTAGCAAATTGTGCTAAAGAAACCAATGCAATTTCAGGCTCTGGAATTCTCTCCTCTGAAAAGATTGTGGAAGCTGGGTCAGTTGAAATGGTCATGATTGAGTGATAGATTTTTGTCAGGCCAGTGTATCACGGGATACACAGCAAAGGCGGGTGAGTGAATCTGAGCTAGAGATCAAACATCATCTAACTGAACAAGCTTGAAGGTTGAATGACCTCGTAGTGTTCCTTTATGCTGGGTTCAACCTAATCTGGGATTTTTTCATCATGCTTGGAGGGCATGGAGCCTCAGTCTGGCCCTTACATGGAGAAGGTGGAGCCGGAGATAGGGATTCTCTGCATTCCGTATAAAGGCCCTACTGTTCTGGCCTATATGGAACTTGGCATGTGTAAAGGAAACCAAAAACAATGAATAAACAAATTCCAACTTCAATAGTCTCATGCACCTTTATAAAAAAACAAGGGCCTAAAATTCCTAAGCTTGGGAGGGCACCACAGGCCCAAGAGCTAAGTGGTGGGTGTGTGCAGTTTGTGGTTGATCCAGTTCCACCAGGTCTCTGTTTCTGAAGTTGAAAAATATCATCGAAACTGGGAGCGGGAGCTTCATGCTTCTTTAGCATTCTTTTGTGCTGATGTCAGAAGAAAGGACAGGATTGGCGGGACGATACTATCCAAAAGAATTCCTTCCGTTCTGCTTCCTTGTCCCCAATACGAAGTGCACCTGTAACATGCAACGTACACCTGTGCTTGTGCACTATGGGACCTACTGTGCTGATTTCCCAACAACTACTGTCAATTCCAACATTTATTCTTGTTGAAATCTCTGAGCTAACAGTAGTACTGTGTCCTCCCTGCAACATGGCTGGAATTCCTGCCCTGCCAGTCCTCCAGCGGGAGAACAAGGCTCTAGGAACAGTGCACCCCAAACCCCAAAGGACAGAGTATGCTTTCTCACCAGCACCTACATGGGCCTGGAAGAGAATATTGGAGGCCATTATACCCAGTGAGGTGAGGCATGCCAGCTTCCACAATGGTGCATGTTGGCCCCACCAGTGGGCTTCAGGTCAGCCAAGTGATCTGGGTCCTGGATCCCTGAAGAACTAAGACTGGCTCCTGCCCTTTGCTTAAGGGCAGAACAAGGCTGGAGTTTGCACCTGAGATATTGCTTGCACTGCCTGCCCCATGCTAATGAGGAGTCCCTTTGGTGAAGTGAGTGCTGGAGCCAACTGTCAAGTGCAATCGCAGCATAGCCGCCACAACAGTGACAAAAGGAACTTCAAGCTGCACACATTTAGCAATCAGTGTAGGTTTAAATTTTCCCTTTTAGGAGAGCCTGTGTTTCACCACAGTTAATGACCCACTAAAGCTGTTGATTATGGAGACAAACAGGCATTCTCCTGTTTTCAATAAAAGTGGAATTTTCAACCTTCTGAAGTATTGTAAGCGAATGCTGGATACCATTACAATAGTACCTCACCCTTCATAACACAATGTAACAGGATGTGGAAAAACAGTACCATATACTAAAATGGAGATTAGAAGAGAGCAACAAAGCTCAAAAATAGCTAAAGCGCTTAAACAAAAGGTGACAGAATAGATTTGAACTGAGATTTGAGCTGATTGTAATGTGACTGTCAGGCAAGCCCCCCCCCCCCCCCCCCCCCCACCTGCCAAGAATGAGGAAAATTAATTTTGCCACATGAACATTGATTTTAAACTATTGTTGGTGAAGAAAGAGCTTGCTTTAAAAGACAATTGGAGACTTTGGCATATCAACAGACAGTACTTCAAAGGACAAAGGGGCTATACCCTACTCCAATTTAATCCTCAATGGACTTTTGATTACCAGACATTGAAGGTGGAAAGGCTAGCATTCTAGGTAAACTGCTAAGATGGCTGAATACACAAATAGACGTGGTCCAACCAGTTTAGTCACATGACTAACTGACTGTTGGGGTTTTTTGAATTTGAACTTCCAACAGGGAATTTAAAGTCAGAAAGCTGTTTGCTCCTGGACTCAAAAAGACCTCCCTTCTGCCTGCTCTCATCTCGCTCGCACCAGCTTCAAAAACCATTGAAGACATATGAACCCCAAGAGAGAAAGGTTTCCTTCAGTGAACAAGGTTTAAGAGGTATACTGGGCCCCAATGAAAAGTAAGACTACCTGCAATAAAGGGCCAGGCAGTGAGCTCAAAGCACAGTAAAAAGCCCTCTTCAGAGATTGCCTCAAACCTCTCCATTTTATTTTTCTTCTCTTTTCTGTCTCTATTTGCATGCGCATATCACATATACATGCTAGCGAGGGGCGTGCATGTTAAGCGTTAACCGAATTAGAGTTTAAGTTTAAGGTTTAATAAATTTCACTTTTCTTCTTTAAACCTAAGAAAATCTGGTGTGCTCATTTCTTTGCCTTATAATTGGAAAGCTGTGAACAAGGATTCACCAAAGGGGGAGCTCAAAACACAGTGTGTTTAAAATTAAACCCTGTTACAATAGGACCAGGTGAAGACAGTAAAAGACCCCTAGACACCTTTCTCACCTGGTCATAACAGTGACGTTAAATTATATTAATACTGATATCATTTGTACTTGTGTGAATGATTGTCTCATTACTACATTTGCGTTCAAAGCAACCCAATTTTACAAAGGAGCATCAATAAGAATTAAGACTTTTTTTTTGCATATGCAAAAGGCCTCTAGTCTGTTTCAGGCAGGGCCTTGGAGGTCTATTATTTTGCCTCTATCAATATGGTGGCGGTGTACATCTGGTTTGAAACGAGCGTGCACTTCCTGCCCATCATATTGGAGGCTCTGCTGCCTGTTAATTGCTTGAAAAAGGAGTTGGTACCATTGAATTTCTCGGTTTGAATCCAGCAAGAAATGAAGTTAGAGAGAGCAGATGTGGAAATGTGTAGAAAAATAGATCTTGTAAATTTTTATCAAATTAATTAAGGACAGGATTGGATTCAGCTGTGATGGTTCCTTTCGTTAAATAGCTTGCCAGCATTCAGCACCTTGGCCCATACATAAATAAAGGGGACTTGGATAAGGAATGGAGGACAGCCAGCACCTATGGAACAAAACTCAATAAGTCAATATATGCTGGTTGGAGAGTAGAAACATGAAGATAAGCTAAAAAATCTTTTGGCTTTTTTCTCCAAGTATAGCAGTCTACGAGAAATAAAATCAGTTTATTTGAAAATTTTGAAAAAAAAGAAAAACATCAATCAAAATAATAATGTAACATAGTTGGTTCAGAAGTAAAACAAGAGAACAGGAAATGTATATCTGTCACACATCTCTGGTAATAGATTGAAATCTGAATTGTCTTCAAAGTGAGGCAGTGTGATATCCAGAAAATCAAAGCACTGCCCTGAAGTGGCTTATCATCTCTGATATAGGTAACTATTGCTCAAGACAAAGGCTATGTCTGTTGTTTAGACCTTATCGAAGTGTAATTGTACCTCAATGTAGCTCTTACACTGCACCCAAATGCATGACATTCAACTTACCCTTCTAGTGTGATCCGATTAAAAAGGCCTCTTAAAACCATCAAAAGACTCAGTGACAGATGAAGCCAACTGTTTCATTTTTTCTCTCTCTGTAACCAAATCTTTTTTTTAAATCATTGACAATAGATTAAATTCACAGCTCAGTTTCACACTTCAAAAAGTCTCAGATTTCCGCCATTGTGCAGCATCGTGAAGTTTGATACAATTCACTCTTTCATCTGAGACAGAGAAAGGCACCTGTGAGGCAGGACATGTCGATTAATACAATGAAGGGGGTGCAAAAAAAGCCCTACAATTAACCAACGCGGTAATTTTATATAACTGCATAGATAACATCTACATAATATATAGGTACATCTTCTCTGTACTACAATAGTTTATGAAGTTTCGTGCAATGAAATCAGAAAATAACATTCACTTTTTCAAAGGATTTTTGTGAGTTCTATCTTCTGTTTAACTCTCAATCTTTTTTCCCCTCATTATTTTCTTGGTGAGCATCCAACTATTTGTTTTCACCTTTTCAGATGCTTCACTCGTAACTCCTTTGAGCTTCTGGGACACTATGCTCTGAAGTAGGTAAACAAGTCTTCCAAAGCAACATCTTTGAAGCATATAGTAAAATGTAAGAGCAAAAGACAGGTTTGTGTGGCTTCCAGATGGCCCATCTGTTGCATAAAGCTGTGGAACACTGTAATTAAATGGTAAAATGGCCTGTAATTACTCACACCCATAAAGTGTGATTATTTTAAAACAAAACAAAAGGCCGCAATGTGAAACATTTATGGGCTTGAAAATATTTAGTTTCAGCACATTGTGAGCAATTATCTGAACAAGAAACATTAATACAGATGGTTTTACAATCCCCTCAATTAAAGAAAAAGGTCTTCTGTTATGAAGAATTCACATTTTGCGAAGTTTTTTATTCCACCTATCAGTCTGCCCAGTATAGTCTCGCTCCCTTCAATGCAAGCACAAGCAATACAATGAGGCTGTCGCAATCACCTTGTTTATGTTATCATGATGAGTTGATACACTACACCATCTGATTTAAACATCCTGGGGCCAACAATTCTCATTGATGTTGGCAAAATAGAGGCTTAGTGTAGCCACAGCTCAATTTTGGATTGAATGGTAGATCCACTAACTTTTTGTTCTATTTCTGGCTTGTCTGCGAAGATTCACTTCTTCTGACAGCCCTTTCACCACTATACATATGTCAATGAGATGGTATGATTGGTGTAAGTGGCCAGAATTCTCAGTTAGGCCAGAATTTTACGGTCAGCAGTGAATGAAAGGTGCTAGTCATTCATTACACTTATGCTTGCCCACAGACTTGGGGTTTTGCATTCGAACTTGCAGTTATTAGACAGCCATTTTGGAGCAGTGCCACCTAGATGCAATTTGGGAATCACTGTGAACAAGGAAACTTCTTAACCAAACAGATTGAAGAATCGTTACTGAGCAGCACCGGTAGAATTTTATGGGCTTGTAAGAGTGGATATAGTGGTGTTTGGGGTGATCTAATAGGCTGGAGGTGTCTTTTCAGATTCACAATGGCAGGATATTTGAGAGAAATTAAGTCGGTGGGGGGTTTGTAGTGTTCTGGGGTTCCTCCAGCGTGGTGGTGGATTGCAACTTTATATTCATTTAAATAACATGAATACTCATTCTCAATCCAACCTACCTGATTAAGTGAATGGGGAGCACTATTCCCGGATCATGATTGTTTTACTGTGGCGTGCAGCAGTTGGATTTGTGCAAATGAGTTTCAGGTCTGTGCTCTTCTCGCTTTAACTCATCCGCAAAACTAACACAAGCATTGGAATGGATGTTTGCCTCCAGGCTCGACAGCAGCAAGGATGAATCTTCTCAGGGTATGGCACCAACAGCGTGGGGGTGTGCCGTTGTGGGGGGGTGGTTGCGGTGGTGGCTGCCTGGAGGATCAGGACAGCGTGCTCGAGAAGGGAAGGGCATGGTTGATCGGGTGCATGGAGGATCATGGGAGGGTGGAGTGGAGTGTCCAGGGTATGGAATGGTTGCTGCTGATGCTGAAGCTGTATGCTGTCAGCTGTGCGAGTGGTGGGTGGATTACAGCATTACAGTCTGAAGATATTTGGCAAGGGCCTAAAGGGAGGGATGTCAATATTGGGGAGCTGCGGGGCAAATTGAGGCTGGCAGGGTCAATGGGAGCAAATGGATTTTGCAGGGGGGAAGGTCAAGACGAATGGGTGGGTATTTGACAACTTTATATGGAGGGGACCAGGACTCAGCAACAATGGTCAGGTCAATGTGAGGAAGTTCAAGGGTGAGAGTTAGCATGTCGATAGTAATGGGAGTAGGAACAGTGTGGAGGGATGGCACGAATAAATTATGATTACACTGTGCACAGTAATGGGGAGAGGTTCAATGGTAATAGAGGGAAGGGTAATGCAAACATTGCGTGTGTCAAGGGTGATGGGTTCAGGCTGGAAAGTTTGTCTCTGCAGATCCCTTTAAATACTGTGAGCAACCTTGTTAGGTCTGCTCTCTGTTTTGAGATTAAATAGGAGAGTACGGTGTCTAATTTCCCTCACATTTTGGTGTTAGCTAACTGGATGGTATGGGGTTTGATTTGGAAATCCTCCAGGCCTCCCTCTAACTCATCCTCACTGTCCCTTTCATCCTCCTCTTTCCTGACTGCCTGACAGACATGTGCTTGTTTGTGCCCTTCCTGGCTGTAATACCATTTTAACATATTAATTTGGCACAGTCTTTGCTTTTTCCTGTAATCTGGGGTGTCAATTATATAATTCACCTGTCTAATTCTCTTTACTACTCTGTACAGGCCACTGAACTGAGCTTTGAATGGTTCTCCCTGTATTGGTAATAGCATTAACACATGGTCTCCGGGCTGAAATGTTCTGGCCTTGGCATGTTTATCCGCCTGCCTTTTCAGAGTTGTCTAGGAGGTCTATTGGTGTTCCTGAGCCACTGCACAGACTATTGTGAGCCGTTCTCGGAACGTAGACGTGTAGTCAAACAGGGAAGATTTGTCCCTCTATCCCAAAAACCTCTCACCTCATGTCCATAAACTAATTTAAAGGCACTAAAGTCAGTGGACTCTTTGGGTGAGTCCCTGGTATCAAACAGAAGAAATCTCAGGGAGACAGCCCATGGAAGCTGGGTGGGGTGGGGGGAGGAGTGGGGAGGTGAGGGTGGTGGGTGGAGGGAGACAGGGAGACAAGGAGGCAGGCCAAGGAAGGGGGGTGCAAGGGAGACAGGGTCTTGGTTCTTGCTGGGAAATGAGCAGACATTTCATCTCTCTCCTCACAAGCCTTTGCAATGTAGGATACGGTGCAGCAAATCAGGTGGCCATCCTAAGCTGCCAGTAAAGACATCCTTTTCGCTGTTCTTCTTTAAATTACTTTAAAAAAAAATTTAGATCTCCAGTCAGTGGATTAAAGAAAATTATCATTCAACAAAACACATTGGCGTGACAATGGAGACAGCCAGGCCGCAAGACCTGTGACCTTTGGCACCATCGCTAGGTTCCCGAGAGTGCAAGGGGTCATCAGCTGTACTCATTTGGCCATTAGAACTTCCTGGGAACAGCTTGCTGTATTTGTGAATTGCAAAGGCTTCCACTTTTTTAACATACAACTGGTTTGCGACCACAGGAGAAGAATCATGCATGTTTGCACATGTTTCCCAGGCAGCTGTCATGACTCATACATTTTGAGAAACTCGCAGCTGCCAGCAGTTTTCGAGGAACCAACCAAAGTAGACAGATCGATCCTGGGTGACAAGGTACATGGTACATGGTTGATGACACCAGTGTGTCATTCACAAAGCGCTGCTGAAATCAGGTACAATGTTGCTCACGTGATTCTGCTGCCTTGGATGGTCTGGAGAGACTCTTCAGTACGCGCCACAGAGGATGTCACAAATAATCGTTGTTTGTTGTGCCTTGCACTATGTTGCAATTAGATGCGGCAACATTTTGCAGACAGAGGAACAGGACAAACACCAGTTTTACTCTGATGAGGGTTACTATAAAGAGGGTGAGGAAGAGGACAACAATGCCAATGATGCCATCATCAATACGAGAGCCATTGAGAGACATGCAAGGGACATCAGGGAGAACCTCATTTATGCACGTTTCAGTCAACCATAAGCCATATCATCAAGGAATGTTGGTATGAGAAACATAACAATTCCCCACAGAAATTCACTTTTGCCTGAGGTCTTATTCGTCTCTGCAATTTTATTTATTTTTTAATTTTTTTTTAAATTTAGAGATACAGCACTGAAACAGGCCCTTCAGCCCACTGAGTCTGTGCCGACCATTAACCACCCATTTATACTAATCCTACACTAATCCCATATTCCTACCACATCCGTCCCGATATTCCCCTACCACCTACGTATACTAGGGGCAATTTATAATGGCCAATTTACCTATCAACCTGTAAGTCTTTGGCTGTGGGAGGAAACCGGAGCACCCGAAGGAAACCCACGCAGACACAGGGAGAACTTGCAAACTCCACACAGGCAGTACCCAGAATTGAACCCGGGTTACTGGAGCTGTGAGGCTGCGGTGCTAACCACTGCGCCACTGTGCCGCCCCAATCTTAACGAAATGTGGCTGAACTTCCATGTGATTGGCATTTGAAATCATCTATGGGCTACGATGAATGCAACTACACACCACTGCAAGCAGCATTAAGTTTGACCGCAGAAACACAAACACAAGTCATGACAATAGTGTAAAAAGTTAATTATGATCAACAAGAAAGCAGCCATCATTGAAGACTGAAGGTTCAAATTTAAATGAGAAATGGGCACTGGGGGCCATTTTCTGTGATGTTTTGCAAACATTAATGTGTTCCTGTTGTAGGCCTCCAAAGAACATCTTTGTTTCCATCTGAAACCAAGCAAAAGATTAATGAAATGAAACAAATATGTATTGAAAAATCTTTACTATTATCACAATATGTACATCACCCGTGCCACCTTCATGCTCAAAACTGCTTCAATTTTCTTTTTCTACCACTATGTCTAGGTGCAACCCTGACATTAGCTGCTGAGGTGGAGGCAGTCTGCTCAGTGCACTGCCCCATTGCTGTGGATGACTGTGGCGGGCATTCTCTGGAGGAACGAAGCCTTCATGGCTCCATTCTACTGGGGTGTGCAGCCATGGTGTTTGAGTATCCCCCATGTGCGTGCCTGCTGCAGGTAAGGGAGCCAATGTTGGGGGGTCGGGATGGGTGGAGGACGAGACGCCACTGACTATGGGGGTGTCCTGAGAGGAAGGCCCCAGGGCAGCGGACACGCTTTACTCTTCCATCTGTGTGCACAATGGCACCTGCCTGTCTCCCTGAGGGGAAGGGGCACCCAGAAGGAAGTACAGGTTTCCCTTTCACTTAGGCTTTGCTGCATGGAACTCATGGCAACAGTGATGGAGTGCAGGTCAGATCGCATATGGCTTGAGTGCTCAACCAGACTCGCCATGGAGATCGCCAAGCTCTCGACACAGAAAGCCATATGCTCCAATGCCTGGAACATGGCAGACATCATGGCTTGTATGGACTCCATCCATGGAACGTGCAAAGCAATGCATGACCTCAGCATCTCTGACACATTTTCCACATGGCTTTGCTGCACATCCAACAGACTTCTCGCAGCAACAAACAAAGGATCATCATGAGCGTGGGGCTGAGCAGGGGCCTGGTCCCCAGCAGTCCTCTGATTATCAGTGGACCCGGCTTGCACATGCCCCCTCAGCTGCTGGGACGTGTCTGTGTCATAACCACAAGTTTGTGACCCAGATTCTAATCTTAAAGCCCCCGTGGACGGTGTGGATGTAACTGCGGTGGCAGAGGTGGAAGAATTGGCAGGTGACAGTGCACCCTCTGGGGCATTGTCTGCATATTCCTCCCCAGAGGAAGAGTCTTGGGTCACACTATGTTCCATGACTTGAATGCGGACACCTGCAGTGGAGACACAAACATCTGATGTGATGAGTTCACACAATTTCCTTTAGTTTCTACATATTGCTGCAAGATTGGAGATGACACTTCATCCTTACGCCTTGTGGCTCCTGCCTCGCCATCTCTGCTCCCTCTCCCTCCTCTCTCACAATCTCTGACCCCTCCTCCTCAGCCGTGGTCAACACCCTGATGTCAGAGACCCCTCCTCTCATTTTAGCACACTCGTGCTAGTGAGTTTATCCTGCAGGAGATAGTGCAGATTTAATGACATGGCAAAAGGTGCATCACAATCATTGCACATATGGACCAACATCACTCATTCTGCATTGGCTTACACACGACACATCCAAGCACATAAACAATGCCTTCACAACACAAGCTCCAGAGAGGAAGCAGTCTTGTGAAGGAAAGTAGCAGCAGCAGCTGGAGGCAGAGGACAAGTTCCAGCAGATTGGTCAAAGACTCAAAGTGGTGGAACAGTGTGTAGCTTGGTGCAGAAACAAGTCTGGAAGATCATGTCCAATAACTGTCTTTTTAAAAAATATTTTATGCCGCTTAAATGGATCGCCAGCCGAATCTCATATGGATTTGGCTGCAGCTGAAACTGTGCACGATGGCGATTCTCCTGACTAAAGCTGCAATTAGATGCTACTGTGATGCACCTAACTGTGTGGAAATGGGTTACACGCAGAACCTGGGTGAATGCCGCAAGCGTATCAATGACTTGCTCAGATCGGTGAGGGTAAGTGTTCTTGGTGAAGCGGTTCCAATTTGTTCCTCCCTGGTTCCATGTTCTTAAGGTAGAAGGTACACAAGGAATGCAGTCGAATGTGTGAGCAGCCTTGGTGCCATACACTAAATGATTTTGGGCCAAGATGAATATTGGCATTGCTTTTTTTTGGAATAGTGTCTAAGCACCCATGAGTTAGAACTCATATTCTGGGGGGTTAGCAGTGGGAGTGTGGCGTAGGGTTGCCAATCCTCCACGATTGCCCTGGAGTCTCCAGGAATGAAAGATGTATTTCCAGGAGACTGCTGTGAGAGACCCAGGAGGGAAGTCATCAAAAAAGTGCACATTTTATTTGAACACTTTAGTTCATTAGTTATAAAAATAATCAGTCATGGGGAAACAAGGCTTTCGACTGACAGCAAAGAATCATCCAATTCGGTATAGAAAACTTTGCTTTCCAATAGGTGTTGGAAGGCAGTGTCCCACGAGGTGGTACCAATGGTGGGAGTGTTTTTTATTCGTTCGGGGATGTGGCCGTTGTTGGCTAGGCCTGCATTTATTGCCCATCCCTGCATTTATTGCCCATCCCTAATTGCCCTTGAGAAGGTGCTGGTGAGCTGCCTTCTTGAACTGCTGCAGTCCTTGGGGTGTAGGCACACCCACAGTGCTTTTAGGAAGAGACTTCCAGGATTTTGACTCAGTAACAGTGAAGGAATGGCGATTATAGTTCCAAGTCAGGATGGTGTGTGGCTTGGAAGGGAACTTGCAAGTGGTGGTGTTCCCATGTATCTGCTGCTGTTATCCTTCTAGGTGGTAGAGGTTGTGCATTTGGAAGGTGCTGTCAAAGGAGCCTTGGTGAGTTGCCACAGTGCATCTTGTAGATGATACACACTGCTGCCATTGTGCGTCGGTAGTGGAGGGAGTGAATGTTTGTGGATGGGGTGCCAATCAAGTGGGCTGCTTTTTCTTGGATGGTGTCAAGCTTCTTGACTATTGTTGGAACTGCACACATCCATGCAACTGGAGAGTATTCCACCACACCACACTCCTGACTTGTGCCTTGTGGACAGGAACTGGGAAGACAGGAGGTGAGTTACTCGCCGCACAATTCCCAGTCTCTGACCTGCTTTAGAGGCCACAGCATTTATGTGGCTGGTCCATTTCAGTTTATGGTCAATGGTAACCCCCCAGGACGTTGATAGTGTGGGTTTCAGTGATGGTAATGTCATTGAACATCAAGGGGAAATGGCAAGATTCTCTATTGTCTGAGATGATCATTGCCTGGAACCTGTGTGGCACGAATGTTACTTGCCACTGATCAGCCCAAGCCTGGATGTTATCCCTGTCTTTCTGCATATGGACATGGGCTGCTTCAGTATCTGAGGAGTCGCGAATGGTGCTGAACATTGTGCAATCATCAGCGAACATCCCTACTTCTGACCTGTGGCAGCAGTTTAGTGTTGGCAGCACGTCGTGTGATGAAATCTCCAGGAATATGTCCAACCAGCATTAACAACCATTGTGGGGCGGCACATCCAGGATTTAGGTTGAAGCCACTGCCCATCCTAAACAACGTCAGCCACATCAGAGGGAGTGTGGCTAGCGAGAGGAGGACTGGGCAAGGTGAGGATCTCAATAGCTGGAAAATTCCTCATCCCCAGCCTGGGAGCCGCCAGCATCCAGATTGGACCCAAAGTGTTTTTAATGGCCGACTAGCCAAAGTGACCAGTGAAACCTACTGGACACCCAGTGGAAGCTCCAAAAACTAATGAGAAAGCGTTTCTTTTGCAGGGCCAGGGGAGCAGGAGTGCTTCTCCAGGCTCCAGAGGGAAAGTTGGGGCTGCTGGCACTCTGAGCTCTAACCCCCACCCCCCACCTCCATTCTTCACACCATCGTTACTCACCTGACTACCAGCAGGTGACCTCCGGGCTGCCCGATCTTCACCTGTCAGCAGCAGACGAACCAAATCTTTGTGCCTGCTAACACACCCCATCATTATTTTCAACTTGACTTATTTCCCATTATGAGGCTTCTCGATTAGCCTTGTTATTCTCTTAACTCTGTTGAAAATTTGTTTTGTATGTCTCATTTTACATGTCCCCTTATTCAGCCTCTTTTGTTCTACTGAAGTCTTGTAAAGGCTTCAATTACAGGCAGCTTTCTGATAAATTAGGGAAAAATATGTAGTTATCTTAGCTTCCATAGGAAAACTGCATACCATTTGGAGAAAGGGTAAAAATCCTCCAAATTTTAAAAATAATGATACGCGTTCAATAAAAAGGCTAGTGAATGCTGTTAATACAAGGCAGTGCTGAAAATATAAGACTGAAAAATAGAAACATCAAAAAAAAATTAAAGAGTCTCAGATCCCTCAAGAACTCCTTCATTCTTGAAAATTGCCTGAGGCCCAATCCAACTGGGTGGTGGGAGGACTCAGCCCAAGTTTATACTAAGTGGATTGAAATTTGTACTCGGCTGCATTTCAATAGCTTTCAGGATTTAACTGAAGTCATGGGAACTTTTCAGAGAGACCGTTTCAATCTAGTCTAAAAGACTTGCCAGAAAACTACATTCCGTGCTAAAGTACTTCAGATATGGGAAACTTTTCCAGTACCACAGGTCTTGTTCCACCATCCTTAGTGTCCAGAAAATACACTACAGTGTCTGTTTAATATTTTAGTAAGGATGTAACCCTAATAGACTACCTTGCAAAACTAATTAGCCACACATCCTAACCAAGCCTCAGGATGAAAAATGTTGGTTTTGTTGATTATACAAATGACCACAGACATAATCTAGTTAACCATCCAATGCTACCAAACCATTCATCAGTGTAAATCACTGCTGCCTCTATGATGCTATTGCAAGGAGTTGTAACAATAAGCTTTTGATCTTATTTTTTGCAAAACAAAACGGGCAATTCTGAAGATGCTGGTTTATATTGAAGGAGATGTTCCTATTCAACTGGGCTTTCTCATTGTTGAAATTGTTCACCTTATGTTGTAGAGCACATGAGATTTTCTCTCATTGATTTCCTGTTCCATTTTCTATCAGAAATATTTATTATGAGTGTTTGACATCATGAAAAACAAGTGAATTTTCTTACCAAACTGATGCCATGGCCCAAATATTTATTCAGAGAGGGTTTGGGATCAGGGGGTGCAGTACGATATCATATAGGACACCCGGAAGAAAGTTCAAGACATCTGTCAGGAGCTCTTCAGCTCATCATTATTTTACTTCTAGATTTCCCATCCAATGCGAGGCAGCAGGAGGGCTGAGGACCAGCATGACACGATCTCCAACCCCAGTATTTAAGGGGCCAATTCAAAGATGGAATTTGGAGGAGTTTTGATTTGGAAACTGCACAAGAGGAAGTTCCAGGCAGGCAAAGACTGCATCACGTTTCAATGATGCCACCCTTGATGAGCTGCTGGGAGCTACTAGAGCTGCAGAGAGATGCTCTTTCCCAGTGATAGGAGATAGAAACATGCTGCTGACACAAAGAAGGTGAGGCTGGAGGTGGCAAGGAGGTCAGCAGCAGGAGCTTAGTTCCACGCTCCTGGATGCAGTGCAGGAAGCACTTTAATGGCCTAGCTAGGTCAGGAAAGTTGAGTTCAGTTGGACATTCACCTGCATCCTGATGTGCACATTCACCTACATCCTGATGTGCACATTCACCAACATCCTGATGTGCACATTCACCTACATCCTGATGTGCACATTCACCAACATCCTGATGTGCACATTCACCAACATCCTGATGTGCACATTCACCTACATCCTGATGTGCACATTCACCAACATCCTGATGTGCACATTCACCTACATCCTGATGTGCACATTCACCTACATCCTGATGTGCACATTCACCAACATCCTGATGTGCACATTCACCTACATCCTGATGTGCACATTCACCAACATCCTGATGTGCACATTCACCTACATCCTGATGTGCACATTCACCAACATCCTGATGTGCACATTCACCTACATCCTGATGTGCACATTCACCTACATCCTGATGTGCACATTCACCAACATCCTGATGTGCACATTCACCTACATCCTGATGTGCACATTCACCAACATCCTAATGTGCACATTCACCTACATCCTGATGTGTACATTCACCTACATTCTGATGTGCACATTCACCAACATCCTGATGTGCACATTCACCAACATCCTGATGTGCACATTCACCAACATCCTGATGTGCACATTCACCAACATCCTGATGTCCACATTCACCTACATCCTGCTGTGCACATTCACCTACATCCTGATGTGCACATTCACCAACATCCTGATGTGCACATTCACCTACATCCTGATGTGCACATTCACCAACATCCTGATGTGCACATTCACCTACATCCTGATGTGCACATTCACCAACATCCTGATGTGCACATTCACCTACATCCTGATGTGCACATTCACCAACATCCTGATGTGCACATTCACCTACATCCTGATGTGCACATTCACCAACATCCTGATGTGCACATTCACCTACATCCTGATGTGCTCATTCACCTACATCCTGATGTGCACATTCACCAACATCCTGATGTGCACATTCACCTACATCCTGATGTGCACATTCACCAACATCCTGATGTGCACATTCACCAACATCCTGATGTGCACATTCACCTACATCCTGATGTGCACATTCACCTATATCCTGATGTGCACATTCACCAACATCCTGATGTGCACATTCACCTACATCCTGATGTGCACATTCACCTACATCCTGATGTGCACATTCACCAACATCCTGATGTGCACATTCTCCTACATCCTGATGTGCACATTCACCAACATCCTGATGTGCACATTCACCTCCATCCTGATGTGCACATTCACCAACATCCTGATGTGCACATTCACCAACATCCTGATGTGCACATTCACCTATATCCTGATGTGCACATTCACCAACATCCTGATGTGCACATTCACCTACATCCTGATGTGCACATTCACCTACATCCTGATGTGCACATTCACCTACATCCTGATGTGCACATTCACCAACATCCTGATGTGCACATTCACCTACATCCTGATGTGCACATTCACCTACATCCTGATGTGCTCATTCACCTACATCCTGATGTGCACATTCACCAACATCCTGATGTGCACATTCACCTACATCCTGATGTGCACATTCACCTACATCCTGATGTGCACATTCACCTACATCCTGATGTGCACATTCACCAACATCCTGATGTGCACATTCACCTATATCCTGATGTGCACATTCACCAACATCCTGATGTGCACATTCACCTACATCCTGATGTGCACATTCACCTACATCCTGATGTGCACATTCACCTACATCCTGATGTGCACATTCACCAACATCCTGATGTGCACATTCACCTACATCCTGATGTGCACATTCACCAACATCCTGATGTGCACATTCACCTACATCCTGATGTGCACATTCACCTACATCCTGATGTGCACATTCACCTACATCCTGATGTGCACATTCACCTACATCCTGATGTGCACATTCACCTATATCCTGATGTGCACATTCACCAACATCCTGATGTGCACATTCACCTACATCCTGATGTGCACATTCACCTACATCCTGATGTGCACATTCACCAACATCCTGATGTGCACATTCACCTACATCCTGATGTGCACATTCACCAACATCCTGATGTGCACATTCACCAACATCCTGATGTGCACATTCACCTCCATCCTGATGTGCACATTCACCAACATCCTGATGTGCACATTCACCAACATCCTGATGTGCACATTCACCTATATCCTGATGTGCACATTCACCAACATCCTGATGTGCACATTCACCTACATCCTGATGTGCACATTCACCTACATCCTGATGTGCACATTCACCAACATCCTGATGTGCACATTCACCTACATCCTGATGTGCACATTCACCAACATCCTGATGTGCACATTCACCAACATCCTGATGTGCACATTCACCTACATCCTGATGTGCACATTCACCAACATCCTGATGTGCACATTCACCTACATCCTGATGTGCACATTCACCAACATCCTGATGTGCACATTCACCAACATCCTGATGTGCACATTCACCTACATCCTGATGTGCACATTCACCTACATCCTGATGTGCACATTCACCAACATCCTGATGTGCACATTCACCTACATCCTGATGTGCACATTCACCAACATCCTGATGTGCACATTCACCTACATCCTGATGTGCACATTCACCAACATCCTGATGTGCACATTCACCAACATCCTGATGTGCACATTCACCTACATCCTGATGTGCACATTCACCAACATCCTGATGTGCACATTCACCAACATCCTGATGTGCACATTCACCTACATCCTGATGTGCACATTCACCTACATCCTGATGTGCACATTCACCAACATCCTGATGTGCACATTCACCAACATCCTGATGTGCACATTCACCTACATCCTGATGTGCACATTCACCAACATCCTGATGTGCACATTCACCTACATCCTGATGTGCACATTCACCTATATCCTGATGTGCACATTCACCAACATCCTGATGTGTACATTAACCTACATCCTGATGTGCACATTCACCTACATCCTGATGTGCACATTCACCAACATCCTGATGTGCACATTCACCAACATCCTGATGTGCACATTCACCTACATCCTGATGTGCACATTCACCAACATCCTGATGTGCACATTCACCAACATCCTGATGTCCACATTCACCAACATCCTGATGTGCACATTCACCTACATCCTGATGTGCACATTCACCTACATCCTGATGTGCACATTCACCTACATCCTGATGTGCACATTCACCAACATCCTGATGTGCACATTCACCTACATCCTGATGTGCACATTCACCAACATCCTGATGTGCACATTCACCAACATCCTGATGTGCACATTCACCTACATCCTGATGTGCACATTCACCAACATCCTGATGTGCACATTCACCTACATCCTGATGTGCACATTCACCAACATCCTGATGTGCACATTCACCTACATCCTGATGTGCACATTCACCTACATCCTGATGTGCACATTCACCAACATCCTGATGTGCACATTCACCTACATCCTGATGTGCACATTCACCTACATCCTGATGTGCACATTCACCTACATCCTGATGTGCACATTCACCTATATCCTGATGTGCACATTCACCAACATCCTGATGTGTACATTAACCTACATCCTGATGTGCACATTCACCTACATCCTGATGTGCACATTCACCAACATCCTGATGTGCACATTCACCAACATCCTGATGTGCACATTCACCTACATCCTGATGTGCACATTCACCTACATCCTGATGTGCACATTCACCAACATCCTGATGTGCACATTCACCAACATCCTGATGTGCACATTCACCTACATCCTGATGTGCACATTCACCAACATCCTGATGTGCACATTCACCTACATCCTGATGTGCACATTCACCTATATCCTGATGTGCACATTCACCAACATCCTGATGTGTACATTAACCTACATCCTGATGTGCACATTCACCTACATCCTGATGTGCACATTCACCAACATCCTGATGTGCACATTCACCAACATCCTGATGTGCACATTCACCTACATCCTGATGTGCACATTCACCAACATCCTGATGTGCACATTCACCAACATCCTGATGTCCACATTCACCAACATCCTGATGTGCACATTCACCTACATCCTGATGTGCACATTCACCTACATCCTGATGTGCACATTCACCTACATCCTGATGTGCACATTCACCAACATCCTGATGTGCACATTCACCTACATCCTGATGTCCACATTCACCAACATCCTGATGTCCACATCCACCTACATCCTGATGTCCACATTCACCTATATCCTGATGTGCACATTCACCTACATCCTGATGTGCACATTCACCAACATCCTGATGTCCACATTCACCAACATCCTGATGTCCACATTCACCTATATCCTGATGTGCACATTCACCTACATCCTGATGTGCACATTCACCAACATCCTGATGTGCACATTCACCTACATCCTGATGTGCACATTCACCAACATCCTGATGTGCACATTCACCAACATCCTGATGTGCACATTCACCTTTTTCCTGATGTGCACATTCACCTACATCCTGATGTGCACATTCACCAACATCCTGATGTGCACATTCACCTACATCCTGATGTGCACATTCACCAACATCCTGATGTGCACATTCACCAACATCCTGATGTGCATATTCACCTATATCCTGATGTGCACATTCACCTACATCCTGATGTGCACATTCACCTACATCCTGATGTGCACATCACCCCTACCCATTATTCTGCCTTTCTAAACCTACTCCAGCAATTCACTCCTCACACCCATATACCTGTCATGCTCATACATCCTTCTCTTTCTATGCACTTTCTCACATTCCCATCTATTTATTCATCACTTCCACTCAATCTCATCTTTATGCAATTTCAAGCCATTCCCTCATAGTCACCCACACCAAATGCACAGGATCCGTAAGGAAGAAATTTATGAGGATGGTGCCTGGACTGGAAAATCTTTGTTATGAGAAAAGATTTGATAGGCAAGGGTTATTTTCTTTGGAACAGAGGAGGCTGAGGGCAGATGTAATTGAAATGTTTAAAATTACGAGGGGTCTCGAGAGAGTGGATAGGAAGGCCCTATTCCTCTTGGTTGAGGGGTCCATAACCAGGGGACATAGATTTGGGGTAAGAGGTAGGAGATTTAGAGAGGATTCAAGGGGAATTTCATTCACCCAAAGGGTAGTGGGCATCTGGAATTCACTACCTGAAAGGGTGGTAGAGGCAGAAGCCCTCATTACATTTAGAAGGTATTGGATATGCGCTAGATGTGCTGTAACCTACAAGGATACAGACCGAGTTGGAAAATGGGATTATCCTCTATGGCTACTTACCATCCGGCGCAGACGCAATGGGCTGAATGGCCTCCTTCCATGCTGTAAATGTCTGTGATTTCTATGATACAGTGAACCAATGCTATTATATTGTTTCATAAGTCTGTTATTTTCCACATTGCAGACAGCACAGAAGATGAGGGAGATGGGGAGAACCGGAGGTGGGCCTTCACACATTTCCCAGCTCACAAGTGCAGATGAGGAGGCTCTGGAGAAAGGTGGTGTTTTGATTTTCCTGGCCATCAGAGCTGGGGAGTCAGGAACCTCCCAGCTACCTGATGACACAACTGAAAATCAGTGTCATATGGCACTTATCGTGTTGATTTGATTTCAACATCAAGTGAAATATGATCATCTTCAAAATGATAACCTGCAACATTCTTACCTTGTCAGTACTAATACATATCTTTTATCTCCAACAGGTGCTTCACACATGTAATGGACATTGCTGGAGGTTATGGACGATGATTCCTCAGAGGAACTCAATCCTTCTGAGGGTGCACTGTCACAGGATGCATACAGACTATGCACCATCTCAGATACTCGCAGGTTAGTGGGACCAGTTAGCCAGATATTTGAGTTTTCAACTGGTGACTCATACTTCACAAGTGAGCAAGAGCAGACAGTGGTGGCAGGGACAGCAATGGAGAGTCTGCATCAGAGGAGGTAGCCTCCACCAAGCTCTGTTCAGTTGCACACAGATGCTGTACCCTGGGAGCCATTGATGAAAAGAGAATCATTGACCAGCAACAGACAATGCAAGGTGCACTGACAGGCCTTCTAAGCAGACTGACCATGATTACAGTAAGAATGGAGGAGACCACCTCAAGTATGAGTAGTTTGATGTCACAGCACATTCCGATGACACGTTCTTCCATGGATAGAGTGGCCAGTTCCAGGAAACATCAAATGCTTCAATCAAATGAGTCCATGCACGTCTTGACCAAGGCCATGCAGACTCTGGATGACAACATGCCTGCCATCGTGAATAGGAGATGAGATGCCTTAGCTTTGGTTTTATAGTGCTACACTGATCTGTAGCAATGTGCCCTCCAGCATAGTAGTAACAGTGAAATAAGACTGGGCCATGAGAAGCATGATATGTAGCCAGTCCTGCAGCAAAAACGCATTTAACTTAAAGTAAACAGACATTAAAGGATCAAGCAGCTGTACTGCAAAGGCAGTTTGTAAATTGACAATCAACAGAAATGGAGCAAGTTTCATATCTCAAGAACCAACAGGACTTTTAACTGAACTTTTAAAACAAGCTGGGAATTGAAATGAACAACACACAATCAAGTGAATTCATGAATATACTGGTCAAGAGAAGCTGATGCAAGCAGACAACACAATGGGACGTGCCTATTCAGGTTTAAGTGACTTTTCTCAACCACTGAACTCGTGTAGCTAGACGGTAAACGAGTTGCAGTATGTCTGGGTGGACACCGACATCCCTTGACAATGCTAATCCTAAAAACTGTTTCATTAGAGTGAAACTCATTCACCAATCTGATAATGCTGATAAACCAGAATCTTCCCCATTGAAATAGCTTCATATGTTAATGGGTAATTCACAAATACAAGGGGCTGAATTTTAGTAGCACGCCACAAATCGCGGTGGCGCGCTTTGAAGTTGGCGGCCCGCCCGCTTGGACTGGCCACCGCAGAACCCCCGCAATATTTTGTGTGGGGCTCATTTACATGGAGCGGGTGGAATGGCCGCCCCCAATGACATAGAGGGGGAGGCCTGTTCTGTCCCAGGCAATGGTGCCTGGCGCCACTGTGCAAGCGTCGGTGTCATTGTTAAAGGGCTTCAAGCACTTAGAAGAAATTTGAATTTTTAGAGGTACATTATTGTAAATTGTCTTTAAAGTTTTTTTAAAAGTTGGAAGCCCTTCCACCCCCCACCCTCAAAATGTTTGTTTTAGGACCACTGAACCTAAATAAACTTTTTTCCCAACCCGAACTTACCTCCCCCAACCTTGTTACCTTTGCCCTTCAACCCCTTCCCATCATCCCTTCAGCCAATACAAAGTGTTTTCACTGCTGCCCCTCACCCCTGCCCTGATAATTTCACTCCTCCCCCTCCCCACCAGTGTCACATCTGGCGTGTGAGGTCTGGCGGGAATATCGATGTGGGATGGCCGCCAGGACAAGTTAAGTATATTTGCTTGAATTTCACTTAATTTTAATATTAAATGAAGGTCCCACTGCTGAGCGGTGGGGGTGGGGGGGGGCGCCGCACCGAGGCCTCTCTGCTGCCGGTAAAATGCGGCAGGGCTTTCTGGGCGTTGGGGGTCATGGCAAGCCTCTCCCGGAAGAATTTTCTGGGCCCACCCACCATGACCCCTGTGTCAGAGGGCTAGTAAAATTCAGCCCAAGATGTAGAAATGTTGCAAGATTTAAGAAGTTACAATCAAAAGTAGGAGGGATTTGCGTCAATCATTGTCACGGGTGTGATTTTTGTACTATAGGTAATGTGTGTTCAGGGACAAGAGCAGTGACTTGCAAGATAACCACGGGGGGATTGATCATTCACACAGACGCGAATGTACTCCTCTGAGTGATCAACAGGGTGAGTGCAGTTCAGAAATTATGGGACAGCGTTTATGAGTATTGATTTCACTTGAAGGTAGCAGGGTACTGACGTTTGTAAGTTATCGGTGGTACAATAAACTGTTAAAAGAATACCGAGTGTATTGAGCCATGAGCCTTGACCATTTTACCCACCCGGATGGGTTCAGATCGGACTTGGGTGTATAAGAGGGAAGGTGCGGGTTCACCTACCTAGCGATGGCAAAAATGGACGTGCAAGTGGGGACTCAAGAGATTCCACTTTGCACCCGTTGCACCCCACCGCCTCCAGTCAGTACCTGACCTGCTGTTTTGCCTCCCGATCGCCAAGTCTGCCTCTCCAAGACCTAGAGGTCACCAGCCAAGAGCAGCCTGCTTGTACCTTTGCTGAAGCCACAGATGTTGCATTGAAATGCTGCCCTGCCCTCTCTGCTGTTCAGGTGCAGGTTTCTCGAGAGTAGGCTGCTTCTGCTGCTGGCCATATTGCTCCTCGTCCAGCACTAATCTACGGCAGCCATAGCATCACCCATCCTGATGTGATTCAGAAAACCTCCAAAGTATAGAAAGTAGCCTCTCAGCAAAAGCACTGAGAACAAATGTTTTATTTTCCCACCAGCAAATAAGTAAACAACTGTAGGTGCTGAGTATTGATTGCCATATTTTCCTGAGATTGATTCATTCCTCTGTCAGTTACCATTGTGTCCTCACCTTGCTTTCACTGGTGAGTTTCAAGAAGCCTGGGAAACCCGTGGATGCGCCATTAAGTTTAAAAGCGTGTTGAAGTATCGATCCAATTGTGCGATTAAGACATGTTAATGGACAACCCGTCTCTCCTGAGCGGCTTACGCACACGCAGCCTAATACGCTTCCATTAAACACTGACGTCCATGGCTTGGAACTGGCTTCCTGACACACTGACATTTTTGCCAGTTTTAACATCCCACCCACATGCTCCTACAGGTTAACATTCACCACCCGAAACAAAAGATGTGTCTGGTTTAGTAAATGTAGTCTTCCGCAAAGTGTTCAAGTACGAAGAGGAACTACAACATAAATGAGCATGAGTGTTACATTCTTAGAAATACAAGTTAGAATGGCATCAAAAATAAAACAGAAGATAGTGTTTTGTATTTCTTGTTGGCATAGTTGCGATACATTTCAAAACTAGAAGTTATTTTCACAATGCAACACAAGAGGCACTTCTTTTAAATCCAACTTGTTTTATCTAGAAAATACAAAAAAAAAACTCTGCACAACATTGGCACATGTGGCAACCTAAATAAAACTAGCAAGCAGTGTCCAATTATCTTAAAAAAGACGAAACAGAAAAGAGAAAACAGTCACAAATAGTGCTGAAAATAACCTGTGACATGTCAAGGTAAGGAGTTACATTGAAAGTGCTGGGGGACATAAAGATTGTTATAACTTAAGTGGCAGGTATATCCACCTCTCATTTTTATTGCATGGGCAACAACCTAAATGTCCACAAGGGTGCAGTTGACAGGAGTCGTGAATTTAGAAATTACTGAAGGGGAACATGACTGTTGATGTTACAAGATTTATTTTCTCACAGGAGTTGGGAAAATGCATCCTCTTTCCCCCTTGCAAAAAACAAGTTGATTATTGACACCTTATCTTGTATATTTTCCAGCATTTGGAGACTGCTGTAGTTCTGACTTTCAAGTCACAAAGTTAGAGGTGCTTTAGATATGAAGATAAAAGTAGTTGTAAGGAGTTCATTTTAACTGTACACAGTCCAACTCATATAGTTGGGAATCTGACCTCAGATACATCAACTCTAATTTTATGTGGCTCTGAAGGTAATGTGTAACTTCATGTACCAAATCCACACAGTGCTGAATTTTATGATCTGTGAATTTGTGGAGTGAGATGATTCTACACAAAAGGCAAGTGAATATCTAATTTAAGCAGAATAGTCAATTCAATGAGGTTCCTTGTCAAATTTCATAATTTATGGCCAACTTCCTGCCCCAGCAAGATATTTGTAATTGGCAGTGAGGATGTATTTGCATTTGCATTATTCCTGTGTGTTTCTGCATTATTGAAAATGCTCGCTTCATTGGGTAAGATTTTTCTCCAAGCTTTTTGATTGTTGCTGCCTTATGAGGTTCATTAAACAAAGTTGTGAGGGTGGGTATTCTTTTGAATGTGAGAAACTGAAGGGTAGAGTAACAAAGGAATTGATGAATGAGGAAGGACCAAGTTCCATCTAGTGTACCTTCTATGATCCTGGTAGTCACATGATACAACAGTAATGGAGTCGATTAATCATGGCAATCATTCTCGATCAATTAGTCTACAACAAACTCAGACATGGGCTGGAATTTTTCGTTAGGCGGGAGGTCCCGTCCACCGGCCGAAAAGCCAATGGCGAGCCTGCCTCCACTTGGCCTGGGGAGCCAGACTGCGATTTTTCACTTCCCAGGTCTTTAATTTGTCATGGGCGGACTTCCACCTCTTTGAGGCAGGAAGTCCCGCCTAATGGAGCTGCTGGCTAATCAACAGGCTGGCAGCTCTTAGTCCCAGCAGCACCACCGGGAGCGGTGGCAACTGCTGGGACTACACCCAGCCATTGCAAGTAGATGAAGGACTGCCACAGGAAAAAAAGATACGTTTTTAGGGCCTCACCGGGGACAATTGGTCGTGCTCTGGTGAGGCAAGGGGGGTCGATTAGGGGGCTGGGAGTGAATATTGTGCATTGGGGGTGGTAGGGGCTTCGGGGGAGGCCCTCTGTGGGGCAGAGAGTGCCTGATTAGGAGGGCACTCCACCAGCCTGCAAGAAGGCCACAAAGAGTAAAATACCCGCCGTTGTGGGCAAAGGCCCTTACGTTCCAGTTAATTGACCACTTAAGAGCCTTGATTGGCCTGGGACGGGCAGGCCGTTTCTTGCGCCACTGCCCCATGTATAATTGCAGCGAGGTGGGAGTGGGTCGAGGACAACTCTGCCCCCCACCCCCCCTCCCACCCCCCCCCTGCTTCCCACTCAATTTTATGCCCCCTCGCAACTCCCGCCACCAGCCTGTTCATTTGGGGGGCGTGAAATTCCTGCCATGATGTAAGGAACCCCATCTGCGGGTGAAAGCTTTGGGAAGCATAGATCCAAAGCTATTTGTTACTCTCAAGAATGCTACATATACCACATGTCATGTCTCAAATTACTTATATATTGTATTACACAATGTTATTTTCTGAAATAATCTATATAATTTGTTTTTGAATAAATCTATATTAGCTGCTACTACCATCTCCCTAGGGAGGCTGTTGCACGGATTAACTCTTCTTCTTTGGCCTCCTTATCTTGAGAGACAATGGATAAGCGCCTGGAGGTGGTCAGTGGTTTGTGAAGCAGCGCCTGGAGTGGCTATAAAGGCCAATTCTAGAGTGACAGGCTCTTCCACAGGTGCTGCAGAGAAATTTATTTGTCGGGGCTGTTACACAGTTGGCTCTCCCCTTGCGCCTCTGTCTTTTTTCCTGCCAACTACTAAGTCTCTTCGACTCGCCACACTTTAGCCCCATCTTTATGGCTGCCTGCCAGCTCTGGCGAACGCTGGCAACTGACTCCCACGACTTGTGATCAATGTCACAGGATTTCATGTCACCGTTTGCAGACGTCTTTAAAGCGGAGACATGGATGGCCGATGGGTCTGATACCAGTGGCAAGCTCGCTGTACAATGTGTCTTTGGGGATCCTGCCATCTTCCATGCGGCTCACATTAACTATTAATGTGATTAACTATTTATTCATTAAAATGTTATTTCCTCAGATTAGATTTAATTTTATCTCCCCTTTAAGAGCAGGCTGTTCCCCATGGTTCCATTGTTCAGGACAAGGTGAAATAGTTTGTTATGGTCTAAATTACCGAGTCGCTTTAGAATCCTAAAGGCTGCAACCATATTACTTATCAACCTTCTCTTTTCGATTGAAAACACACCCAATTTACATAATCAGTCTACATAATTAAATCCCTCCATCCTCTCAATCATCTGGTTGCCCTCCTCTGTATATTTTCAATAGCTGCAGTATCCTTTTGTACTGGTGAGAACCAGACCTGTACACAGTATTCTAAGCACAGTCACACCAATGATTTATAAAGTGGCAAGACTATTTTGGCTCTATATTGTCCTTTTCGTACTTCCCAACATCTGATTTGTTTTACTCACTGCCTCTGAGCATTGTTGCGATAGCTTCAGTTTATTTTCAAATCAGGCCCCCAGATTTCTTTTATTTTCCATACACATTATTTTCTTTCCATTTAAGTAATATGTCCCTTCTCGTATTTTCTGTCCCTATGTGTATTAAAATGTGATTTGCAGGCACAGGCGGGGAGGCTGAATCTTGTGCTCTCAGGTGGGTCTGACTGATTGGCTGCAGTCTGGGGCTTCCAATCTGTTACACTTACTATTAGCATCAGTCTTTACATTTCTCCTAGAATGTTGACAGAAGGTATGGGCTCTTTTCCTGGTTACTGAGAGGTCCTTCACCACAGCTGTATAAGCAAACTGGAAACAGGTTTCAGTATTATGGAACAAAACTTTGCACCACTCACGCATTAGAAGGTCATTGGGCAGCATCAAACATCAAAATGAAAATCCTAAATATTGAAAACTTTAAGTGAAACCCATTCGCATTTTAACTCATTACCGATTTTATTTCCAAACATTAACATTTCAGCAAGTGCATGTTAGGCATACACCAATAGCGTATTAATGCACTCACACCGCATCCTGTACATTTAAAAAAAAAAGTGGCTGCACTCAGCAATGAAAGTCATAAATCTTCATGTAAGACAACATCTGAGGGCAACCCGACAGTTCCTTGGAGGAAAGTTTAAGTGTGTTAAAAGTTGTATTTCAGCAGCATATTTGTTGGATATAAATTATCAGCAATTAAATCAATTGTGATGTTTAGAAACCAGCAGCTCATCTTAAAACCTTTGTGCCTCAAATCTTTCTGCAACCAACAATGAGGCAAAATGATGTTACATTAATAGCTTTTAATAGACTTTCTTTCTACTCTGAGTGATACCAACAATCTCCAAACTCAGTTAAACACTGTTTTTTTTTTACAAAGCACTGACAGACATAAGGACCCTCTTAATTCACTCGGGGGCCATTAAGAGAGCAGGGGTCATTGGAGGATTTCCAGATGGCCAACCCGGAATTAAGGGCTTCCCAACATCCTGCAGAATTTAACTGCAGGATGCCTTTTACATTTCTTTATTAGGTTTCCTCGTTGCCTATCGGGTGGGAAAGCAGTCAGGGAGTGGATGGCAAGTGAGAAGAAGATCGTGGTGGGGTGGTGGTAGGAAGAGTCAGAAATCATGGAAATGGGGCGGGGGGTGGGGGTGGTGTTGAGTCAGAGATCACAATGGAGGTTGGAGATTGGTGGGGTGGAGAGAGTTGGGGGTGGAGGGAGTTGGAGATTGCAGGTATTCAGAGATTGGGGAAAGTGGGCAGAGATGGAGATCAGGTTGGGGAGTTGGTGGTCAGTGGTGGGTGGAATCAGTTTGGGGAGGGATGAGGGAGTTGGAGATCATGCAGGGGGAATCAGATATTGGGGTGTGTAGAAAGCAGTTAATATGTTGGACCTGGAGGAAACCCTGCTGCTCCTCCTGGCCCATAGGTAGTGCTGTAAATGCATTTATCTCATAGATCCAGCCCGTTTCACCTTTTAACTGGGATTCCTGAGCCCCAGGAAATGTTGGCCTCCAAGGGTTAAAATAAATATCCTGCTAAAATGGAGGTAAAAAATCTCCTTAAAAGCTTTTACTGACCAATCCGCCGCAGCCTTATCCTTGGGGGTTAAAACTACCACGAGGAATATGTAAACTGGCCAATATTTGATAATAATCTGACTGCAGTCACTTTACCTTGTGTTAAGGAAATCCCACCCCTCTCCTACCTCTAAAACACTCTTCTTCCTCTCCCTCTGTTTCTTTAAGACACCTTTCTAACATTTAATTCGTCACCAATTTTACTATGATTACGCCTTTTCAAAGCACATTGGGACATCATTTTTATATCTTAAAGGGGCTAAATAAATGCAAGGTTTCTTGTTGCTATGTAGTGGTGGGAGGCAGATTTGAGTACATATATCACCATATGATAAACTAATGATTTCAGCTGTGCTGCTGTAGAAAAATGCAAATATCCAGACAGGAGATCAACATTTCAGCACAGGGACGAAGGGGGCACAATCTATCAATTGTTAAAAAATCCAGATAAGAAAATGGCTCTGGGACTTTTACATGGTTCAAGTCAAGAGTTCAACCATTTGCGGCAGCTGTGAAAATAACTAAGAGAAGTAATGACAATTAAGACAGCATAGAAAATTTGCACTTGAAAATAATTCATAGTGAAATCTTAAATAAGGGCAACAATTGCAAGCTGACCGCCTACTTTCATTTGTGCAATTGCTACTATGAAAGTTCAATTCTAATGGGAGGCAAAGAGAAGGTTGTTCTCATCCTATCTGTAGAAATCTCATGTGAAAAGTGAACTTCCCACTCCCATGCTTTGAAATATTTTTTCCTACAAGATAGCCCTAATATTTACTCGGGACAGTAAGGAGAACATGGGTGTGGGAAGGAAACTTTCAGATGCCTTTCAAATTTTTTTCAGCTGGTTTCCCACCCAACAGCCAGCATGATTGATAGGCTGCCTGTCTGTCAGGCGCTAAAGCAGCTGAAGATTGGATGTCAGGATAAGTGGGAGATCGCGGGTGTGTGTGTCATGGAGTTGGAGAGCGTGCGGTTGGGAGAATCAGAACTTAGGGTTTGGTGGGAATTGGAGATCAGGCAATGGGAAATATCAGTGACCATGGGGTGTGTAAAAGGATAAGCTTGTTGTGCCTGCTGGAAACACTCCTGCTCCTCCTGGCTGTAAATACACTTACCTGATGGATCTGACCCTGCTCACCTCCCATTTACTGCCTGGATTCTTTCCATTGCAATTTGCTACATATGATATTGTGACACTTGTGACTCAAAAGTACTAAAATAAAATACTGTTTACAATGATATCAGTGCCCCTGGGGTCATTTTACCCCTAGAATGAGTGGGTTTTAGTCAGGTGAAAAGATAACATTTTAAAATTTCAAGCCTGACTCCGACCTGCCAGCTTTTGCTTTAAATCGAGGCAGGATAGACATGCAGGTGACCAATCCATTCTCAGAAGGAAGGGGGGCGGTTGTGCGGGTATGGGGGGGTGGGGGTGGGTGGCGGTTGGTAAAAGCTTTTTCGAAGGCTGCATGCCTCCGTTTTCATGAGCTTTTTATTTTTAACCCATCCTGGCTGGGTTTCCTGGACCTCAGGAATCTCTGCGGGTAAAAGGAGGCAAGAAAGGCCTGATCTATAAGGGAAATGCGTTTACAGCACTGCTTGTGGGCCAGGAGTTCTGGACGGGAAACAGGAAGTTAGAAGTATCTCATACGCCTTTTAAATTTTTTCAGCAGGTTGCCCGCCCGACAGCCACCCTGATTGATAGCTCACTTCTCTGTCAGGCACTAAATCAGCTGAGGAGTGGATGTCAGGACAATGGCAAGATTGTGGGGTGGGCGGGTCACTGCTGGTAGTGACGACACCCTGAATGAGTATAGTCCAGAACATGGCACTAATGGGAAAGGGACTGCACAGGAGCGAACAGCGAAGTGTGGAAATGCAGTTTTTATAGGAGATTCCATGGTTATGTGGTCAGGCAGGCATTTCTGTTACCGTCAGCATGAGTCCCACATGCTGCAGGGAGAAGGGAGTGAGCCAGAAGATGAGGTATACATCAGTACCAGTGACAGAGAGAGGACAGGTATTGAGGTCCTACGGCCAAACTTCCAGGAGTTAGGGAGGAAATTAAAAATTGGACCTGAATTAATTCCAGTGCCATGTGTCAGTGAGAGTAGAAATAGAAAGGTGGGGAGGATCTATGTGAGGATTGAGGCATGGGCTTCAGATTCTTGGGGCATTGAGACCAGTTCTGGGGCAAGAGGCACCTATTCAAAAGCAACAGTTTGCACCTCAACAGAAATGGGACCAATTGTCCTTGTGTGGAGGTTCCTTAATGTAGTTGGGGAAGGTTTAAACTAAATACCAGGGGGAGGGTGGTCAACATATATAGAAGTAGAATAGAGGAATAATATGCATAAAGGAGTGAGAGCACTGGATAGTACGAGAGAAGGCAGTAGTAACAATTTAATTTGGAACAGACTAAGAAGGACTATTATGATGTGTATGTAAATGCATAAAATGTCGTGAATAAGGTTGGCAAGATACACATGCAAATAGTCGTGTAGGAATATGATGTAGTGGCAATAATGGAAATGTGGCTTAAAAATGGTGAGGACTGGGTGCTTAATATTTATGGATACTGTGATGGACTTGTATTATTTTTCTCCTCGGATTAAAACAGTGTGCCTTTAAAACTGTTTGAAAATAGTGCACCTTTGAGACGTTTTGGATTTTCTGAGACACAATATGCCAGCTGCACTTGTTACCCTAGGCCATAGCAGGAGAAAGAGAGATCACATGGTAGAATGTTTTGATTTGACTGTGTGTAAAACTGGAAAAAACCAGTCTGAACCAGTTTTGTTTTGCGAGACTTTCCAGTGAAGCGTGCTGAAGAAAAAGAGCTATCTATTCTCTCTCAGCAGAAATTCTACAAGGAGGAAAAAAGCCCTTTTTTTTTTAAGAGACCATTTGATGTTGCTGAAGGTCATAAAACTCCTTTTCTTTACTTCCAAGCTAGGAAGCATTTGCTTCAAAAATGAATCTCTCTTGACTGTATTTTCTGGAATTCGCCAGAGTTTGATGCCTGCTGCAGCCAAAGAGTTTGTATGCCTGAAAAAAATCAGACTGGTTCATCAAATCCAAGTGAAGACTTCGAGTAGCATTTGATTATTTCCACATTAGAATACCTCATCCATCAGGAACGTAACCGACAAAGACTTATTTATTTATTTTTAAGAAACAGCTAATTTTTAAAAACACCACTTTTAAAACCGGTTAAGTACTTTTTTTTTAGTGTAAGTGTGTGAATGGGGAAATTAGGTTAAAATAAGGTCTTTAGACAGAGGTTTATCTTAATAGTGCTTGAGATTCAGTTTTAATAAATAGTTAATTTGTTGTTGTCGAAAGAGAAGTGGTTTGGTCTGTTTGATTCCGGGGATTATGGGAGTGTTTAACTTGGCTTTTTTCCGGTTGGGTGGGAAAACTTTAATAATATGCTGTGATCTGTGGAATGGCAGGACTGAATTGACAGTGTATTGCTCCCGCCTCGGTCGTAACAATACAAAGTGTTCAAAAAAGATAGGCAAGGAGAAAAGCGAGGTGGAGTGGCAGTACTGATTAGGAAAGACATTGTAGGTTGGAAAGAGAGGATATCTTTGAGGGGACCAGGACAGAATCCATTTGGTTAGAGTTGAGAAGCAAGAAAGGTACGATCATACTACTGGGTGTAGTCTATAGGCTCCCAAATAGTGGGAGAGAGAGAGTGGAGCAAATCAGCCAGGTTTTTAACAGAGATGTGCAAGAATACAGAGTGAATATTGGGGGTTTTTAATTTCCCAAATATCGATGGAGATAATGGTAGAGTTAAGGGATAGGAGGGGGAGGCATTTCTGAAATGTATTCAGGAGAACTTCCTTGACCAGTATGTTCTTGCTCCAACTAGGAAGGAGGTATTTCTCGATCAGGTGCTGGGGAATGAGGCGGGCCATGTGGAGCAAGTGGATGTGGGAGAACACTTGGGCAAGAGTTTAGATGGGTAACGGAAAAGAGCAAAAGTAGAACTTCTAAACTGGAAGAGGGCTAACTTTTACAAAGAACAAAGAACAAAGAACAGTACAGCACAGGAACAGGCCATTCGGCCCTCCAAGCCTGCGCCGATCTTGATACCTGCCTGAAGTAAAGCCTTCTGCACTTCCGGGGTCCATATCCCTCTATTCCCATCCTATTCATGTATTTGTCAAGATGTCTCTGAAACGTCTCTATGGTACCTGCTTCCACCACCTCCCCCGGCAACAAGTTCCAGGCACTCACCACCCTCTGTGTAAAGAACTTGCCTCGCACATCCCCTCTAAACTTTGCCCCTCTCACCTTAAACCTATGTCCCATAGTAACTGACTCTTCCACCCTGGGAAAAAGCTTCTGACTATCCACTCTGTCCATGCCACTTATAACTTTGTAAACCTCTATCATGTCGCCCCTCCATCTCCGTCGTTCCAATGAAAACAATCCGAGTTTATCCAACCTCTCCTCATAGCTAATGCCCTCCATACCAGGCAACATCCTGGTAAACCTCTTCTGTACCCTCTCCAAAGCCTCCGCGTCCTTCTGGTAGTGTGGTGACCAGAATTGCACGCAATATTCTAAGTATGGCCTAACTAAAGATCTGTACAGCTGCAGCATGACTTGCCAATTTTTATACTCTATGCCCCGACCGATGAAGGCAAGCATGCCGTATGCCTTCTTGACTACCTTATCCACCTGCGCTGCCACTTTCAGTGACCTGTGGACCTGTACGCCCAGATCTCTATGCCTGTCAATACTCCAAAGGGTTCTGCCATTTACTGTATACGTCCCACCTGCATTAGACCTTCCAAAATGCATTACCTCACATTTATCCAAATTAAGCTCCATCTGACATTATCCCGCCCAAGTCTCCAACCGATCTATATCCTGCTGTCTCCTCTGACAATCCTCATCACTGTCCGCAACTCCACCAACCTTTGTGTCGTCTGCAAACTTACTAATCAGACCAGCTACATTTTCCTCCAAATCATTTATATATACTACAAACAGCAAAGGTCCCAGCAGTGAACCCTGTGGAACACCACTAGTCACATCCCTCCATTCAGAAAAGCACCCTTCCACTGCTGCCCTCTGTTTTCTATGACCAAGCCAGTTCTGTATCCATCTTGCCAGCTCCCCTCTGATCCCATGTGAATTCACCTTTTGTATCAGTCTGCCATGAGGGTCCTTGTCAAAGGCTTTACTGAAGTCCATATAGATAACATCCACTGCCCTTCCTTCATCAATCATCTTCGTCACTTCCTCAAAAAACTCAATTAAATTAGTGAGACACGACCTCCCCTTCACAAAACCATGCTGCCTCTCGCTAATAAGTCCATTTGTTTCTAAATGGGAGTAAATCCTGTCCCGAAGAATCCTCTCTAATAATTTCCCTACCACTGATGTAAGGCTCACCGCCCTATAATTTCCTGGATTATCCTTGCTACCCTTCTTAAACAAAGGAACAACATTGGCTATTCTCCAGTCCTCTGGGACCTCACCTGTAGCCAATGAGGATGCCAAGATTTCTGTCAAGGCCCCAGTAATTTCTTCCCTTGCCTCCCTCAGTATTCTAGGGTAGATCCCATCAGCCCCTGGGGAGTTATCTACCTTAATGTTTTGCAAGACACCCAACAACTCCTCCTTTTTGATAATGAGATGACTGAGACTATCTACACTCCCTTCCCTCGGCTCATCATCCACCAAATCCTTCCCCTTGGTGAATACTGATGCAAAGTACTCATTTGGCACCTCACCCATTCCCTCTGGCTCCACACATAGATTCCCTTCTCTGTCCTTGAGTGGGCCAACCCTTTCCCTGGTTACCCTCTTGCTCTTTATATATGTATAAAAAGCCTTGGGGTTTTCCTTAATTCTGTTTGCCAATGACTTCTCATAACCCCTTTTAGCCCTCCTGACTCCTTGTTTAAGTTCCTTTCTACTGTCTTTATATTCTTCAAGGGATGCGTCTGTTCCTAGCCTTCCAGCCTTACGAATGCTTCCTTTTTCTTTTTGACGAGACTCACAATATCCCGCATTATCCAAGGTTCCCGAAACTTGCCAAACTTATCCTTCTTCCTCACAGGAACATGCTGGTCCTGGATTCTAATCAACTGACGTTTGAAAGACTCCCACATGTCAGATGTTGATTTACCCTCAAACAGACGTCCCCAATCTAAATTCTTCAGTACCTGCCTAATATCGTTATAATTAGCCTTCCCCCAATTTAGCACCTTCACCCGAGGACTACTCTTATCCTTATTCACAAGTACCTTAAATCTTATGGAATTATGGTCACTGTTCCCGAAATGCTCCCCTACTGAAACTTCGACCACCTGGCCGGGCTCATTCCCTCATACCCGGTCCAGTACGGCCCCATCCCTAGTTGGACTATCTACGTATTGTTTCAAGAAGCCGTCCTGGATGCTCCTTACGAATTGTGCCCCATCCAAGCCCCTAGCACTAAGTGAGTCCCAGTCAATATAGGGGAAGTTAAAATCACCCACCACTACAACCCTGTTACCTTTACATCTTTCCAAAATCTGTCTACATATCTGCTCCTCTACCTCCCGCTGGCTGTTGGGAGGCCTGTAGTAAACCCCCAACATCGTGACTGCACCCTTCCTGTTCCTGAGCTCCACCCATATTGCCTCGCTGCATGACCCCTCCGAGGTGTCCTCCCACAGTACAGCTGTGATATTCTCCTTAACCAGTAACGCAGCTCCCACACCCCTTTTACATCCCCCTCTATCCCGCCTGAAGCTTCTAAATCCTTGAATATTTAGCTGCCAATCCTGTCCTTCCCTCAACCAAGTCTCTGTAATAGCAACAACATCATATTTCCAAGTACTAATCCAAGCTCTGAGTACATCTGCCTTACCTGTTCTCCTCCTTGCATTGAAACAAATGCACTTCAGACCACCAGTCCCGCTGTTCTCCGCAACATCTCCCTGCCTGCTCTTCCTCTTAGTCTTACTGGCCTTATTTACTAGTTCCCCTTCATTTATTTCACTTGCTGTCCTACTGCTCTGGTTCCCACCCCCCTGCCACACTAGTTTAAACCCTCCCGAGTGACGCTAGCAAACCTCGCAGCCAGGATATTTGTGCCCCTCCAGTTTAGATGCAACTCGTCCTTCTTGTACAGGTCCCATCTGTCCCTGAAGAGATCCCAATGGTCCAGATATCTGAAACCCTCCCTTCTACACCAGCTGTTCAGCCACGTGTTTAGCTGCACTATCTTCCTATTTCTAGCCTCACTGGCATGTGGCACAGGGAGTAATCCCGAGATTACAACCCTAGAGGTCCTGTCTTTTAACTTTCTACCTAACTTCCTAAACTCCCCCTACAGAACCTCATCACTCTTCCTGCCTATGTCGTTGGTACCGATGTGTACCACAATCTCTGGCTTAATAAGGCATTTGACAAGAACCTGCATGACAGTCTGGTCAGTAAAATGAAAGCCCATGGGATACAAGGGAATGTGGCAGGTTGGATCCAAAATTGGCTCAGCGACAGGAAACAATGGATAGTTGTCGACGGATGTTTTTGTGAATGGAAAGCTGTTTCCAGTGGCATTCCACAGGGCTCAGTATTGGGTCCCTTGCTGTTTGTGTTATATATTAATGATTTGCACTTAAATGTGGGAAGCATGATTGGGAAATTTGCTGATGACACAAAAATTTGTTGTGTAGTTGATAGTGAAGAAGATGGCTGTCGACTCCAGAATGATATCAATGGTTTGGTTGAGGGGGCGGAAAAGTGGCAAGTGGAATTCAATCTGGAGAAGTGTGAGGTAATGCATTTGGGGAGGGCAAATAAAGTGAGGGAATATACAATAAACTGGAGGCTATTGAGAGGGGTAGAAGAAGTGAGAGACCTTGGAGTGCATTTCCACATGTCCCTAAAGATGGCAGGACAGGTAGGTAAAGTGGTGAAGAATGCATATGGAATGCTTTCCTTTATTGGCTGAGGTATAGAATACAAATGCAGGGATGTAATGCTGGAACTGTATAAAATGCTGGTTCGGCCACAGTTGGAGTATTGCGTACAGTTCTAGTCGCATTACAGGAAGGACATAGGCCGGATTTTTACCTACCTGAATCGGGTCAGTTGAGAGGCGTCCAGGTGGTAAAATGGTGTCTGATGTCCTCTGGTCGGGTCCCCGGCATCATCACGCACAGACACCATTTTACGATCCAGGAAGTCGGGCGCGATTGAGGCAATGCTCGCATTCCCGACCACAAGTAATTTGAAGGCACTTAAAGCAATTGAGAAGCCAATTGTCTGGAAATTTACGTGGCCGTTTGATTTTATGGCTGTAAATCGGGTCAGTGATCGTGTCGGGGACCTGGCAGCTTTAAAAGGGCAGAAGGCAGGCAATCAGTGAGGGTGTTGCAGGTAAAGCTTTTGGTGTTGCTTAGCTGTGAACGTTTCTGTGTTTTATATAATTTGTACACATTTGTAGCTTGTGTACAGGGTTCCAAGTGAGTCTGACTCACTGCAGCTCGGGACCTATCTGTTCTCAGTCAGAAGTGAGTGGAAGGAAGGGGGTTGTGTGTGCTTCTCCTGACAGCTGGAACTTACGAGGTTTTGTCATTGAATCTGGTAACCAGTCCAAAGATGGAGATTGTGCATTCTGGAGGCAACTCTTCAGAGGAGGAGGACCATGCCCCAATCAGGGGCAGAAGGAACAGCTGGGCATGGGCATGCGCAATTGGCTGGTCAAGTGTCTCCTCATTATGTGGGAGAGAGAGCAGGTGGCAGAGTCGGGCGAGAGCGACCACATGTCAGGAGACGCGCCTACCCAACAGGCAGGGTATACCAACGACGTCTGAGCTACCTGCACCTGTCGGAACGCCAGTGCAGAAGAAGGCTGCATCAGTCATGTGAGATTGTGACATTTCTATGTGAGATGGTCGCAGTGGATGTAGCCTCAAACTGCCTCGGTGGCCATCCAATGCCGATTGCTCTAAAGGTGACCGTCGCCCTTAACTTTTATGCGGGCGACTCTTTCCAAGCGTCAACGGCAGACTTGCGCCGAGTCTCCCAAGCAGCTGCGCACCACTGCATAAAGGTTGTGACTGATGCACTGTTCAGATGTGCTAACAATTTTATTAGTTTCAAAACGACAGCACCAGCCAGGCTGAAAGAGCAAGAGGATTCGGTGCAATAGCTGGGTTCCCAATGGTCAGGGCATGATAGACTGTACTCATGTGGCAAGTAGATCACCAACAGGTCAGTCAGGGGCATTTATTAACTGAAAAGGCTTCCATTCATTGAACGTTCAACTTGTATACGATCATAGAAAAAGAATCATGCAGGTTTGTGCACGGTACCCAGGGAGTTGCCATGAAGCATACATTCTCAGAAACTCTCAGGTGCCTGTTCTTTTCAGTCCCCTTGGCAGACTGGAAGGTTGGATACTTGGTGACAGGGGTTATCCTCTGAAGACATGACTGATGACACCTGTGGGAATCCTAAGGGGTCATGCTGAGGAATGCTTCAATAAGAGCCATGCAGTCACAAGAGTGACAATAAAACAAACGATTGGCCTGCTCAAGATGAGATTCAGATGTCTGGACCGCTCAGGAGGAGCATTGCAGTACGCGCCAGTGCGGGTTTCCAGGATTATTGTCGTTTGTTGCACCTTGCATAACCTGGTGATGGAAAGGGGAGATGCCATTGATGAGGTTCAAGGTAACCGTGAGGCGTCATCAGATGAAGATGGAGTTTCTGACGAGGACGATGGGCAACACTCACACGATGGCATGGGAGAGGAATCAGAATGTCGTCTGGAATTAAGAGTAAGAATGACCCGGGATGCCCTAATAGGCAAGCGTTTCTCTTGAGAGTATTGCTCCATGCAAAGATTTCACATTGTGGCATACAATGAGCCATTGTGGGATAGTGAGACTGGAAAGACAACACACATGCAAGGGAAGAGATGATCAGATTGAAAGCAACATCATGTCACGATGAACCCAACCCAAGTGTGTGACATCTCATATATAACCGCCTCAGCATCGCAACGATGTCTGATGCTACCTCATGGATGACATATGCAAAGTTACATGTTCAAACATCAAATTTATTTACGGTGATGTAATGTGCAACTGAAATAAATAATCGGAAGATGGCCCCTCCACTGCAGCCACCAATCTGTCGATGGAGGATGCCAGATGGACAAATGCCTGAAAGTTTACAGCTGACCTGCCTGGATGGACATTTCCAGAGTATGTGCTTTGGCTCGCAGCGTCTCTGGCAACTCTGCCGGATGTTCATGCACTGCATGATGAACCTGCAACATCTCCCGCCGAATGGGTGCTCTCAGAGTTGCATCATCAGCTTGCGGCTCTGCACTGGCTTGGCCTCCCACACTCCTACGAGTGTGTGAGACATTGGCTGGTTCTGGCTCTGGTGGTTGGTCCAGCGACTGTGCTGTGCTACCACCCATAAGTGACATCATTTCCACGGGGACAGTAATCCCAACCGTGGTGGAAGTCTCTGCGCTGGCGCTTGGTGAGGTGTGATGATGTGACGGCGCACCCTCTGAGGCGATCTCCTCATCCTCAGAGCGGGACTGGTGAGCCCCTGAGACCCCTCCTGGCCGCTGATGTGTTTCACCTGCAGGGAAAATCAGATTGATCAGTTTAATCAGCACCACAGATTGCAGTACATGTCCCTTACTGCAGTTTGCACACATTTGTGTGTATCACCTTTTATTAGCACATTTAAGGGCATGAGATGATCACCACTTTAACTGCCCCCCCAACCCCCCCTTACACCCTCCCACCACATTATGGGTCACTCACTCTGATGACCAGGGCTGCCAACCTCGCCATTTGCCATGGCGCGTCCTCCGTCCTCCCCTGCCAGCATCAAGGCATCCTCATCCATAGTTGTCAGGTATGGCTGATTGCCCTGGCCACCACTGGTCAGGGAGCTCTCTCGGGCATTGTGAGCCCTCTTCTCCTATTTCAAACAAGCACACCTAGTTTAGACGTATGATTTGGTCTCTCACACCCTCACCCATTGGGTTTGTTGCTGCATTTCAGCATGACTGCAATGTAGTGTCCAAATTGAACACTATTGGATTACCATGCATCCCAGACCTGCCCATCCAGCGTCCCAATACAATGCAGCAGGCAAGGACTGCTCATTGCTGGTTTCCACCTTGCATCATTAGGACAGACTGACCCTTCCCTGACACATTCACAATGAGATTAATGAGGAATACCCCTTACCCGGGCAGAGCGAAGGAGGTCATTGAGCTGCCTGTGGCACTGGAGTCATGTCCTCCGTACCACACAGCAGCTGCTGAACTCTTCGGCGACCTCCAGCCAAACCCTCTTGGTCACTTCTGTGGGCCTTCTTCGGCCATCGACGTTGAATAATATGTCAAGCCTCCCCTCAACCGCCTGGAGGAGGACCTGCAGAGATTCCTCTGAGAATCTGGGGACTGTGGTGAACCTTCTCCCCTCCATCGCTCTGGATTTTGTCTGCAAATGTTGGCCCCTTTCCTGTCCCTGGGCACTGTCACTGTTCCTTGACTTCTTCACTTTCCAGTCAGCTGGTCACCTCGGCAGTTACACTGACAGCTCCTCCTCCACTGCATTCCCCTGAGGGTCTGCTCCATTGTACTGCTGTCTGCCTTTTTACAGTATGGTCAATGGCCCCGCCCCCAAATCTCTGTACTCCTGTCTGCCCTTTTAAAGTGCTGTCATTGGCCCCACCCCCAAATCCACTGAATCAGCCAGCCACTGTCGGGTGCCGCATACACTGAGGGGTTGCTAATTGGCAGCCCCGCGCGTGATGCCAGTAGGCGGGCGGCGCGGAGCAGATTTGGAGTTCTCGGCTGCTTCCAACCCGGCCGCCCCGAGTCGGCGGGAGCCAAAACATTCCGGCCATAGTTGCTCTGGAGAGAGTGCAGAGGAGATTTACAAAAGTGTTGCCAGGGCTTGAAAGGAGTAACTATGAGGAAAGTTTGGATAGATTAGGGTTGTTTTCCTTAGAACAGAGGAGGCTGAGGGATGACTTAATTGAGGTGTACAAAATTATGACATGCCTAGATAGAGTAGACAGGAAGGACCTGTTTCCCCGAGCAGAGAGGTCAATTATCAGGGGCACAGATTTAAGGTGATTGGTAGAAGGATTAGAGGAGACATGAGGAAAAACATTTTCACCCAGAGGGTGGTGGGTGTCTAGAATTCACTGCCAGGAATGGTGGTGGAGGCAGAAACCATCAATTCTTTTAAAATGTACCTGGACATGCATCTGAAGTGCTGTAACCTGCAAGGCTATTGATCAGATGCTGAAAGGTGACATTAGATTGGGCAGCTAGTTTTTTTTCGGCTGGCACAGACACGACGGGCTGAATGGCCTCCTGTGCTGTAATTTTTCTGTGGTTCTATGGTTCTAACTTCAATGGGGTGAGAAGGGATCTAGCCAGGATAAAATGGAACCAAATTTTGACAGGAAAAATTGGAACAGAACAGTGGGTGATCTTTAAGGAAGATTTGTTTCATGTACAGGCTAGGTACATTCAAACATCAGGGAAAAGCAAAGGAGCCAAAGCCAGGGCTGCTGGGGTAACGAAGGAGATCGAAAATATGATGAAACAAAAAAAAAGGTGCATGATGCATGTCAGGTGAATCTCTGGTTCGCCCACAACTAGATTATTGCTAGCTTTTATTTCAGATTTCCAGCATCTGCAGTATTTTGCTTTTGTTTTATTGTTTAGTTCACTGCCACTTCTCTTCCAGGAATGCCCACCTTGAAGAAGTTCTGATCTTTTCTTCGACAGGATTTCCGTTTGTCTCTTCTACCTTCTTCACCTTCATTTCTTTCTATTTCCCTTCTTGTGTTTGATTAGGTATCGGGCAAAACCCACTTTCCCAGCCACATCTCCTTCCATAACAACTGTCTCTAGCTCCAAATACTTCAAATGAAATTCCACCCTTCATGTTTTGGATCCACCCACTCCTTCCAAGTGAAACAGTCATTTACTTGAACTTCTTTTACTTTAGAATACTATACTCGCTGCTCACGATGTGGTCTCCTCTTCACTGGGGAGACCAAATACAGATTGAGTGACTGCTTTGTAGAACACATCCATTCAGTCCACAAGCATGACCTGTCACAATGACCTGAGCTTCCTGTCACCTGTCATTTCAATTCTCTACCTTGCTCCCACTCTAACCTCTCTGTCCCTGGCCTCCTGCTGTGTACCAATGAAATTCAACACAAGCTCAAGGAGCAGCACCTCATCTTTTGACTGGGCACTTTACAGCCTTCTGGACTCAACATTGAGTTCAACAATTTTAGATCATATCCTCTGCCCACATTTTGATTTGTGTATTTAGCTGGTTCATTTTTTTTTTCTCATTTCTTTCTTAATCCCTTTACTTTTCATTCAGACAGCTGCTATCCTGCCAGTCACACCTCATAGATGCACTGTTTGTTTCTTTACTGTCCTATTACCACTCCCTTTGGTTTTATGCCATGAAACCATTTGCCATGTGGGAGTCTTTCAAACGTCAGCTGATTAGAATCCAGGACCAGCATGTTCCTGTGAGGAAGAAAGACAAGTTTGGCAAGTTTCGGGAAGCTTGGATAACACAGGATATTGTGAGCCTAGTCAAAAAGAAAAAGGAAGCATTTGTAAGGGGTGGAAGGCTAGGAACAGATGAAGCACTTGAGGAATATAAAGACAGTAGGAAGGAACTTAAGCAAGGAGTTAGGAAGGCTAAAGGGGTCATGAAAAGTCATTGGCAAACAGGATTAAGGAAAATCCCAAGGCTTTTTATACATATATAAAGAGCAAGAGGGTAACCAGGGAAAGGGTTGGCCCACTCAAGGACAGAGATGGGAATCTATTTGTGGAGCCAGAGGAAATGGGTGAGGTGCCAAATGAGTACTTTGCATCAGTATTCACCAAGGAGAAGGACTTGGTGGATGATAAGCCGAGGGAAGGGAGTACAGATAGTCTCAGTCATCTCATTATCAAAAAGGAGGAGGTGTTGGGTGTCTTGCAAAGCGTTAAGGTAGATAAGTCCCCAGGGCTTGATGGGATCTACCCCAGAATACTGAGGGAGGCAAGGGAAGAAATTGCTGGGGCCTTAACAGAAATCTTTGCATCCTCATTGGCTACAAGTGAGGTCCCAGAGGACTGGAGAATAGCCAATGTTGATCCTTTGTTTAAGAAGGGTGGCAAGGATAATCCAGGAAATTATAGGGCGGTGAGCCTTACGTCAGTGGTAGGGAAACTATTGGAGAAGATTCTGCGGGACAGGATTTACTCCCATTTGGAAACAAACGAACTTATTAGCAAGAGACAGCATGGTTTTGTGAAGGGGAGATCGTGTCTTACTAATTTGATTGAGTTTTTTGAGGAAGTGACGAAGATGATCGATGAGGGAAGGGCAGTGGATGTTGTCTATGTGGACTTTAGTAAAGCCTTTGACAAGGTTCTGCATTGCAGACTGGTGCAAAAGGTGAAGTCACACGGGATCAGAGGTGAGCTGGCAAGATGGATACAGAACTGGCTCAGTCACAGAAGACAGAGGGTAACAGTGGATGGGTGTTTTTCTGAATGGAGGGATGTGACTAGTGGTGTTCCGCAGGGATCAGTGCTGGGACCTTTGCTGTTTGTAGTATATATAAATGATTTGGAGGAAAATGATTCTGGTCTGATTAGTAAGTTTGCGGATGACACAAAGGTTGGTGGAGTTGCGGATAATGATGAGGTTTGTCAGAGGATACAGCAGGATATAGATCGGTTGGAGACTTGGGTGGAGAAATGGCAGTTGGAGTTTAATCCGGATAAATGTGAGGTTATGCATTTTGGAAGGTCTAATGCAGGTGGGAGATATACAGTAAATGGCAGAACCCTTAGGAGTATTGACAGGCACAGAGATCTGGGCGTACAGGTCCACAGGTCACTTAAAGTGGCAACGCAGGTGGATAAGGTAGTCAAGAAGGCATACGGCATGCTTGCCTTCATCGGTCGGGGCATAGATATAAAAATTGGCAAGTCATGTTGCAGCTGTACAGAACCTTAGTTAGGCCACACTTAGAATATTGCGTGCAATTCTGGTCGCCACACTACCAGAAGGACGTGGAGGCTTTGGAGACGGTACAGAGGAGGTTTACCAGGATGTTGCCTGGTCTGGAGGGCATTAGCTATGAGGAGAGGTTGGAAAAACTCAGATTGTTTTCACTGGAACGACGGAGGTGGAGGGGCGACATGATAGAGGTTTACAAAGTTATGAGCGGCATGGACAGAGTGGATAGTCAGAAGCTTTTTCCCAGGGTGGAAGAGTCAGTTAATAGCGGACATAGGTTTAAGGTGAGAGGGGCAAAGTTTAGAGGGGATGTGCGAGGCAAGTTTTTTACACAGAGGGTGGTGAGTGCCTGGAACTTGCTGCCAGAGGAGGTGGTGGAAGCAGATACGATAGCGACGTTTAAGAGACATCTTGACAAATATATGAATAGGAAGGGAATAGAGGGATATGGGCCCTGGAAGTGCATAAGGTGTTAGTTTCGGCAGGCATCAAGATCGGCGCAGGCTTGGAGGGCCGAATGGCCTGTTCCTGTGCTGTACTGTTCTTTGTTCTTTGTTCTTGTTCTTTGCCTCGGCAAAAGGGCAGGAGAGTGGGACTAACTGGATTTCATTTGTCCTGCCCTCCACCCTATCACAGACCTTGTCTTTTTTCCTTCTTCCCATTCTCCCCCTTTCACTTGCTCAAAACAAATCACATTTCTAACTTTTCTCAGTTCTGATGAAAGGTCACTGACTGAAACCTTAACTCTGTTTCTCTCTCCACAGACTCTACCAGACTTGCTGAGTATTTCCAGCATTTTTCATTTTTATATCGAGTATTGAGTCCAGTTCTGGTCATCACACTTTAAGAAGGACGTAAAAGTCCTTGAGGGGGTGCAGAGGAGATTTACCAGAATGGTTCCAGGGATGAAGGTATTTAGCTACAAGGTTAGTTTAGAAAAGCTGGGGTTGTTCTCCTTGGAGCAAAGCAGATTGAGGGGAGATCTGATAGAGGGGTAGAAGATTGTGACAGGTTTAGATAAGATAGACAAAGAAAAGCTGTTCCCATTAGCTGATGGTGCAAGGACTAGGGGACACAGATTTAAGGTTTGGGCAAGAGATGCAGGGGGGATGTGAGGAAGAACTTCTTTACACAGAAAGTGGTAATGACCTGGAATTTGCTGCCTACAAGGATGAAAGCAGAGACAATCAATAATTTCAAAAAGAAATTGAACAGACACGAGTGTGAAATAAACATGCAGGGCTATGGGGATAGGACAGTGGAATGGGACTGACAGGATTGCTATATAGACAACCAGAATGGACTTGATGGGCCGAATATCCTCGTTCTGTGCTGTAATGACTCTATCACGTTATGACTCGAGAAGCAGCAGAATGTATCCCATCAGCCCAAGAAGTTTTCCTGCTTCCCTCCCAGCATTCTCCAGCTCTCCATGATCTTCCCTGAACTTTACAATCTCTCCCCCGACCAATATCTCTCCCCCAGGACCAGGATCTCTCCCACCAAACACAATCCCTACCCCTGAAAATGACATCTGCTCGTGCCCGCAATCTCCGCCCCAACCATGGCCTCTTCCTCTTGACCACAACCTCTTTCTCTCGACCACGACCTCAACCTGCTAACCTCAATCTCCATCCAATGACTATGATCTGTCCCCTTGACCATGATCCCCACCCTCCCCATGGTCTGCTTCTCAGATGCTGCCTTGTGCCACAGGTTTTTCCACCCGGCAGGCAGGTTGCCTCTCAATCAAACTGGCTATCGGGTGGGAAAACCTGGTGAGAATGTTTGAAATACATCCTGAAATTAATTTGTGCAGGCTGTCTGGGAAGCTCATACCTCCATCCAGAACTTCACCTACACCACCACCCCACCCTACCCCAACCCCAACCCCACTTGCCTATTAATATCAGGAAGACGACTACTGTCTACATGACTTCACTTTGTCTGCTCCCCGTGGTTATCTGTTTATATCAGATCTTCCAAAAGTCTATTACAATACTCTATACTTTTGTGCAGAATGCACAGATAAGAACAGGTATGCTTTAACGTGTCGCTTGTGAAGATCCATTATAGCTTTGTTCACTTAAGTTTGTGGATTTGGTATTGAAGTTATGACCCATTGCTTTGAACAGTAATTTCCAATTGACTGTAACTTTAAGCCACCTTGAAATACAGAACGCTTTGCACTCTCCAAAGTTACCAATTGTTTATCTTTCCTGTTACAGGGTGAGGGGGGTGGTGACAGTTAGAGATCACGAGCAATAGAGCAACACAAGAGAAATCGCTTCATATCTCACAATGTATCTCCTACAGTGGCTCTGGTTCAGATCTGAAAGGTATCAATAAGGTTACTCAGCAATTTGTGTCGAGATAACACTTACAAATCCAAATTCTGACTCCTTACACTCACATTGATCATTCTTCTTCTGAAACCGATCTGTCAAAACAATGAAACAAACTGCTGTCATTCCTGAAGGGTCCTTGACTTTTAATGGTATGATCATGATAGTGTTATCAGTCAGTCTTGTTACTTTATACCTTCCCCTTGTGTTCAAGAATGAGTTTGGTTTATGGCATTATCTGTAATACAAATATGGACAGGGAAATTGAACCAGTATCACTTTTGAATTAGTTAACAATGCGAGCATAGAAAATACTAACAGGCCACCTTTGCATAATCCCATAAGGCACCCACAGAATACGGGTCTGCAGAAGGCAGAGCAGCACAAACAATAACATGCAAAACAATTTCTGCCAAAGCACGATAGAAGAGATAAAATGTGTGGACACAAAATGGTACCAAGTTCAATCACGGTGGAGAACTGTTCAAAACAGACGAAAGGTTCAAGATATAAGAAAGCAAAGCATAACATAATATCTTGTTACATCAGTGGTTGCTGTATGCTGTTACTGCCACACCCTGTTTTTGATTGAGGTATAGATATCAACAAAAACAATGCCAGTACCTACAACAAATGAGCAATCGCTGAATAAAGTGAACATACTTGTAATGTGATGCACTTAGTTAAAATTTAAGCTAGAAGTCTAGATGGCCCAGAAAGCAAAAGATCAAAGTAACAGATATAAAACGTCCCTAGTTCTACTGTCCCTTATAGGACATTAGCTCCTTTAATCAGCGACATTTGAAAATAGTTTTGAGCTCTGAAGTGGTTATGCCTGTTACTGCTTTATGAAAAAATACATTGATACTGTTCTCAGTAACATCTGTGTAACATTAGTCATTTTCTAGCACATATACACCCAGCAATCATAAACTTCAGAGGGAGACTAATCTCCTCACAGACTGTGTAATCCATCGCATATCTCACAAAGATGCACCTTTTACGTCTCGATGCCTTTCATTGCAATTCAGAAAAGCAGACTTTAGGGAATGTTAAAAAGGTAGAGGGACAGGTAAAGTACACACAGGGCAAACATGTGATCCCACACAAGGGAATTCATGTATTAGATATAGAAACTCCTTCAGGCAAAATGCGGGGAAAGTAGCCACTGATATTTCAGGGTCACAAAGGGTTAACAGATTATTGCATTTATCAATAATCAGAAATACAACTCAGTCAAAATGAATATCCTGTGAACAAGCCATCTTGTTTCTTTTAGTTAAATGTATGTGTTTTTGATAATATGCACCACTGAACTTGGATACAAATGTCATGTCCTGGTTTCACTTTGATCATGGCACATATATTGTTCGGCACTGTGATATGATACTGAAAGCCCTGCAAAAGCTTCCATCAGTAAAGCAAGCATCATGAGATTTTGTCAAATGAATAACAGAAGGCTTTTTGTATGAGACCACATATGCATCAAAATGGTAGATGCCCTTATTTTGAATGGTTAAACTGATCTCTCTGTAAGTGCACTGGGCATCTGCTGTTGCCATACAATGCTAAATTCTATATGTTACAATGAAGTACCTTTGACGTGCCTTGATAACACAGAGGCAGTAAGCAGAGCAGACTTTCTCATTGCAACTTAATAATTAGCTGTCTGACTTCTGATGTAGTGCCATATGAAGGCATCATTGCATTTCTCTCCCATCAATGGATTGAGTGAATCTTACTTTTATTCATCTTGCTTGACATTTTCTGTGAAGGCGATGTGAAGCATAATCTGTGCTGTCAGAAATGCAATGATATCATATGTAGCACAATCTTTATAGTCAAAACGTTAAACACTTATGAATCTTCCTTTGTTTATCTGAGGTTAGTTTTGTTCACAACAGAATGGGTGCTTTGTGAGAGGAACATTTTTTAGAGGAACAGCAATAATGATGTAGTCTACATAAGTTCGTCGCTGGTCTACAAAGCTGATCTGAAGTGAAATTTAGTCCACATTTACCAATAGCGCATAAGTGAGTGCTGAATTACTTGTCTACATTGGGACCTGAACATTCAAACATACAGTAGCTAATGCCATTAAAACTTAAAATAGCCAGCAACTACTATCTTTCTGTATAAATCCTTGAATAAAATATGGAAAGTAACAATCACAATGAATTTACTTACAATCATTGGTGGGTCTAGATCTGATCATAATGTGGTAGCTCCATGGTTGCCTTTTTAATACATCATGTAATTGCATGTGCTGGCAAGTAGCTTTCTTTTCAAGGCTGGGCCCCTGAAAGTCAGCATCTCTGTTCTCCTCAACAGAGCTTGGAGCTGAGTTTCCCCTTTGGCGAGTCATACTTTGCATTCTTCTTTCCACTACTCCTGATTGTTCCCTTCATGTTCAGTGCTTCACCAAGTACAGAGCCTTCTAAGCCACTCACCAACACCCCCGAGTGAGGTTGGGTTGGGGGCTGGAGGGGTGGGGGGCGGTGGGTGATGCAATCTTTAAGCTGCCTCATTGGAGGGATGTGGAATGTTTCTTCTAGTGGATTCTCCTCCGACAAGTCCTCTTCTACTGGTTCCAGATGTTAAAAGAATCCACAAAATAGGAAAGGTACAAGTATTGAAATTACTGACAATGAGAAGTCATTTGGTGCAGAGGCTGAGGGAGGAAAGCAATAAAGATATCTCAGTGAGAGACTTTTTATCGTACTTGGCAGGGTGGTGGAGAATGATGATTTTGAATGAGAGGTGGGAGGGGTGGAACAAGCTGAGATGCTCAAAGGAGGAGAAAGTTCCAGATGAGGAGGGGGTCAAGCCAAGTTGTGACTTGATCACAATGTCACAGACCTGAAACATCAACTCTGTTTCTCTCTCCACAGATGTTGCCAGACCTACTGAGTATTTCCAGCATTTCTTGTTTTTATTCCATTGATGCAATCATCCACAATGAGTTCAAGGATGGCAAGGGCCTTGTTCATAAGTGAACGGACATTCTGCAGGGAGATTTGTGGAGTGGTGATAAGGACTGATCTGCTCCCCAACCCATATTCATGGGCACCCCTTTGACCTTGACATCTCATGTAGTCTTGCTAGTCCCATTGTATCAATCACAGATAAGGTCATTTCTGATCAATTCCTTGTATCACTCACCAGCCACATCCCTTTTCCACCCCAAAACTTGTATCTGTCCCTGGAAAAAACTATCCCCCTATTCACTTACAAAATCCCAACTGTCTAGCCTTCGTTTGCCACAACATTTCTGCAGCTACTGATTTGCTCAACTGCACCCTCACCTCCACTTTGATGCCTGAGTCCCCCATAAAACCATTACTCTCTTTCACCCTGGCTGTCCCCCCTGGTAGGACGCTCACCTCTGCTCCCTTAAGTGCAAGGGATGCAGACTTTGAAAGAATTTGGCAGACAACAGGTTGAGCCATCCATGGCCAGTTCTGGCTGGATCGCATAAAGCACTATCAGGTCTTGCTCTCATCTGCTAAAACTTCTCACTATTTCAGGATCATCCTGGAATGCAAAGATATCCCCCAGCTTCCTTTATCTACTGTGAACTCTCTTCTTAAACTCCTCATCCCTGTCCCCTTCACCCTCACCTCCAGCAATAAGTGTGAGGAGCTCATGGACTTCTTTGTTACCAAGATTGAGAACATCCGATCAGCTACCTCTCCCACTACCCTTCTTTCTACTAGCCCACGGTGCCAAACTTCCTGTAAAGCTCCTCCCTGTCATAGCCCTGAACTCACATCTTTCTCTAGTTTCTCTCCTATCTCCCCTCATGCCCCCTCCGAGCTCATCTTGTCCACAAGACCCACCTCCTGCTCCTTAAACCCTATTTCCACTAAACTGCTGACCACCCAACTTCCCCTTCTGGTCCCCATGTTAACCAATATTTTTAATGGTTCTCTCACATCTGGTATTGTCCCTTTCTCCTTTAAATCTGTCATCATCACTCCTCTCCTCAAAAAAACAATTCTGACCCTCCCGTCCTTGCAAACTACCATCCCATCTCCAACCTCCCTTTCCTCTCCAAGGTCCTTGAAAGTGTTGTCGGCTCCCAAATCCACGCCCACCTTTCCTGGAACTCCATGTTTGAATCCCTTCAGTCAGATTTCCGCCCCTGCCACAGTACTGAAACAGCTGTTATCAAAGTCACAAATGACATCCTATGTGACTGTGTCAAAGGTAAACTATCTCTCTTTATTCTTCTTGACCTGTCTGCAGCCTTTTTTACATGGTTCATCACACCATCCTCCTCCAATGCCTCTCCACTCTCATACAGCTTGGTAGGACTGCTATCAGCTGGAGCCATTCTTATCTAATTGTATCCACAATATCAGTTGCAATGGCTTCTTTTCCTCCTCCTGCGTAACTATGTTTGGTGTCCCTCAAGGATCTATCTTGGCCCCTTTCTATTTCTCATGTACATGCTGCCCTTCGGCCACACCATCTGAAAGCATAGCATGAGTTTTTATATGTACACTGATGACACCCAGATCTCCCTCACCACCACTATCGCTTGACTCCTCCACTGTTGCTAAATTATCAGACTACTCATTCGACATCCATTACTGGATGAGCAGAAATTGCCTCCAATTTAATATTGGGAAGACTGAAGCCACTGTTTCCAGTCCCCACTCCAAACTCCATTCCCTAGCTGCTGACTCCATCCCTCTCCCTGGCAACAGTCTGAGACTAAACCAGTCTATTCGCAACCACAGTGTCACATTTGATCCTGAAATGATCTTCTCATCACATTTTCGCACCATCACTAAGACCACCTATTTCCACCTCCGTAACATTGCTCGACTTCACTCCTATTTCAGCTCATCTGCTGCTGAAACCCTCATTCTGTCTTCATTATTGCTCGGCTTGACGACTTGAATGTACACTGGCTAGTCTTCCACATTCTACCCTCTGTAAACTTGAGGTCATCCAAAACTCTGCTGCCCATGTCTTAACTCACACCAAGTCCTGTCACAGCTGAGCTACCTACATTGGCTCCCGGTCAAGTAATGTCTTGATTTTAAAATTCTCATCCTTGTTTTCAAATTATTCCATGGCCTCGCCCCTCCCTATCTCTGTAATCTCCTCCAGACTCACAACCTTCCGAGATATCTGCCGTCACCTAATTCTGGCCTCTTGAGCATCCCCGATTTTAATTGCTCCACCATAGATGGCCACACCTTCAGCTGCCTAGGTCCTAAGCTGTAGAATTCCCTCCCTGCACCTCTCCGCCTCTCAACCTTGCTTTCCTCCTTTTCGACATTAATTTTTGACAAAACTTTTGGTCATCTGACCTAATATCTCATTATGTGGCTCGGTATACATTGTGTTTTAAAGTGCTCCTGTGAAGTGCCTTGGGGCGCTATCTTATGTTAAAGGAACTATATAAATATAAGTTGTTGTTGCTGTATCAGCATGGTGCTGGATGACTAGTCAGTATCAGATGATTAGGTGGCACAAAGTTGCCAAACTGCTTTACTGATTTTTTTGCAATCAATGAAAGGATACGATCATTGGGCAGATACCCTGTTCCGTGTAACCTCCAGCCTTATCATCGCTGATAAGCTTAACTCTGGATTGCCTGACTATATCAGTGGCTGCCCACTCCATCAGATTAAGGGCCTGGATATTTGCTGGTCCTTCCCAGCTTTGCATCTTTCATTTGAATTGCGCGATATTTTGTCCTGCAGAAAGACAGCGAGAGAGTTAGTGAGAGGTTGTTGAAAACGTACGTGCAAATTTGTGGGGGCTTCTCTATATCATGTGCATGCTGATAGGGAGAAGCAGCAAGTTGCGAACAGCATGAGGAGCTTGCTGTTTGAAAGCAAGTGGCAGGAATGTGAAATGAGAAAGCACTCAGCAGAGGAGAGCAATGATTAGCAGTTGCTCCTAGGTTAAAACAGAATGTTCTTAGTGCATGCTGTGCAGGCTGATAGCAAACGCTGAGTGTGTGATTAGAATGAGAAAACGAGCTGGTACAGTGATCCTGCCCCCTTAATGGTACACTATGTGCTGCAGTGAATTGTGCAGAGTGTTTCTCATGGGGGAGGGCAATGCTTTGGCCAGGCGTAATGCAGAAAAGCACAATGAATTGTTCTCACCTTTGTTACTCTGGAATCATTTCCTGCACTGAATAACCTGGGGTGATTCTCCAGGAGTTCAGTATCTCCATCAACTCTTTCCAAGCCTGCTGTTGATTTTTTGGGGCACATTCCTGGCAACAGCTAGGAACAGCCCCTCCTTCCCTGCTTTCAACCTCTCCACCAGCACCCTCACAGCTAAATCTGAAGAGTTATGTGCTCCAATATGACTTATTTTGCAGTTGTCCAACCTTTGCACAAGCCAGCCAGACATGTTAGCGACTTGAATAAATCCTCCCTTTAAGAGGTGCATTCATGCTTTAAATAATGAGTGGGCAACCCAGAGGAAATCCTGCCCCTCATGTGGGCAGGTTGTCTGTGGTACGGAAAGTGCCTCTGTGCTTTGTTAAATATATTTTTTGAGGATTCATTTTTGAAAGATTGAAGAAATGTTAAAATTTGGGGTTTTCAAAGGGGGTCATGCAAAGGCCACTTGACTTTGAAAAACAGTCCCTGGGAATGTTTTTTTAAAAGGGGCACTGAGAGGCCTTGTGAGGAAAACAAGCCTTTCAGGGAAACCACCTGACTTCCAGGTCAGTAAACAACAGAGAACTTTGGACACCTGAAGAAATTGTTTACAAATAAGTGACAGATCAAGATTATTGGAGGTCAAAATGTTGACCTCCTGTTGTCTGTTTCGTTTTTGAATTGTTTTGAGTTGGGGTTGAACTGTATAAAAAGGGAGAGAACTTCCAAGGAGAGAATTCACAAGGAAGGAGAGAAGACCCCAACCTAGCTCAGCTTTCCAGCACCTCTCCAAAAGACCCTGAGAAGTCCACTATGTCAACTCATGTCATCTCCTGTCTTTGAAGAAAAGTCTGCTAAATTAATTCTCAAAACCGCCTGAAAAGAACTGTTCTAGAAGATCCCAGTGACCCGTCTACGTGTACTCAGAAGCCAGACTGTATGCCAGTTTTGGAACACAACATATCTGTAGTACAGCTCTAAAAACAAAAATCCCTTTATTTTTCTGGTTAACTGGTATATGTGTATGTGAGTGTGAGGGGCTAAGGTAAAAAGAGAACTCTAATATTTCAATCTGTGTGTTTATGCTTTACTTCATTACTGGTTAAGACTTGTTTTACAATAAACTGATAATTTTGTTGTTTATTAAAGAAACCTGGTTGGTGTGTTTTATTCTGGGATAAAAATTGAGTCTATGATTGACTGTATCAGTACGTGGGAAAAAAATTTATATCTGTGTTGTGACCTGTGGAGAAGTGGAACTAGAATAAACAGTGCACTCCTCCCACCTCGGTCGTAACACCTGTCACAGACCTGATCGTGTGAGTACATTGCCTGTCATTCTAAAATGAGGCCTGGCAGTTAAAATTGTCCAGGCCTCTCACTGATGATGTCAGGTGGGCAGTGCCACCTGTCTGGAAAATATTACCAGTTAAAATCCACCACCCTCAGATTTTCCGGTAAATCTTTAAAAAAATACATTGAAATTTCTTTATACCTGTCATTACTGCTTTGGTCCCATTTGACACACAATTCTAGGGATTCTGGCATTCTTTCACATTGGCTTATGTTGTGTCACCCTACCTGAGTATTCCAACTGTAAAATGGGAAATATTGGCTTTGCTTAATAGATAGCACTCATAATTTTTGCTTAAATGCCTCACCAAAGATTAGAAAATTAGGATGAAAATGAATAAAATATCACAGTCCTTTTTACACATATTATACACATATTGTAAAGAGCCATTTTCATATGACATGCTATTGCTTGCATTCAGCTGAATTATTTGAGAAATACAGTATTATATTGTATCAGCAAAAGGCCTGAATTACCTAAAAGAACACAAGAGAGGTAATATTCACATTTGGTTTAATTTTTTTTGGCAGCAATCCACAAACTTCCATTCTATAAGAACTTTGTGACTCAACTGAATGTACAATGATAGGAATGTCCGATTGTATGCTATTCATTCATTTTCCACTGCCAGCAGGGAATATGTAATTGGTCAGGAAATTGCAGAAGTCACAACTTATTAACATGGAATTTTCTGTTCATTTTGAAAGTTATTTTGCCTCTTTTAAGTCCCTCTATTGACTGTGCAGTTTTTTGTCTAAGAATTTGAACAAATAACCTACCCCCAGGGCTCTACCATTGTGGCCCAAGTTACTTACCCTTCGATTTGCTCCACAAATCCTGTGATGGTTTGTTACAATTCTTCCATGGTTTATTAGTCCAACATGTGTGAGCTTCTCTGGTGTGTCCTTGCTTTATTCCTTTGATAGTTAGATTCAGTACTTAAGAACCAGTTACTGTCAAAACGTGTTTCAGCTATGCTTTGGTCAAAGCTGACATGTTCTACGATATTTTCTTACAGCCCAGCCCTTGGTTTCATGGTTTTTCTCATGACCATGAAAGTATAACTTCTACTCTAGTCATTATATACTGAGGATTCCACAAAACAATTAGGCTCTACGAAAATCCATCAGAATTCTGATGGTCTCACCATAACTCCAATGGAACCAACTGGAAAACATCAGAGACCTGGGGCAGGCCTTTTGGGTTGGGACCCTGACATTGGGGTTAAATGGGAGTCACAACCTTGCACTGTATGGGAAACAGTCACCTGGCAGTGATTTTCCCAGAAGTGGCCAATTAGTGGACATGGGGTGCACTTGCCGGCCACTGAAGGAAGGCAGGCGGGCTCTCGAAACTGGAGGGCCAATGGGAGGCCCCGCAGCTCAGTAGGAGCAGAAACCTGCAGTTCAGATAAGAGAGCGAGAGAGAGTCATTTTGAGGTGGCTTTCTGCAACTTTTAAAGGCTTTAAATTGAAAAATGGCCTCAGCAGCCAGGCCGCAATTGTGGAGGGGGAACCACTCCACAGGGCGTCCTGTGGTCACAGCTGTAACCAGGCAAGCGCGGATTGTCTCAAAACCTGCCTAGAGCACTGGGTCCTCGGTCTGGTGCCAGGAGGCCGGCTCCAAGCAGATGGCCTAGACCCAACACCTTGGGGGCCCACAGGCCAACCGAAAATTTCCAGTTGACCTCCGACAATTGGCATTAATAGGTCATTAACCTACCTCAATTGGCTATCCGCTACTTCTGACACTAACCCTTCTGACCCTAATCCCTCCTTTGGGAAATGGTCTAAGGGGTGGCGGGATGATGCCAGCAAAATAGTGCACTGGCCAATGTATGAATTTTCATGCCTGCCCAGGAGCAAAAATACAATTCCTGGTTGCAAGAGTGCCCCTGCTGCTTCTTTGACATTTTATGGCTTGTATCATAAGGGACTGAGCCTCCGCCCACCCCATACAAGGCAAATGGCATCAGAGTTAAGAGAGGTGGGCATCCCATTGGGTGCAAGTTTCAACTTTACTGGTTAATTTAGGATCCAGTGTACAATTGGAGGCCAGTGAAATGAGGTTTTGTGGACTGCAGGATTTTGTTCCCAGCCTGATATTGGATTTCATGGTGGGCTGGAGAATCGGAGCGCCACGGCCACCACGGAGCCCGACACCGGGATTGCCAGACCCGATCTTCCTGGTGGCGGGAAAGCTACGTGGCAGCCCCTCCACCGCTCTGCAATGGGACCCAAATTTGCATATTTAAATTATATCTTTGCATTAATTAAAATGCAATCCGCAGCGATCTTACCTTCAGTTCCCGATCTTCAGAGCGACATGCGACACTCACGTGCCTTCACTTTCCCGTCCAGAGAAAGCTAGTGCCACCATGGTGGGGGAGGGGTGATCTCTGCACTATGTACTGTATGGGGGGGGGGGTGGTGTGGGGGGGGAGTGGGGTGGGGGAGCGAGTCAACTCTGCATTATATTATGCTTCTTACAGGGCTGGCAGCTTTTTAAAAATGGCACGAGCCCCTGCTCCTTCAACAAGTGACACCGTGAACGGCGTTGCCAAGGCTGTCCCTGCCATGTGATTGGAGGGCAGGCAACCGCCGTGCACAGGCAAAGTGCTCGCCAGATGAAAGATCGCGCTGGCATGGTGACACAGGGCCCGTATGTGGCGGCCGCCATTTTTTTAAGATCCAACCCTAATTGTGGAGAACTGGGTCCCACTAGTGGGCCAGGCAAGTGAAGTGGGCCTTTGAAGAAAGATATGACTTATTTAATGACATTGTGGCCGGATCCTGCAACTGCTCTCTCCCCTTGCAATGGTACACTGGTGACAGATTTTCTGACAGCATGGGACAGGTGGAAGCAAGATAAGCACCTGCACTGGTGCTTTGCCTTCCTGCCCCATGCAAATGATGGAGAGCATCAGGCTGGTGGGGTGAGGGGTGTACGGGGGACGGGGGGGTGATTCTGGCGTAGCCAACGGCACCATGTCCCGGGAATACTGGGGCTGTAGAGTTCAAGATGTGACCAAAGTAATTATTGAAAGCAAAGAAATTGCTGCATCGAAAATAAAACAAATATATTTATTAAAATAGCACTGTTTTTCTCAAATGTAATTAAAAAACACAAAATTATGACTTGTACAAAAAGCAGCAGCAATTTAGGTAAGTTTGAAATTGTGGCATAACTACAGTTTGAAGATATCCTTGTACCTTTAAGTGATGTTTGCATAAACAATATATGGGAAGTTAAAGTGGGATTCAGAGCAGTGATACCATACTAGTTTTATGCAATGAACCTAAAGAACATAATGTCCCTGTTACTCAAAATGGTATAGCAATTTAATAATTCAGTATTACAATCCTGCAGTAAGATTTTTCTTAAGTTGCTGAACAGATTTTCTTTAGTTAACTAGTTACATATTGTCGATTGATGGTAAGATTCCATCTATTTTCTGCACATTTCTTTCATCTACCCGAGTCCACCAGCCCCCAGCCAAATAAACTGTGACCAACACAGCCGGCAGGCAACCTTGCTCCAACCTTCTGGCATTGCCTCTCTGAACCAATTGCTTGGATGCATGGGGACTCTCACATCAGGCTTCTTCCACTTGGAAATGTCTGACCTTCTGTCGCAGTAACACAGTTATAATTAAGAACTCAATGACATGAGGGAAGGTTGACAGAAGCTCATTTCCCACAATTTTCTGAGACCACGGTTGCATTCTAGCACATGATATCACTGTTCTGTCTTTCATCTCATGTAAATCAAAAGGGAAAACATCATATTTTTCACCATCTAACATTGCATTAGTGACAAAGGTGTTGGGGCAGGCATTAGCAGCCAATTGATGCCCAATCAAACTTTTTCTTTAAAGTTGTAGAACATCTAATCTCATATTACAACAACTATTTTCATGGTGGCGTAATTACATACTGGTCCCAGTGCCTGCACTGCATGCAGCTTGTGGAATTGGGTCGTTAGGCCTTGGTGCATATGTTGCTGAGCTTCCAGTCTTATAGGATCAAAGATCTTTAAAGATTTAAAGGCAGCAGTTTGTGCATTTTTCAGGCCTAATTGGCCACTTTTACAATTATGTTAATTTGCGTAAACTGGCCCTGCTCCAGATTCCGTGTGCTATTTTACAAGATAGCTGTTAATTCACTAAGAACTTGTATAAAATGAGTACAGAAACATTTGCAAAGTTTTCATTGAAAACCTCGATAAGTTAAATGCTGACTTTGGGTGGTAGTGTAAAATTGACAATATTGATTTAGCTGCTCACTACACATCCCTCCAGATTGTTGTTGTTCTAGCCATAATCCCAAAGGACCGTAGGCATCTCTCCAGAGGGAGACAGTTGGTAATGTATAGCTTGAAGTGCAAGTCTCCTCAAGTGTGGAGCAAGACGAGGAGGGAGGCCTCCATGCACTACCACAGTCAGTAGGGAGATTGAACCCGCGCTGTTGGCATCTTTCTGCATCATACTCTAGCTGTCGGGCTAACTGAGCTAACCGCCCTCCAGATATTCATTGTCATTGACTTTAATGGAAGTGAAAATCAGAGGCAATATATATCGCCGTTCCTTCAATGTCACTGGGTAAAAATCCTGGAACTCCACAACGAACAGTGTGGGTGTGCCTGCCCCACATGGACTGCAGCAGTTCAAGAAGGCAGCTCACCACCACCTTCTGCAGGGCAATTAGGGATGGGCAATAAATGCTGGCCTAGCCAGCGATGCCCACCTCCCATGAATTAATAATAATAATGAGCAGCTGAATTAACATTGGCCATTTCCATATCACCGAAAGTCAAAATTGCCCCAATCAGTTAAGACTAGATTGTCATAATATTAAGACTTGCACTTGACTTTTCTTTTTCTTTTTCTTTGGGCCTCCTTATCTCGAGAGACAATGGATACGCGCCTGGAGGTGGTCAGTGGTTTGTGAAGCAGCGCCTGGAGTGGCTATAAAGGCCAATTCTGGAGTGACAGGCTCTTCCACAGGTGCTGCAGAGAAATTTGTTTGTTGGGGCTGTTGCACAGTTGGCTCTCCCCTTGCGCCTCTGTCTTTTTTCCTGCCAACTACTAAGTCTCTTCGACTCGCCACAATTTAGCCCTGTCTTTATGGCTGCCCGCCAGCTCTGGCGAATGCTGGCAACTGACTCCCACGACTTGTGATCAATGTCACACGATTTCATGTCGCGTTTGCAGACGTCTTTATAACGGAGACATGGACGGCCGGTGGGTCTGATACCAGTGGCGAGCTCGCTGTACAATGTGTCTTTGGGGATCCTGCCATCTTCCATGCAGCTCACATGGCCAAGCCATCTCAAGCGCCGCTGACTCAGTAGTGTGTATAAGCTGGGGGTGTTGGCCGCTTCAAGGACTTCTGTGTTGGAGATATAGTCCTGCCACCTGATGCCAAGTATTCTCCGAAGGCAGCGAAGATGGAATGAATTGAGACGTCGCTCTTGGCTGGCATACGTTGTCCAGGCCAAAAAAAAAAACTTGACTATTCTTAATAATTTAACAAAATCTATTGGAATTTTTTTTTTTGCCCTTCTGCTGGCTGTTGTTTTTGTTCCACAGAATGCACTTTTTTGTGCATACCTCCCACAACAGCATTCCTGCAGCCATTAGTTTAGCCGAGCAGTGACCTGCAGTGTTAACCATGGGCAATGCATTGGGTCCACTGATGACAGTGCTGTATTTGCAGGAAGATGTGGAATACTTTCGGAGGGCTGAAATGGGCATGTGCCTTGCATTTACTCAGAGGTGACCTAAGAATTGCATTGTATTATTCAGGTATAATTGTTTTGGTGCGTTGAAAGAGATCTTCCTAAATTGTCTATGATTAGCAGGAAATCAGTCACCAAGTTGTTCCACATACTGAAGATGGCATCCAGCATGGGGACAGCCTTGTCTGGATTTCTGCCAGTGGTTGAGTTTCCAAAGGTCATTGAGGAAATCTTTATTCCATCAAAGGACCAAAAAGCACAGATTTACCAATCACAAAGGATTTCATTAAATCAACCTTCAGGTGGTCGCGTAAAAACAGACCAAATAATGACGCTGACTTGTCAAAATACCCTCGGAGAGTCCATGATGCTTTCATCCTGCATAAATTACTCTTTCAAGGAGCAGGACAAATGAACATATGAATGTTGGGGAACCAGGAATACCTCATTGCTGCTCTGGCGAATAAACATCTGGGAAGAAAATACCATGAGACTCACGCCTCCAATCAAATTCTGGTCAGCATAATGTTGAATGGTGAAGCAGCATTTTCAGTGTCTGAACATATGACTTGGTGATGTTCATTGAGGCCAGATAGGCCAAAGTAATTAGTTAAACTAGAAAGTGCTGGAAATAAACAACAGGTCTGGTAGCATCTGTGTTAAAAGAAACAAAGTTAATGTTTCAGGACTGCATCTGTTTCTCTCTCCACAGAAGCTGCCAGACCTGCTGTGTATTTGCTACCACAGAAAGCAGTTGAGGCCAAAACATTGTATGTTTTCAAGAAGGAGTTAGATATAGCTCTTGGGGCGAAATGGATCAAAGGATATGGGGAAAAAGCGGGAACAGGTTACTGAGTTGGATGATCAGCCATGATCATAATGAATGGCAGAGAAGGCTCGAAGGGCTGAATGGCCTACTCCTGCTCCTATTTTCTATGTTTCTATGTATTTCCAGCACTTTCTGTTTTTATTTCAGATTTCCAGTATCCACAGTATTTGCTTTTAATTTAACTAGTTAATCTGATCATTTTCTGCAGTTACCTTTTGGGACAGGAGGACCAGGAGTTCTTTGTATATTGTATAATACTTGGGACAGATAATACAGTATCGGGACAGCTCAGGTGGTGCTCCATTCATCTGTGCCTAAAGGAGCTGACATCACGCTAATATTTTAGACACTCCCATGAAATCTGTAGGTGGGATTTCCTGCAGTAGCTGCATGCAAACAGCTACTGCTGACTGCAATTTGGAATGGCCATTATGGGGTTTGGCAAGGAGATATCCCTGAAGAAAATCAGCCATCTAAGGCCCTGCAGCTCAAGAAAATATATGTTGGATTGTCCTCATGCAAGGTCAGGGAATCCAAGGGGGAAAAAAGGCTATTTACTTCAGTGCCCATTGCTAAAGAGCAAAAATGTTGTTCAGGACTTGGACCTCATTAAAATATATTCTGGGCTCTTAATGTGACTCACACACATTTTGTAGCACTTTTGGCCTGCACTGGGAATGTGGAGAACGTCAGATCCATGGCTAGCCTCAAGCTTCGGCACAATGGGTATTGGCTAGCCTTTTATCAGCCTTATTGTCTGTTCCTTTGAATAATGTTCCTATCATCACAAAACATGCTATCATTCATCATAAACAATATCACAGGAGTTGCATTGGTGTTGTAAATTAAACAAGGAATTTCTTGGTGATTTTTAAGAGACGTATCCAATTTTCTCCTTGTCTTTTGTGGTTCAGGAGGTCATCTGATCCACTTGCACAGATTGCTGCCTTAAAGTCCATTGCAAAATAGCTAGTAACCTCCACATAATATAAGAACATAAAAAATAGCAGCAGGAGTGAGCTATTCAGCCCCTCGAGCCTGCTTCACCATTCAATACGATCATGACTGATCTGATCTTGCCCTTAACTCCACCGTCCGGCTTCTTCCCCATAAACCTTGACTACCTATAGCTCAAAATTGTGTCCATCGCAGCCTTGAATATATTCAATACCTCAGCCTCCACAGCTCTCTGGGGTAGAGAATTCCAAAGATTCATGATCCTCTGAGAGAAGAAATTCCTCCTCATCTCCATCTTATTCTGAATCTATGCCGTCTAGTTCTAGACTGCCCAATCAGGGGAAACATCCTCTCAGCATCGACCTTGTCGATCCACCTCAGAATCTTATATGTTTCAACAATTTTACCTCTCATTCTTCCAAACTCCAATGAGTATAGGCCCAGCCTGCTTAAGCTTTCCTTATGAAACAATCTGTTCAACCCAGGAATCAACTTACTGAACCTTCTCTGAATTGGTTCCAATGCAAATATATCCCTCCTTAAATAAGGAGACCAAAACTGTCCACAGTACATGAGATGTGGTCTTACCAACTCCTGGTACATTTGTAGCAAGACTTCCCTAATTTTATACTCCATCCTCCTTGCAATAAAGGCCAACATTCCATTTACCTTTCTAATTACTTGCTGTACCTGCCTGCTAACCTTTTGTGTTTCATGTACAAGGACACCCAGATCCCTTTGTACAGCAGCATTCTGTAGTTACATTCTATTTAAATATTTTGCTTTTCTATTTTCTTACCAAAGTGGATAACCTCACATTTTCCTACAATATGCACTCTCTGACAAACTCTGTTCCTTCATCCAAGTCATTTTGTCATGAACATTGATTTCTAGCTGTTGTAAATAGTTGAGGCCCCAGCTGCGATGAAACATGGGTATAATTGGATTAATTAAGTAGAATTTAGATATAATTAATATATTATACCTTTTAGAATTAAAGATTGAATAAATGATCAGTTTTCAAGACTCACTGAACTTCCCCTTTAAGAAGATAGAGTTAAAAATTTCAAGGTCTTCCAAGGTCCCTGTTACAATAGAATGTGAACCAGAAACACCTTTTAAGTTGGAAAATCCATTTCAACATTTCTGTTGCAAGGGAATTGGAGGATAAACACATTGAAACATCCTGTGTGACATCAGTAAAAGGCAGTTATAAACTTAATTAGTTGATGGCATTAGTAAAAAGACAAACTGACTCAAAAGAAGGGTTCAAGGCACCATAAAAAAATTATGGATAATAAAGTAAAAAAATGAAATAGTACTTAGAAAAACAGATGCCAAGTAAACCCAATTATAAACATTTTGACCAGATAAATGCTCACAACTTCCAGAGCAGGGGATTTCCAGTAAAAACATTAAGTGGAGATGGTAGCTTATGATATTACCATATATGGATCTCAAAATCAGGAAAAACACACACAGAAAGGTAACACCTACATGCTAAAAGGTCAGATGATAGCTTAGAAACAGTAAAATATGAGAGTTTTTGAAGTAAGAAACTAGAAGTATTGAATCCTCATCAATGCTTCTGAACCTATGGCCTACTTGGGGAATTTAAGGTAGAAGTTTACTTTAAATTCATTTGGATATTCTAAGATATTTTGCTGTAACAATATCAAGGTTGAAATTTTGGATTCTATTTTAGAAATAAGATTATGCGTTACATCTCTTAGTAATCTTAGATATTGTGGTATACTTATCCATTTAAAGTGTTTTGCATGTTCAATTCTTTAATAAATATATAAAAGTTAATAAATCGTCTCATGCAGCATTCTGTATACAACTACAAGAACCCCCTCTCTGAGTCTCTTTAAGTGAGAGAGAGGCATTGAAGAGAGTTTCCAAGATGCTTCTAATATCTGCGATATTTATGACTTAGCCATAATCATTAAAAAACAGGCTATCGAAAAGATGGTAATATTCTCTGTTAGTTTTCTTTCTTTGAGGGAAGACTAGTTCAGTTCTTTAGACCCAAAGAAGAGTCCGTAAGATGTCATGCTAGGCCCCCATTTGCCAAGAATGAGGCACATCAATTTTGTCATGAACATTGATTTTTAACTGTTGTTGGAGCGAGGAAATAACTTGATAAACAGATTAGCCGTGGCTGGAAAAAAACATTTACATTCTAACAGACATCAAAGGTGAGGAAGTGCATTCCAGGACCTGCTAACAAGGATACAATGCCACTTTTTCGCCCACTCAACCAATATATTAATATCATTCTGGAATCCATGGCTTTCCTTCTCACTATTAACTATACAGACAATTTTTGTGCCATCAGCAAATTTTCCAATCATACCTCCCACACTTAAGTCCAAATCATTAATATATGCCACAAACAGCAAGAGACCCAACACGGAACCCTGTGGAACGCCACTGGAAACAGCTTTCCAATCGCAAAAACATGTTGACCACGACCCTTTTATTCATGTTCCTGAGCCAATTCTGGATCCAACATGCCACCTTCCCCTATATCCTATGGTCTTTCATTTTACTGACCATTCTGCCATGTGGGACCTTGTCAAATGCCTTACCAAAATTTATGTAAACCACATCTACTGCACTACCCTCATCAATCCTCCTTGCAACTTCCTCAAAAAACTCAACTAAGTTAGTAAGTGTCATGCTAGGCCCCCACCTGCCAAGAATAAGGCACATTCATTTTGTCATGAACATTGATTTTTAACTGTTGTTGGAGCGAGGAAATAACTTGATAAACAGATTAGCCGTGGCTGGAAAAAAACATTTACATTCTAACAGACATCAAAGGTGAGGAAGTGCATTCCAGGACCTGCTAACAAGGATACAATGCACAGTGGCCAGGACTGGTTAGACCAGCTGGTCACATGAATACCTGGCTGTTCCATGGTTTTCTTTTGAACTGGCCAAAGAGAGTTTGAAGGAGAATGTCTGCTTGCTCCTGGACTGAGATCTCTCTCCTGTCTGCTCCCATCTCTTTCTCACAAGCCTCTAAATCCACTGAAGACACATGAACCCCAAGAGAGAAAAGTCTCCTACAGCGAACAAAGTTTAAGAAGAATGCTGGGTCCCAACAAAAAGAAAGATCTACCTACAATCAAAGACTCTACAGTGGGCTCGAAGAACCATAACAACAACTCTTCAGATATTGCCTCAAACCTTTCCAATTTATTTTTCTTGTGCTTTTTTCTGTCTCTATTTGCATGTGTGTTTCGCGTATTCATGCTAGTGTGGGCATGCCGTGTATCTGTAGGCGTCAACCAAATTAGGGGTTAAATTTAAGTTTAAATTTCAACTTTTCCGCTTTAAATCTAAGAAAGCCTGTTTGTGCTGGTTTCTGTGCCTGGTAATTGGAAAGCGGTGAATATCTCCCACCAAGGGGGAGATAAAAGCACAGTGAGTTTAAAATTAAACCCTGTTACACTAAGACCAGGTGAAGGCTGAAAGGGAACCCTAGACCTCTTTATTACCTGGTCGTAACTGAAATTTGGATGCTAACATCCGGAATTGATCCACAGACAAACGAGAGAAATTGGAAGGGGGTAGCCAAATTGTTTCTAAGGGAAAAAAGAGCAAGATTTCAATACAGGTTTTCTTGTGATTGTGTGTGATTGAATATGTCTGCAACAGAAGCTAGTAGCTCCTCAAGCCAGGGTGAAGTAAGTTGGGATAAGTTAAAAGCACTGTCTATGGAGGAGTTGAAGAAAATGGCTGAGCAGTGTGGGATCACTGTACGTGGCAAGGCTAGGAGGTCTGCACTCCTAAGGCTAGTTGCCAACCATTTTTCCCTTGAATCTGAAGAAGCAGAAATGGGGTTAGATGTAGACCCAGACAGGATACTACCAGAAAAGACACACAATTAGAACAAAGGAAACTTGAATTAGAAGACAGAGAAAGTGAAAGAGTGAGACAGGGGAGTTAGAAAGGAACGTGAAGAAAAACAAAGACAGGAGAAGGAACAAGAGAGAGAGGAAAGAGAGAGAAAGAATATTCCAGAAAGAATGCGAAGAAAGGGGGCTAAGGCAGCTTGAGTTAACTAGGGGGCAACAGAGTAACCAGTGAAAGCATGGTCAATATGGAGGAGTGTAATTCAGGGCTGGGTACACAATTGTTAAAACTAGCTCAACTAATTCCAAAATTCAATGAGGAGGATGTCAAGGAATTTTTTGTGTCCTTTGCGAAACTGGCAAGGTAGATAAAATGGCCAACTGAGACTTGGCCTCTTTTACTACAAAGCAAGCTAACTGGAAAACCGCATGAGGTTTATTTCCTGTTGCCAGGTGAGAGTTCATCAAATTATGAATTGACCAAAAATGCTATCCTCGGGGCATATGAATTAGTACCCGAAGCCTATCGCCAAAACTTTAGAACCCTCAAGAAGCAAGCTAATCAAACTTACCTGGAGTTTGAAAGAAGTACGTAGCTGGCTTTTGATCAGTGGCTGAGGGCGCTTAAAGTACGACTCAGCTATGAGAATCTCAGAGAAGTAATTCTGTTAGAGGAACTCACCCATTCTTCATAAAGACCCATGTAGAGGAGCAGCAGGTCCAGAGAACCCGGCAAGCGGCTGTCCTGGCCATTGAGTTTGCTTCAATTCTTAGTCAGTTTCTCGGGGGGAACCTTTCCTAATCACCCCCACAAATTTGAAAAGGACAAAGGGTGGGAAGGAGGACAGGAGACACAGGGGGCCCTCCTCTAGCCAAAAAGGAAGAGGCTGTGAGCAAGAGTGAGACTCAGAGACCTCTGTGCTTCCATTGTAATATAGAAGGGCATTTAAAAGCTGACTGCTGGAAACTAAAGGGAAAACCTGTAGGAATTAATAAGTGCACACCCGCTCAGCAAAGACGGGGACCTGATGGAAAGCACAGCAGAACAAGCTGTGGCTTTAACTGCAGTAAGAAAGAGACCCAGGAAGCTTACGACTGCAAGAACAGGAAAACTTACTCGGATTCCTGAAGGTTATCAGGGCTTTGTTTTCGAAGGGAAAGTAGCCCTATACCCCTCGAGTGGGGCAAGCAAGCCCATAGTAATTCTCAGAGACACAGGGGCCACTAGATCCCTTTTACTGGGAACTGTCCTGACCTTTCCCCCAGAGAGTGCAGTGAACACCAGAATTGTGGTGAATGGCATTGGAGGGCAGTGCATGCCTGCATCTAGAGTGCGACCTAGTTTCAGGACCGATGACTGTAGGGATTGCCCATAGTTTGCCTGTGGACAGGGATGGCCTGCTCCTAGGTAATGATCTGGTGGGGGTGAAGGTGGTACCCCCCCCCCAGTAGTGAAAGAAAGTCCACAGGAGGTCAGAGAGACAGGGCCGCGGCAGGAGACAGACCCCTGCAGTTTCCCTCAAGGTGTAGTAGATCAGGCCATGATCAAACCAGCTCCCCCAGAGGAGACTGAATTGGCAGTGCAGGCAGATGACCAGGTCTGTATGTCTGAGACTTTCTTTAGAAAGTTAGGAGACCCAGGAAATGAATTAAATGGATTTTCCCTAGGTGAGGCTCAGCAAGTCGACCCAGTATTATAAGAGTTAGCACAGTCTGGCCAGTCTGAAAGTGAAGCAGAGGGAGTCCCTGATTGCTACTATTTAAAGAATGAGGTACTGATGAGGAAATGGAGTTCTTCTCACAGACCTGAGAGCAAGGAGTGGACAGTCGTTCTCCAGTTAGTGGTGCCGCAGAGGTACAGGAGAGAAATATCAAAAAGGGCCCACGAGATTGCAGTGGCTGTACATGCTGGTATACAAAAGACCAAAGCCCGCATAAGACAGCAGTTTGACTAGGCAAAACCCCACAAAGATGTGGTGTAGTACAGCAGGAGTTGTCACTTGTGCCAGGTTGAGGGGAAACTCCAACCTACTGTGAAGCCTGCACCCCTACGTCCTGTACCGGTGTTAGGAGGACCCTCCAACAGAGGGCTGGTGGATTGTAAGGGACCCCTACGAAGAACAAAAGGGGACAGGCAGGCACAAGGCTGGCAAAAGGTTAGATAGGGAAGGGGAAAAAGTGACCAAGGGGCAAGTTAAAGGAAGTCAGGGTGGAATTCGGGATGAAAACCCCTACTATCCAGGCAGTCAATCCCGAAAAATGTGAAAAGTTAGACACCACATCCTCCTATGTAAATGCAGACACTAGAAGCACCCCACTAGAGTTGCGGACAGCATTTACAGGAACCTGCAGAGACAAATAAAGACCTCTAGGGGACAGAGAAACCATGAGGGTGATGTGGCACCTAGTCGAAATGCCACTGGGGCGTGCAGTAGAGTCTGCACAAATATCTGCTAGCAGGGGTGTCCTCTGGGACAAATAGAAGATTAGCAAAGGTTCCTCCCCCACAGTCAGAACCAAAGTATACCACCCATCCACCAAAGCCAAAAGCTTTTGCATGACTCAGAAAAGCTCTGAAAGAGAGTTCAGGATAGACCTGCCCACTACTGACTCTCCTGAGAGAAAAAACTTCCAGCTTAGGGCTATTTAAATCTAACCCCCCTCCCTCCATCCTTTCAGACTACAACAGGAACAAAGACCGCAGGCAGCCATGGAAATGGACAAACGGAAGAGAAACTTCCCCAAAAAAAGAACCACATGTTTATTGGGATGCCAACAAATGGGCAATTTTAATAAGTTTTAGGATTTGTGAATGAATGAGAGGAATACATGTTTTTTTTCTGTACCTTATATTTTTCTCTTAACCTTTTAAATAAATGCGCTTTTCTCAAATCACATTTTATTCTGCTGGATGTGGAGGTATCATGCTAGGCCCCCACCTGTCAAGAATGAGGCACATCAATTTTGTCATGAACATTGATTTTTAACTGCTGTTGGAGCGAGGAAATGACTTGTTAAACCGGTCAACTGTAGCTGGAAAAAAACATTTACATTCGAACAGACATCGAAAGTGAGGAAGTGCATTCCAGGGCTTGCTCATGAGAATACAATCCACAGTGGCCAGGACTGGTTAGACCAGCTGGTCACATGAATACCTGGCTGTTCCATGGTTTTCTTTTGAAGTGGCAAAAGAGAGTTTGAAGGAGAGTGTCTGTTTGCTCCTGGACTGAGATCTCTCTCCTGTCTGCTCCCATCTCTTTCTCACAAGCCTCTAAATCCACTGAAGACACATGAATCCCAAGAGAAAAAAGTCTCCTGCAGCGAACAAGGTTTAAGAAGAATACTGGGTCCCAACAAAAAGCAGGATTTACCTACAATCAAGGACTCTACAGTAAGCTTGAAGAACCGTAACAACAACTCTTCAGATATTGCCTCAAACCTTTCCAATTTATTTTTCTTTCGCTCTTTTCTGTCTTTATTTGCATGTGTGTATCGCATATGCATGTTAGTGTGGGCACATCGTGTATCTGCAAGCATTAACCGAATTAGAGTTTAAATTTAATAAATTTCAACTTTTCTTCATTAAATTTAAGAAAGCCTGATTGTGCTGGTTTCTTTGTCTTATAATTGGAAAGTGGTGAACAAGGATTCACCAAGGGGTTAAAAACACAGTGAGTTTAAAATTAAACCCTGTTATGGTAAGACCAGGTGAAGGCTGAACGGGAACCCTGGACCTCTTTGTCACCTGGTCGTAACAAAGAATTTGGCTGCTTTGAACTTACCTAAAGGAGATTCATAGGGATGTACGCTTGATTTGGTTTGGTCCCTGTAAGGAGTTAAAGTCATAAATCACTTCACAGAAGCATTCCCTGTGGCATCCCACTAGATACTAGATAAATGCCCCATTTATCCTGACTCTGTTTTCTGTTAGTTAGCCAATCCTCTATCCCTGCTAATGTATTACCCCCCAATACCATGAGCTCTTATTTTGTGTAATCACCTTTTATGTGGCACCTTATCAAATACGTTTTGGAAATCCAAATACTTTAAATCTACTGGTTTCCCTTTATCCACACTGCTTATTACCTCCTCAAAGAAATCTAATAAATTTGTCAAACATGATTTCCCTTTCATAAAACCATCTTGACTTTGCTTCTTTGTATTATGCTTTTCTAAATGTCTTGCTACTATTTCCTTAATAATGGATTCCAACATTTTTCCAATGGCATATGTAAGGCTAAATGGCCTATAGTTTCCTGCTTTCTGTCTCTCTCCTTTCTTGAATAGGAAGGTTACAATTGTGGTTTTCCAATCCGCTGGGACTTCTGGAAGGTTACTATCAATGCATCCACTATCTCTGCAGCTACTTCTTTTAAGACTCCAGGATGTAGGCCATAAGACCCAGGGGACTTGTTAGCCTTTCGTCCCATTAGTTTTCCAAGTAGACAGCTGTCTTTCACCCACACTCTTATTCCCGAGCATTCAGTATTCGTTTTCCTGGAAATTGTTGAACAAATATTTTGTTCAAAAGCCTCTGTATACTGTTGTTACTATCAGGTGAGGAGGGGCCAAAGTGCTCCCCACTTTTCCCTTTCCTTGTTTGACCAGAACAGGTCTATTTATTTTTTAAGTGGATATACTTGCCAATTCAATGAGTGTTTTAACTGTTTACACACCGTGATCATATAAAGGAGCCAACAGGACAGGTTTTCTCAAGTTTAACAAAGAAAGAGGTTAGCTTCATAGTACTTAAACTGATCGAAATAAAATAATAAAATATGCTCCAACTTTCACACACACATGCGGCGGCACAGTGGCGCAGTTGTTAGCACCGCAGCCTCATAGCTCCAGTGACCCGGGTTCGGTTCTGAATACTGCCTGTGTGGAGTTTGCAAGTTCTCCCTGTGACTGTGTGAGTTTCCTCTGGGTGCTCTGGTTTCCTCCCACATGCCAAAGACTTGCAGGTTGATAGGTAAATTGGCCATTGTAAAAAATTACCCCTAGTGTAGGTAGGTGGTAGGAGAATTGAGGGAAGGTGGGGATGTGAGAGGGAAAATGGGATTAATGTAGGATTAGCATAAATGGGGCTACCATTGACCAGAAACTGAACTGGAGTAGCCATATAAATACTGTGGCTACAAGAGCAGGTCAGAGGCTAGGAATCCTGCGGCGAGTAACTCACCTCCTGACTCCCCAAAGCCTGTTCACAATCTACAAGGCACAAGTTAGCAGTGTGATGGAATACTCTCCACTTACCTGGATGTGTGCAGCTCCAACAATACTCAAGAAGCTTGACACCATCCAGGACAAAGCAGCCTGCTTGATTGGCACATCATCCGCTAACATTTATTCCCTCCACCACCGACGCACAGTGGCAGCAGTGTGTACCATCTACAAGGCTCCTTAGCACCTTCCAAATCTGTGATCTCTACCACCTCAAAGGACAAGAGCAGCAGATGCATGGGAACATCACCACCTGCAAGTTCCTGTCCAAGTCACACACCATCCTGACTTGGAACTATATCGTCGTTCCTTCACTCTCGCTGGGTCAAAATCCTGGAACTCCCTTCCTAACAGCACTGTGGGTGTACCTATCTCACAAGGACTGCAACAGTTCAAGAAGCCAGCTCACCACCACCTTCTCAAGGGCAATTAGGGACGGGCAATAAATGTTGGCCTAGCCAGCGACACCCACATACCATGAATGAATAAAAAAAATAAAATAAATGGGTGGTTGATGGTCGGTGCAGACTCAGTGGGCCAAAGGGCCTGTTTTGGTGCTGTATCACTCTATGCACAAATAGGTTACAGAGTGGGAAAGGATTGATTGGTTGAATTAGCATCCAGAGAAATAAAAGGGGTATACAGTCTGTGGTGGCTGATGACTCGGCTGGCTTTAGGCTGAATTCAGTGGTCCTGAGGCTTCCAGTTTGAAGATGTGGACAGCTGATTTGGTGGTTCTGGGGAGGCAACAATGTGGCTGAATTCCTTCAAGAATGTCTCTGTCTGTTCTTTCTGGAAGTTTCTCAAACTCAGTAGCTCCACGCTCAGGCTTAGATAATTAAGCACAGTGAACATCGATCAGTGAGCAGACTAGCACAATGAAACACCGATCAGTTAAACCACCGAACACTACAGTCTGCAGCAGGAGATATGTCTCAGTTATCCTGGTCAGCAGGCAGAGTTTGAAGCTTGCAAGGTTTGAGTGGTTCGTCACCATCAGTGTAATATTCAGGTTTCCAGCTGGTGAATTTTTAAAAAATCATCATTCGACATAGCACGTTTTGTGACACTGTTCTTATTACTCAAATCTTTAATTTTACCCAAGTACTTAAAGGATGCAGATAACACAAACTTCATGGTTCTACAGAGAATTTAGCCTACAGGCAAAACTTGGTTTGATGAAATCAGTATATTGACTTCTGCCAAGATCACATAAATGCGGTTCAAATTTTTCAGTGTAGAAGCCAGTATTTTCATTTGTTATAGTAAATTCATGTGTGGTGGCCTGATTTAGTTCATAAAACATAAAAATACAGCAACATAAAACATTACCATTGCATAAAGTGAGACGATTCTTGGGAGTAAACAGGAAATATAAGTTCATTAGATGCTAAAAGAAGCTGTGTGGCCAGGTTTAGCTTTAGTTTTCTCATGGAAACTCGTAAATCTGGCTGCTATCATGAAATTCCAAATATGAGGTGGATGGTGGAAAGATGGAATAAAATAGCAACAAATGTCGGGCTGGATTTTATGTTGGACGGACGGGAGCCAGGCACCGACATAAAATTCAGTGGCGAACCCGCTTCTGTCTAGCCTAGTGATCCGTCCCGTATTTTACGGGTCCCCAGGCTTTAATTGTTCCGAGGTGGGACTTCCACCCACTTGAAGGAAGAAGTCCCACCTCAATAAGCTGCCAAACACCGGGCCGGCAGCTCTTAGTCCCAGCAGTGCCAGCCCAGCTGAGGACATGGAGCCAGGATTGCAGGTATGTTTGGGTTGCCTTGCCGGGGGCAATTGGTTGTCCCCCAGCAAGGCAAGGGTTGTCATTTGGGGAGAAGTGGGCGGGGGCATCTTGGGTCCTGGGGGTGGTTGAGGAAGCAGGGGCGGCCCTCAATCGGGGCACAGAGAGGCTGACAACTTTCACCGGGCGGCCTTTCCTGGCTCCAGGAAGGCGAAGGCCGTTAATTGGCAACTAAAGGGCCTTGATTGGCCTGGGATGGACGGCTCGTTTTCCGCCCCTCCCGCCCTACGTAAGGTGAGGCAGAGGCAGGAATGGGTCGGGAAGGCCTGCCAGAGCTTCAGGCTCCATTTTACGCCACCACCGCCTCCCCTCCCCCCCCCACCGTCACCATCCGACTCGCTGGGGTGGCGTAAAATTCCGGCCATCATGTTGGAAGGGCCACTGGAGGAAAACCGTTTGCTAAAGTGAGGCTAAGTGGGCAAAAGGACTTAGCCTATCAGGCGTAACACGGTAGTTTGAAGATTAATGTTACATATTGAAGCACAGACCACCCATTCAGCATTTTGAACCTGATGTGCTAATTTTGGACAAGTGGTCTAAAAGTTATATGTGGGCTTTTGATTTGAACCCCTGAATTTTGGAAAACCTCCTGCTGAGCAAAAGCCATGATCTGCTGTAAAAGTCAAGAAGTTACATATCCTCAACTGATGGGGAGGTTTGTCACATGCGATACATATTGTGATATCAATATACAGGGATTTCCTCCCCACCCGCCAATGTTGACTGATATTTACTGAAACAGTGTCACAAAATGCTAATATAATCTTTACTTGAATAGCTTGCAGTGGTGGACTCAAATTTCTTTCAGCTCATTATGATTTGTTAGATTTACTGCCTACTGTGCTCTAAGGTAAATTCCAGACGTTAACACTTTTAACATGGGCCTTTATTCAATGGAATGGCAAATTAGACAACCGAGCACAAAGGTTAGCACACACAATTCAAACCCAGATCTTCTTGTCATTAAAATTAATAGCTGGAAAATTGGGAGAGCAGTGAATAGGATTCATTGCCGATTGTCTAAACTGCCATTCTGTTGAGTAAGGCTTTATGCTGGGGATACGAACTCATAAAGCTTATCCTTGCATCTCTTGATAATCTCTGATCCAGTTAAACAGCAGCCCAAGTTATGAACATAGCTTTCTGGAATTTATTGTTTCTTCATTTTTTGGAGCATGAGTCATCCTTTTTAAAGGAATTTTCTGTTTGTTTTAGTTCTTTGGTCTCTCAGGTTAAGCACCTTCACATTGGCAGGATATATGGCTGTTCCCAGGCTTTAGCTTGAGTTTATTAGGAATATATACTCTAGGAGGTATCTGTCAATGGCCCAGTATGTTCCTTCTTCCAATCTCCCTCATACCTGTGAATCTGAGTACAAGGAGGATTTCAGAAATAGACCCACGTCTCAGTGATATAATCCTAGTGTTTAGTTAGAGGAGCAAAGCTATTCATCCCCAGTGCACATCAGAACACTTAAGCTGTATTGTCACTTCTGCATCGTTTCAAAGCCTGCACCTCAGAGGCACTTCAAAAACCTAGGCAGAGACTTTGAAATGTTTTTGAGAGTTAATCCTGCCCGACAGGGTGCAGATCAATGTATGCACGTGCCTGCAGAGCTCTTCCATGGTGGCAGGAATGTAATTCAAAGCAACAGGTATTAAATGACTGAAACTTGCATTAATATAGTGCATTTAAAGTAGTGAAACATCCCAAGGTGTCTCACAGCAGCATAATCAGCCAAACAATAGTAGTCTTGCTGGTTTGAAAGCACTGTCTGCAGCTAGTGCAGTGTTACGGCAATCTGAGTGCACGATCACTTTGAAAATTATAACCGATAGTTACACTGATCCTGCTTTCCAATCAAAAACAAATACAGCAATATGTATCAAAAACTAAAGCAAAACTAATTTATCTGCTGTCATCTTTGATATTACGAGCCTGTGTGCTCTGTCAATAATATAATTTTGTGAAGAGAAATTTCAAGCTGGAATTCAGAAGCTAAAGATGGTACGAATTGTTTTCTTTAATTAATTCTCAGGATGTGGAGGGTACTGGCAAGGCCGGCATTTATTGTTTATCCCTAGTTGCCCTCAGAGGGTGCAGCATTCTTTGTAGCTTTTTTTGGAAAGAATTGAGTGGCTTTCCAGGCTACTTCCAAGGACAGTTAAGAGTCAACCACTTGTGATCTCTTCAAGTTTGGGTCCTTATAGCCAAAGACTGCTAAATTCCTATCATTGTATCATTTAAATTATCCTGTAACATTCTTGCAACTTAATACAAAGGAAATCACTTTTAGAACCCTTTGTCAGAATCAAGCAACATAGAATAGTTCAGATGTAGGATAAATCTATATAGAGTGTCCCAATAATTGTCCTTCATCTTAAATTCAGAAGAGCACCATTTAATGCATTAGTTGGAAATCATTGCCGCAGAATTTGCTGTCAAAATAATGCCATATTTAATGCATATGTCATCATCAATGTGTAAATCATCCAGCCACTTATGGTCTGGAAGGAATACCTTTTCAATTGTGAATTGCAACAAGTTGCTGAATGATTTGTGCCAATCTGGGGTTACCTCGCAAAAAGCAACATCTCGCTCTCAACCTCCAGGTGAGTTTCAAAACATCATTGCATTTGCACATTGATTGGCAATTAAGCCTGCTGCAGAAAGTCCGGGTTGCTACTTAACAGCATAAATACATCTTTAATAATGACATTTATGTTCTTGCAATGCCACTTATCCTCTCAGGCCCAGAAAGGAAACAATTAAAACTGTGTTGTCTCTTTCCTACAGGTAGTGAATCTTTGTTAGAGATTTTAAAAAGTTGTTGTTTTTCTTACTTGTCCTTTGTTTCTTTTTTCCTCTCTCAATCCAATCTTTGTTTTTTCTCTTTATTTTTCTTTCCATACTTGGTTTGATGCTAATTCACCCTATTTCCTCCTCCATTGTTCCTCTGTGTCTTTATCAACCCTTAAATCTCATTGCTTAAGGAGATAGATCATTGATTCATCGTGCAACATGATCCCAGATGCCCCATTGCCCTTGCCACACCATTATTAGTTTGCACGTCTGGCAACTCGCCAAGCCTCCATTGACAGCACCTTCCAAATCCACAATTTCTACTACCTAGAAGGACAAGGGCAGCAGATCATGGGAACACCATCATCTGCAAGCTTTCCTGTGAGCCAAACACCATCCTGACTTGGAATTATATTGCTGTTACTTCACTGTTGCTGGGTCAAAAACCTGGAACTCCCTTCCTAACAGCACTGTCAGTCTACCTACACCACCTAGGTTGCAGTGGTTCAAGAAGGTGGCTCACCACCACCTTCTCAAATGTAATTAGGGACGGACAACAAATCCCATGAAAGAATACATAAAAAAAACATTCAAGCTGAAGTGTGAGGTGAAAATTCTAACTAGCTGGACACAATTCAGCAACTTCTGGACCAATGTTTCATCAATCCATACAGACCAATGGTCAGTATTTCAATATGATAGTAAATACTTCAACTCAAATATCAACTTATTTTTAGTCCACAAAATATAAATTCAATGGGATTATTGGTTATCAATATAAGCCAATCCAACGAAGTTGAAGTAATGGATGTTATTAAAACCAATTAGAATTTGAGACTGGAGTAAAAAGAAAGACTTGCATTTATATAGCACCTTTCACAACCTCAGAACTTCACAAAGCACTTTGCAGCCGATGGAGTATTTTTCTATTGTAGTCACTGCTGTAATGTTGGAAAACGCAGCAGCCAATTTGCACACAGAAAACTCCTATAAGACCCCCTCTCTGGTCTAAAGGTTCTTGTCTTTACTCTTGATATCAATGGCACACAACAACTTGGATACTGTTTCACTAAATGTGATACATCTTTATTAAATCTCTAAGCAATAGTACATACTCGCAATGACACTGGCTTCTTAGGAATCCCACAAGCTAGGGTCCGTCTCAGGTGGTCAGTCATACAACAGATCTCAGGCGCGACTTCAGAATGGCTGACCAGGCTACTCCACTAACTGCAGTAACAATGTCCTTGAGGGCTGGGGCTTTAGACACCTTCTTGACTCTGGCCCTTGGCATATCAGTTAATACCTTAAATCAGATCATCCGATTGGGTTTTAATCCCATCCTGGCCATCCAGAACTACCCCCATGTGATCATATCCTGCCCTCAACGGCGGGGGTGGGGCGTTGCTGTCTCCGGGTGCATGCCAATAATGGGTGTGATTACTGTATCTTGGGGCAGGAATAAGGCCATTCACACATTCCCAAGTGGCCATTGTCTTCTTTAGTTTTTGTAGACAAAGTGCCTGTGGCAATCCACCACCTCAGAAACATGCCCTGATATGTCTGTGTGTGTGTGTGTCTGTTTTAGTTAAAACTGTCCCAGCCATAATGTCTTTGGTCAAAATTCTCCCTTCATAGCTCCATCTTCTTACCACCATGAGACAAACTCTGCCAATGGACTCCACCACAGCCAGCTTACATTCATTAATATGAAAGAAATAAAAGCACAGTTTACATGATTAAGAGTGATCAATACAATTAATGTAAATAATGCATTGGCTTACATTTGGAACATTTTGTTCCTCTACGTGGTTTCTTATGGAAAGGGGAAGTGAGTTCTTGAACTTCTCAAGGATGATCACCTCTCTGAGGTTTTCATATGTGGACTCTATCTTAAGTGCCCATATCCATGTCGAAAGCAAGTTGCTTAACCCTTTCGAACTCGATATAAGTTTGTTCAGGCTGCTTTCAGAGGATTCAGAATTTTTGGCAGTACGCCTCTGGTACTAGCTCATATGTGCGCAGGATAGCATTTTTAGTCATTTCTTAATCTGATGAATGCTCATCAGGCAACAATGAATAAACCTCATGGACTTTTCCTGTTAGTTTGCTCTGTAATAACAGTGTCCAGCTGTCTACAGGCCACTTCAACTGTTTTGTTAGCTTTTCAAAAGAGATGAAAAATGCTTCCACATTTCCCTCATTGAACTTTGGTGTCAGCTGGAAGAACTTTAAGAGCTCAACACTTGGTGCCTTCATTGGTTGCATTGGGTCTTCCCCTAACTAGTTTGAGCTGCCTTAACTCCCTTCGGAAATCTCTTTCTTTTTCCCTTTCCTCCCTTTCTTTCTCTCTTTCCTGATACTCTCTCTCCCCTCACCCCTTCTGGAAAGCTCTTTTTTTTATCCTTCCTGAAATTCTAATTCTAGTCTCCTCTGTTCTTGTTGTACCTGAACTAATGTTACTTTGTTTCAGGTTCTATGCCTGTTTCTGGTTCTTCGGTACCAATTTTAAAATGGCTGGCCACACGTTTTAGGATTTCAGGCTTCCTAGCTTTTGGATGGATAGTAATCTCTAACTGCCCAACTACATTCCTCAACTCTTCAACAGATGGCCTTTTAACCTGGCCCAAGTTACTTCACTGTTCTAGGAAGGTACTGGCCTCGAATGAGGAGATTTTAGTACTCTAGCACTGAAAACCACAAGAACACCTATATTGAAGTTTTTTAATTATTATTATTATTATTAAGGGATCAATTTGTTTTTCTGCTTCCAATTTTCCATTTGTCTTTGGGAACGATCTTGGATGAGCCCCCAGATTTCTGTTACGGTCAAGTGAGGAGGGGTCGAAGGTCTTCCCTCTTTTCCCTCTCCTTGTTTAACCACAACAGGTTTAATTATTTCTTAAAGTGGATGCACTGGCCAATTTAGTAGATGTTTGATTATTTACTTGCCATGATCATAACAAGAACCAATCTGACAGGTTTTCTTGAGTTTAACAAAAAAAGAGGTTAACTTTATTGTATCTAAACAGAACTAATAAAAATGCACCAACTTTCACTCACGCACACACGCTAGAGGTTTACACACACAAATAGGTTACAGAGTGGGGAAAGATGGATTAGTTGAGTTAGAGTCCATAAAAAAGGTATACAGTCTGTCGATTTTGATTATTCAGCTGGCTTCTAGCTGAATTCAGTGGTCCTGTGGCTTTTAGTTTGAAGAGGTAGGTGACTGGTTCTATGGTTCTCTTGGAGACAGCGATGTAGATGATTTCCTCCAATGGGGTTTCTGATTGTAGCCGGAGTATGCAAAGGTGGTCAGTCAACAGGCAGGATTTGAAAGCTTTCAAGCTGGAATGGAGAGAGAGAAAGAGGGACCCCCCACTTAGGGTCCGCACATGTCAGAGTCCAGTTCCTTCTCTTTTTGCTGCAGAGAAAACAACAGCTTAAAACCAGGGAGGGTCTGGTCACATGTCAGTCAGTGATCCAAACTTAGCAGTTAGCTGTATTTCTCTGCTTGATGAAGGAACAGGTATTTCCTTTAAAGTTCCTGGGTCTTGGTTCTTGCTGGGAAATGCACCCATTTTGTCTCCCTCCTCACAGTCCTTTGCAATGTAGGATACAATGTTGCAAACCAGGTGAGTGGCAAAAAAATCAAAGGCAACATAAGAAAAAAAATTTATGCAGCGAGTGGTTACAATCCCAAATGCACTACCTAAAAGTATGGTGGAGGCAGATTCAATTGTCGTTTTCAAAAAGAAATTGGATAAGTACCTGAAGGGAAAAAAATGCAGGACCACAAGGAAAGGGTTGGGATGTGGGACAAGCTAAATTGCACTTGCAGAGAGCTGGCATCGATAAGATGAGCCAAATGGCCTTCTTTTGTGCTATAACACACGGTTTAAAAAGCACGCCAAATCACAGAGTCGGAGACAGAGAGAGAGAGGAGCACAGCTCGAGGAGCGGAGGTTTAAAAAGCGCACCAAATCACCAATTCAGAGACAGAGAGAGAGAGCGGGAGCACAGCGGGAGCAGCAGGAGCGGAGTAGGGGGAAAATTGAAATGTGACATCAGAGCGACGTCACAATCTACAGAAAGAGCAGGGAAGAAGCTACCTGTTTGGTGAGTATCTGATAAGTGATTAAAGTCCTATCTAATCCTAACGTTTAAAATAGTAAACTAGTGGTAAGCTTAACAAAATACATTAAAGAAAGGAAAATAAAATAAATAATTGAATAAAATTATTAAGTAGTCAATTAAAACACATTAAGGATGGCAGGACAGGTGATGTGTCATGGCTGCAGCATGTGGGAGCTACTGGATGCCAGTGTGATCCAGGGCAAACACATCTTCAGTAAGTGTTTGCGGCTTGAAGAGCTTCGGCTCAGAGTCATTAAACTGGACTCCGAGCTGCAGACACTGCGACACATCAGAGAGGGGGAATGGTACCTGGACATTTTGTACCAGGAGGCGGTCACATCCCTCAGGATAGGGTATTCTGATTTGGTCAGTGGTTAGGGACAGAAGAGTGTGGCTGCAGTTGAGGCAGGTAAGGGGACCCAGAGGGCAGGAGTGCAGGAGCCTCAGCCTTTGCGATTGTCTAACAGGTTTGAGATTCTTTCAGCTTGTTTGGATGAGAGTGGGGGCTGCAGCGTGGATGAGCAACCTGACCATGGCACCATGGTACAGGAAGCCATTCAAGTGGAGTGAGAGAAAAGGAATGTACTGGCAGTAGGGGACAGTATAGTAACAGAGATTGACACAGTTCTGTGCATCAAAGAGTGAGAGTCCAGACAGCTGTGTTGCCTGCCCGGTGCCAGGGTTCGGGACATCTGCTCAGGGTTGGAGAGGAACTTACAATGGGAGAGGAAGGATCCAGTCATCGCGGTCTATGTAGGTACCAATGACATAGGCAGAACAAGGAAAGAGGTTGTGCACAGTCAATATGAGGAACTAGGCGCCAAAATAAGAAGCAGAACCTCAAAGGTAATAATCTCTGGATTATTACCTGAGCCACATGCAAATTGGCAAAGGGCAAATAAGATTATAGAAATGCGGTGGCGTAGTGGTATTGTCACTGGACTAGTAACCCAGAGACCCAAGGTATTGCTCTGGGGACATGGGTTCGATTTCCACCACAGCAGAAGGTGGAATATGAATTCAATTAATAAATCTGGAATTAAAAGCTAGTCTAAAGATGGCCATGAAACCATTGTTGATTGTTGTAAAAACCCACCTGGTTCACTCATGTCTTTTAGGGAAGGAAATCTGCTGTCCTTACCTGGTCTGGCCTACATGTAACTCCAGACCCACAACAATGTGGTTGACTCTTACATGCCCTCTGAAATGGCCTAGCAAGCCACTCCATTGTATCTAACCACTACGAAGTCAATAAAAAAGAATGAAACATGATGAACCACCGGGCAGCGACCTCGGCATCAGAAACGACAACGGCAAACCCCAGCCCTGTTGACCATGCAAAGACCTCCTTACTAACATCTGGGGGCTTGTGCCAAAGTTAGGAGATCTATCCCAACAACTTGACATAGTCATACTCACAGAATCATACATTACAGACAATATCCCAAACACTGTCATCACCATCCCCGGATATGTCCTGTCCCACCAGCAGGACATACCCAGCAGAGGTGGCGGCACAGTGGAATACAGTAGGGAGGGAGTTGCCCTGGGAGTCCTCAACATTGATTCCGGACCTCCTGAAATCTCATGGCATCAGGTCAAACATGGGCAAGGAAATCTCCTGCTGATTACCACCTAACGCCCTCCATCAGTCAATACTCCTCCATGTTGAACACCACTTGAAGGAAGCACTGAGGGTGGCAAGGGCTCAGAGTGTGCTCTGGGTGGGGGACTTCAATGTCCATCACCAAAAGTGGCTCAGTAGCACCACTACTGACTGAGCTGGCCGAGTCCTAAAGGATATAGCTACTGGACTTGGTATGCGGCAAGTGGTGAGGGAACCAACAAGAGGGAAATACATACTTGACCTCATCCTCATCAATCTGCCTGCCACAGATGTATCTGTCCATGACAGTATTGGTAGGGGTGAACAGCACACAGTCCTTGTGGAGACGAAGTCCCACCTTCACATTGAAGATACCCTCCATCATGTTGTGTGGAACTACCACCATGCTAAATGCGATAGATTTCGAACAGATCGAGCAATGCAAAGCTGGGCATCCATGAGGCGTTGTGGGCCATCAGCAGCAGCAGAATTGTACTCAAACACAATCTGTAACCTCATGGCCCGGCATATCCTCCACTCTACTCCACCATTACCATCAAGCCAGGAGACTAACCATGGTTCAATGAAGAGTGCAGGAGGGCATGACAGGAGCAGCACCAGGCATACCTCAAAATGAGGTGTCAACCTGGTGAAGCTACAACCCAGAACTACTTGCGGGCCAAACTGCGAAAGCAGCATGCAATAGACAGAGCTAAGCAATCCCATAACCAACAGATCAGATCTAAGCTCTGCAGTCCTGCCACATACAGCCATGAATAATGATAGACAATTAAACAACTAACAGGAGGAGGTGACTCCATAAATATCCCCATCCGCAATGATGGGGGAGCCCAGCACATCATTGCGAAAGATAAGGCTGAAATACTTGCAACAATCTTCAGCTAGAAGTGCCGAGTGGATGATCCATCTCAGCCTCCTCCTGAAGTTCCCAGCATCACAGATGCCAGACTTCAGCCAATTCGATTCACTTCACGTGATATCAAGAAACAACTGAAGGCACTGGATTCTGCAAAGGCTATGGGCCCTGACAGTATTCCGGAAATAATACTGAAGACCTGTGCTCCAGAACTTGCCACGCCGCGAGCCAAGCTGTTCCAGTACAGCTACAACACTGGCATTTACCCAGCAATGTGGAAAATTGTCCAGGTATGTCCTGTACACAAAATGCAGGACGAGTCCAACCCAGCCAATTACAGCCCCATCAGCCTACTCTCAATCATCAGTAAAGTGATGGAAGGAGTCATCAACAGTGCCATCAAGTGGCACTTGCTTCGCAATAACCTGCTCAGTTTGGATTCCGCCAGGGCCACTTAGCTCCTGACCTCATTATAGCCTTGGTTCAAACATGGACAAAAGAGCTGAACTCAAGAGGTGAGGTGAGAGTGACTGCCCTTGACATCAAGGCAGCATTTGACCGATTATGGCATCAAGGAGCCCTAGCAAGACTGGAGTCAATGGAAATCAAGGGGAAAACTCTCCACTGGTTGGAGTCATACCTATTGCAAAGGAAGATGATTGTGGTTGTTGGAGGTCAATCATCTGAGTTCTAGGACATCACTGCAGGAGTTCCTAGGCCCAACCATCTTCAGCTGCTTCATCAATGATCTTCCTTCAATCATAAGGTCAGAAGTGGGGATGTTCGCTGACGCTTACACAATGTTCAGCACCATTTGTGCCTCCTCAGATACTAAAGCAGTCCATGTAGAAATGCAGCAAGACCTGGACAATATCCAGGCTTGGGATGATAAGTGGCAAGTAACATTCGCACCACACAAGTGCCAGGCAATGACCATCTCCAACAAGAGAGAATCTAACCATCTCCCCTTGACATTCAATGCATTAACATCGCTGAATTCTCCACTATCAACATCCTAAGTGCTACCATTGACAAGAAACTGAACTGGAGTAGCCATATAAATACCATGGCTACAAAAGCAGGTCAGAGGCTAGGAATCCTGTGGCGTGTAACTCACCTCCTGACTCCCCAAAGCCTGTTCACCATCTACAAGGCACAAGTCAGCAGTGTGATGGAATACTCTCCACTTAGTTGGATGGGTGCAGCTGCAACAACACTCAAGAAGCTCGACACCATCCAGGATAAAGCAGCCTGCTTGACTGGCTCCCCATCTACAAACATTCACTCCCTCCACCACCGACGCACAGTGGCAGCAGTGTGTACCATCTACAAGATGTACTGCAGCAACCCACCATGGCTCCTTAGAAAGCACCTCCAAACTCGCGACCTCTACAAACTAGAAGGACAAGGGCAGCAAATGCATGGGAACACCACCACCTGCAAGTTCCCCTCCAAGTCACACACCATTCTGACTTGGAACTATATCGCCGTTCCTTCACTGTCGCTGGGTCAAAATCCTGGAACTCCCTTCCTAACAGCACTGTGGGTGTACCTACCTCACATGGACTGCAGCGGTTCAAGAAGGCAGTTCACCACCACCTTCTCAAGGGCAATTGGGGGCGGGCAATAAATGCTGGCCTAGCCAGTAACACCCACATCCCATGAATGAATAAAGAAAAATGAATCCATGGTTCAAAGACTGGTGTGGTAGAAGTGGGTTCCGGTTCGTGCGGCACTGGCACCAGTACTGGGAAAAGTGGTGGCTGTCCCTTTAGGACTACCTACACCTGAACCATGCTGGGGCCAGCGTTCTAGTGAGCTGCATAACTAGAGAAATAGAGAGGGTTTTAAACTGAGTAGTGGGGACAAGGGATAAAAATGGGAAGATATGGTAAATCAAGAAGTAGAGACAAGGCACGAGAGAATGGTATTAATATGGAAAATGACAAACAGACTGAGACAGGAAGGGACAGAGCATACAAATCTAAGAGTAAATCAACAGATAAGGCTAGAAATTACAAAAATAATAAAAGGACAAAACTAAAGGCACTGTATCTGAATACACGTAGCATTTGAAACAAAACAGATGAATTGAGAGCGCAAATAGAAATAAATAAGTATGATCTGATAGCCATTACAGAGACATGGCTACATGATGACATAGACTGGGACCTAAATATTGAAGGATACATTTAGGAAGGACAGAAGGCTAGGAAAAGATGGAGAGCTAGCTCTCTTAATTAATGATGGTATTCGCGTGATAGAGAGGGATGACCTAAGTTCAGGAGACCAGAATGTAGAAGCAGTTTGTGTAGAGATGAGAAATCATAAAGGCAATAAGTCACTTGTGGGAGTGGTGTACAGGCCACCCAAATTAACCACACTGTGGGATGGGTATAAAGGAAGAAATAATGGCAGCTTGTCAGAAAGGTACAGCGATAATTCTGGGGGATTTTAACCCACATATAGACTGGAAAAATTAGGTGGGCAGAGGTAGCCTAGATGAGGAGTGCATAGAATGGTCTCGGGATAATTTCTTGGAACAATATGTTCTGGTGCCAACCAGAGAGCAGGCTATACTAGACCTGGTATTGTGCAACAAGATAGGAATAATTAATGACCTCATTGTTACGGCACCCTCGGTAGCAGCAATTATAATATGATTGAATTTTACATTCAGTTTGAGGGAGAGCAGAGTGGGTCCAAGACTAGTATTTTAAACTTAAAAAAATGCAATTATGAGGGCATGAAAACCGAGCTTGCTAAAGTGAACTGGCAAATCAGGTTAAGATATAGGTCAATAGAGAGGCAATGGCAGGCATTTAAGGGGGTATTTCAGAATACGCAGAATAGATACATTTCAACGAGAAAGAAAAATTCCAAGGGTGGGGGACCCACCATCCATGGTTAACTACAACTGTTAAAAATAGTATCAAACTTAACGAAAAAGCCTATAATTGCGCAAAGATGGGAGGCAGGTCAGAAGATTGGACAGAATATAAAAAACAGCAAAGAAGGACTAAGAGATTGGTAAGGAAGGTAAAGTAAGAGTATGAGAGAAAGCTAGCTAGAAATATAAAGACAGATAGAAAGCGTTTCTATAGATAGTTAAAAAAGAAAAGAGTTAACAAAGTGAGTGTTAGTCCTATAAAAAGTGTGTCTGCGGAATTAATAATGGCTAATAAGGAGATGGCAGATGAATTGAACAGATATTTTGCATCGCTCTTCATTATTGAGGATACAAGTAACATCCCAGTATTATCAAAAAGCCAAGAAATGGAAGGGAGGGAGGAACTCAGGAAAATTACAATCACCAGGGAAGTGGTACTGAACAAATTGTTGGAGCTGCGGGCTGACAAGTCCCCAGGTCCTGATGGACTTCATTCTAGGGTGTTAAAAGAAATGGTTAGTGAGATAGTTGATGCGTTAGTTTTAATTTTCCAAAATACCCTAGATTTGGGGAAGGTTCCTTTAGACTGGAAAATAGCAAATGAAACTCCTTTATTCAAAAAGGGAGGGAGACAGAAAGCAGGAAACTGCAGGCCAGTTAGTTTAACATCTGTCTTAGGGAAAATGTTTGAAGCTGTTATTAAAGACATCTCTAAATGCAGGGCATTTAGAAAAATTCAAAGTAATCAGATAGCGTCAACATGGTTTGTGAAAGGGAAATCATGTTTAACCAGTTTATTGGAGTTCTTTGAGGGAGTTACATGTGCTGTGGATAAAAGGGAACGAGAGGATGTATTGTACTTTGATTTCCAGGAGGTATTTGATAAGGTGCCACATTAACGGTTATTGCAGAAAATAAAAGCTCATGGTGTAGGGGTAACATATTGGCATGGATAGAAGATTGGTTAGCTAACAGGAAACAGAGTAGGCATAAATGGGTCATTTTCTGGTTGGCAAGATGTAACAAGTGGTGTGCAACCAGGACCTGTGCTGGAGTCCTCAAATTTTTACCATTTATATAAATGATTCAGCTGAATGGACCAAAGGTATGGTTGCTAAATTTGCTGAAGACACCAAGATAGGTCGGAAAGTAACTTGTGAGGAGGACATAAGCAGGCTCCAAAGGGATATAGATAGGTACAGCGATAATTCTGGGGGATTTTAACCCACATATAGACTGGAAAAATCAGGTGGGCAGAGGTAGCCTAGATGAGGAGTACATAGAATGGTCTCGGGATAATTTCTTGGAACAATATGTTCTGGAGCCAACCAGAGAGCAGGCTATACTAGACCTGGTATTGTGCAACAAGATAGGAATAATTAATGACCTCATTGTTAAGGCACCCTCGGTAGCAGCAATTATAATATGATTGAATTTTACATTCAGTTTGAGGGAGAGCAGAGTGGGTCCAAGACTAGTATTTTAAACTTAAAAAAATGCAATTATGAGGGCATGAAAACCGAGCTTGCTAAAGTGAACTGGCAAATCAGGTTAAGGGATAGGTCAATAGAGAGGCAATGGCAGGCATTTAAGGGGGTATTTCAGAATACGCAGAATAGATACATTTCAACGAGAAAGAAAAATTCCAAGGGTGGGGGACCCACCATCCATGGTTAACTACAACTGCCTCAAGCAACCACCTTTGCCTCACCGGGTCAGGACCGATCACCCTGATGAGGCATCCAAAACCTACCTTGGATCCCGGCTCCATGACATCCTCCTCGATTGGCTGGGCGGCAGTCCCAGCGGTGGCCACCACTCCCAGTGGCGCTGCTGGGACTAAGAGCTGCCAGCCCAATGATTGGCAGCTCAATGAGGCGGGACTTCCTCCCTCAAGCGGGTGGAAGTCCCGCCTTGGCGCAGTTAAAGCCCAGGGACCCGTAAAATGCAGGACGGATCCCCGGGCTAGGCAGAAGCAGGTTCGCCACCGACTTTTACGTCAGTGGCGAACTCCTGTCCGCCGAAGGCAAAATTCTGGCCCTGGGTAAAATGATTACATTTTGAGGACAAATTGCATCGACTAGGTTTCTATTCTCTTGAACACAGAAGATTAAGCTTCAGTTTAATTGACTTGTTTAGGATTTAATGAGGCAAATAGAGAGATACAATTTATTTTAAATGTGGAGTCCAAAACAAAGGGGCATAAACTTAAAATTAGAGCTAGGCTATTCATCACAATAAGAGAATTGGAAATCTGGAAATCTCTCCCCCCAAAAAGATGTTTAGGTTCGATCAATTAAAAATTTCAAACTGACATTGATAGATTTTTGTTAGGCAAGAGAATTAATGGTTAGGGAACCAAGGAGGGCAGATAGAGCAGAGACACAAATCAGATCTAATTAAATGCTGGAACAGGCTCGAGGGGCTGAATGGTGTACTTTTCCCCCCTAAGTTTCATTCTAACTATAGGTTCTTACCTATTTAAAATGTAATATAATAATTTTCCTTTTCTAATCCTTAGCAACATCTTATTCTCCAATTCCCAATCGATCCTCAGAACATTTCACCAAGCAACTGGCAAGGGATTTTTTTGCTCATGAGAATGATTTTTGGAGCTCCAAAAAGTAGGTTATATTTAAACGTGTTACTGGGCTTGACTTATGCAATCTGTTTCCACACTGTGATCCTCTGAGAATTTGTTCATAGACTTTACAATCCACAAAGTCAGCTTATTCATCTGTTTTCATTTCATCTTTTGGGATTCCTGCTGACTGCATTTCTGACATCAAAGACATCTGTTCTGTCCATCGTAAGCAAATGAGGGAAAGTAAAGCGTTGGTATAACCTATTTACTTATTCAGTGAAATGAACTGTTTTAACAGTAAGTTTCTGTCTTTCAGTGATGTGCAGTTAACTCTCAAAGGACTTACTTGTCAGCTTGTTAGCAGTGGAACAATAGTAACTCTACCAGTAAAGCACCCGGAAAATACTTGTAAAGGAGAAAGCATTATATGTAAAAGTGAAAAAGCACCTGTGTTGGTTCCACTGTGTCAGATAAGCAGGTTGATTTAGTGGTTACATATTCTCTGTGTGCTGATGCTGTTTTCCAACAAGGATGAGATCCAGGTCAGTCAGACTAGAGAGACATATGGTTCATTGGGTGGGAAACACATTGGATCGAGTGGAATGCCAGTTTGGCACCCCTCCCAATATTCCTCTCCATAGATTTCAATGGGGATGCAAAATCAGCATTGCACCCAATTTTGTCTGTTTTCCAGCAGGTAGGTTAGGTTAAAATTCCTCCCATAGTGTCTGTGTGATAAAGGGTTACTTGATCTGTTATCTTTCCCTAATCTTTACTTTCCACTTAGATAAAGCCATGGATTGCTAGACTATCTGATCTTGTTTCCTGGCATTCCTAAATTAAGACCAACAAGGATTATCAATGTTTTCTGCTGGCAGATTGAAATGGAATTATGGCTGTGAAAGCATGCATATGTTATATACCACTAATTTTGAATCCATCTGTTCACCAGCTTCCATTTGTGGTAATTTCAGCAATGCTAGTTTAACAATTGGTTAGGTCTGGATGTAATGGAGGCATTTTTTGAAAATACTGCTCCAGCTGAGAAAAGATATTGGGCAGAAATTGGTCAACATTTGGAAAACATGGGAAAATGATAAACTTTTCAGGGCTAAGTTCTTCAGTCCTTCCAAACCCGCGACCTCCTCCACCTAGAAGGACAAGGGCAGCAGATGCATAGGAACAACACAACCTGCAAGTTCCCCTCCAAGCCAGACACCATCCTGACTTGGAACTATATCGCTGTTCTGTCACTGTTGTTGGGTCAAAATCCTGGAACTCCCTTCCTAACAGCTCTGTGGGTGTACCTACCCTAAATGGACTGCAGCGGTTCAAGAAGACAGCTCACCATCACCTTTTCAAGGGCAATTAGAGATGGGCAATAAATGTTGGCCTGGCCAGCGACACCCACATCCCATGAATGAATTAAAAAAAGTCCAAGAATGCCTGACAAGCATCCATTGCCATATTTAACATTTTTAATGTTGAGTCAGGAGGAGCAGAAGTGCTCCTCCCAGCTCCACAGCATTTCTGGCAGTTGCAGGCAGGCTTGATTTACCTATCCCCACAGCACTCCCCCCCCAACCCCCCCGCCACCAATCCTACCTTCCTCCCTTCACTCTTACTTCCTGCCCCACCACCAAGACCCACCTGAAGTCACTGCCATTGATGTCTCACATAATCTTTCTGAAGAGTAAGCCATGGAGTCTCAATGGGTGCAGGCAGCTAGCCTGTAATATTTAAATGAGGACCAATGCCCAATTTCAATCTGCCTCAGGCCTCCCAGTTCAGGTGCGCACAGTGCTGAATCTGGACCTGACTCTGGGCCCAGTCAAATTTCTACCCAACGGCCTCTGTAAAACCATACATTCAGGGGGAATTGTTCTATATTAACATTATGGAGAATCAGCAAGGTAAACTCCATAATGAAAGCAAAATATTGCAGATGCTGGAAATCTGAAACAAAAACAAGAAATGCTGGAAATACTCAGCATCTGTGGAGAGAGAGGCAGAGTTAACATTTCAGGTCAGTGACCCTTCATCAGAACTGGCAAATGTTAGAAATGTAATAGGTTTCAAGCAAAGGGAGGGGAAGATGCGTTTAGTAATGGCACCACACTAGAGGTTGTGGAAATGGCGGAGGATGATTCTTTGGATGTGGAGCCTAGTGGGGTGAAAAGTGAGGACAAGGGGAACTCTGTCGGGGTTCTGGGAGGGAGGGGAAGGGGTGAGGGTAGAGGTGCGGAAAATGGGCTGGACATGGTTGAGGGCCCTGTCAACCACAGTGGGGGTGGGGGGGGGTTCTCAGTTGAGGAAAAAGGAAGACATATCAGAAGCGCCATCATGGAAGGTTGCATCATCAAAGCAGATACAGCAGAGACAGAGAAACTGGGAGAATGGAATGGAGTCCTTACAGGAGGCAGGGTGTGAAGAAGTGTAGTCGAGGTAGCTGTGGGAGTCGGTGGGCTTATAATGAATATTAGTAGACAGGCTATCCCCAGAGATGGAGACAGAGAAGTCGAGGAAGGGAAGGGAAGTGTTGGCGATGGACCATGTAAAGGTGAGAGAAGGGTGGAAATTGGAAGCAAAGTTGATAAAGTTTTCAAGTTCGGGCGGGAGCAGGAAACGGCACCAATACAGTTATCAACATACTGGAAAAAGAGTTGCAGAAGGGTACACAAACAAGAAATGCTGGAAATACTCAGCAGGTCTGGCAGCATCTGTGGAGAGAGAGGCAGAGTTAATGGTTTAGGTCAGTGACCGTTCATCAGAACTGACAAAGGTTAGAAATGTAATAGGTTTTAAACAAATAAAGTAGGGGTGGGGGCAAGAAATAACAAAAGGCAAGGTATTGATAGGACAGGGTCACAGAGAATAACTGACTAGAAGGTCATGGAGCAAAGGCAAACAGTATGTTAATAGTGTGTTGAAAGACAAAGCGTTAGTGCAGAGAAGGTGTGAATGGGCAGAAAAATGAACAGCCCTGGCCAAAAGCACAAACATGAAATAAATGTTCTGATGAAGAGTCACTGACCTGAAATGTTAACTCTGCTTCTCTTTCCACAGATGCTGACAGACCTTCTGAGTATTTCCAGCATTTCTTGTTTGTGTTTCAGATTTCCAGCATTCGTAGTATTCTGCTTTTATTATAGTTGGGGAAGGGGGCCTGAGTAGGACTGGAACAAGGAATCTTTGACATATCCCACAAAAGGACAGGCATACCTAGGGCCCATGTGGGTACCCACAGCAACCCTCTTTACTTGAAGGAAGTGAGTGGAGTTGAAGGAGGAGTTGTTCAATGTGAGAACAAGTTCAGCCAGGCGGAGGAGAGTGGTGGTACGTTGGGGAGACCAAACGCAGATTGGGTGACCGCTTTGCGGAACACCTCCACTCAGTCTGAAAGCATGACCCCGAGCTTCCGGATGCTTGCCATTTCAACACACCCTCCCTGCTCCCATGCCCATATATCTATCCCGGGCTTGCTGCAGTGTTCCAGTGAACATCAATGCAAGCTTGAGGAACAGCAGCTCATTTACCGATTAGGCACACTACAGTCTGCTGGACTGAACATTAGATTAGATTTGATTAGAGATACAGCACTGAAACAGGCCCTTCGGCCCACCGAGTCTGTGCCGAACATCAACCACCCATTTTATACTAATCCTACACTAATCCCATATTCCCAACAAATATCCCCACCTATCCCTATATTTCCCTACCACCTACCTATACTAGTGACAATTTATAATGGCCAATTTACCTATCAACCTGCAAGTCTTTTGGCTTGTGGGAGGAAACCGGAGCACCCGGAGAAAACCCACGCAGACACAGGGAGAACTTGCAAACTCCACACAGGCAGTACCCGGAATCGAACCCGGGTCCCTGGAGCTGTGAGGCGGCGGTGCTAACCACTGCGCCACTGTGCCGCCCTAATTGAGTTCAATAATTTCAGAGCATGACAGGCCCCCACTTTATATTTTCATTTTTTTTGTCTTTTTTCTTCGTATTTTATTTTAGTTTGTTTCATCATTAATTTTTCTTACCATGTGCCTGCCCATTGTTTTTTTCATGTTTGTGCTTTGGGCCAGGGCTGTTCATTTTTCTTCCCATTAACACCCTGTCTGCACTAACGGTTTGTCTTTTAACACACCATTAACATACCGTTTGCCTTTGCTCCATGACCTTCTAGTCAGCTATTTTCTGTCACCCTGTCCTATCAACACCTCTTTTGATATCTCTTGCCCCACCCCCACTTTACTTGCTTAAAACCTATTACATTTCTAATCTTAGCCAGTTCTGATGAAGGATCACAGACCTGAAACGTTAACTCTGCTTCTCTCTCCACAGATGCTGCCGGATCTGCTGAGTATTTCCAGCATTTCTTGTTAAACTCCTTAATGAGATGGGTGTTTGAGAGAGCTGAGGTGAGAGATAATTGACCTGAGGGAATAACATTATAATCTGGAATAGAATTGAAAGCTGTTTTAGGACCTATGAAGTACTCTTGTTACATCCATCCAGTAGAAGTGAATTCGGCCAACACAAGCTTTACGTTAATGCTTTAAGTTGTTTTCCATATCATAGTTTCACTTAAGCTGACAGAATGGCTCATATTCTTTACTGAAATATGTGCATGGAAGCATGGTCCTTAATCTATGATCAGTATGGTAGTGGCAAGAAGCCATTATCCTTTTAAAATCGATTTTGATAATTGTTGTATGATCGCTTTGAGAGTGATGTCCCTTTAAGTGCTCAGTATGCTAATGAACTTAGTACCAGGATGTAGTCATGTGACTACAAGCCACTGGGATTGTGCAACTGTAACACCCAGATGAAGGTTTTGTAGTTTGCTCTGTACTGTATCTAATAGTTCAGCTGTTAATAAACATGTTAAAACAATATTTCACACCTTATGTCATTTTTACTTTTTCGATGAACATAGAGAAATATACCAGAACTGCAAGGAAATCAATCAAACTAAATAAAGGATAGAAAATTACTGTCTTTCTGAAAAGAAGAGGGTGCAGGTTCCTTTCTCCAAGTGGCATATTTAAAGCTTGCAAAATGTACTCAATCATTGGTAACTGTGTTGGTTAAAAAAACTTCTTGTTTGAAAGTGGTAATCATAGCATCGCAATTCTCATTCCTAATGGTTACCTTTCATCAATGAACAGCAGGTATATCCTGGAGGACATGTTGTTCCAATTAGAAGGCAGCTTATGGGTTTGTTTAATATAATTCTAAATGTTTTTGCTCCAATTGTAGACAACTTTAAATTATTATATAGTTTGACAAAAAGGATTCCTTTGTATCGTCTTCAATGAAACAGAAATTCCATAAGGCCTTTCTGAAAGGTCAACTCTTTTGCCTCTGCTTAGAGGATGGAGTTCATTAGATAGAGACTAAAATTAGCGGACAAGGTAATTAGCTCAGAAAATCAGGTCAAAGTTAATCCTTCAAATGGACAAAAAGAACTGCAACTTGTTCGAGCTGAAGATTAACTTGTTGTTTACTCAAACTGCTTAATTTCCACAGCTGTTGCTAAACAAAAGCAGAGTATAAACCTGATGAGTCCGAGCATATCAATTCAAAAGACAGATGAAGCTGAACATGATAAATTCTTCACAATCTGCTAATCCATATAGTTTATAATCGCTAAAAGATTAATGTTATCTTTTTGAGTTGTCACAATATTTTCCATTACTTTAGAGGCTGGATTCTACAATACTGGCAGAGTAGAGCCAGAAATGGCTAGCTGCTGGCCCAGATCTCGATGAAAGTGCACCGAGCCAATTGTCCACAATTTTCGAGGGTCAGCATATTTAAATAATTAGCGTGAATTCCCAGCATAGCTTTAACCTTATACCTGCAGCTGCCCTAATTTGGAAGGAGAAAATCTGGCTGGCAAGCTTAAATCTAAAAGAAGAGGGTCAATTTTTATCCCTAGTACATCTGGCAGTGCACTTTGGTGTGTCAGTCTGGCTCTGTGATAGAATTCCTACACCAAAGTCAACAGGTTAAGTGTTCAAACTTCACTGCAGCATTTCAGTACATAAATCGAGGCTGATACTTTAGGGCAGTCAATGGTGCTATCTTTTGGATGAGATGTTAAACCCTAGTTCTATCTGTTGTGCAAGTGATTGTAAAAACATCCCACGGAACTGTTTAAAGAAGAGCAAGGGAGTTCTTCTGCTGTCCTGGTCAATATTTTATCCATTGACAGATTCAATAACCAAAACAGATCACTTAACCATTTATCTAATTTGTGTTTGTGGTGCACCAATCAGCTGCTGTGCTTGCCGATAAAAAAACAATGGCTGCAAAATCTGGCTCTTTTAGCGCTGTTTTTCCAGTGCTACAAGTGCTATTTTGCTTCAAAATGGCATCCGTGGAGTGCACGTACACGTCTGCTGCGAGTTGTGCCTGATGCCATTTTGGTGAGAGTGATAACACATTCACAGAGAGCATCCGCCGGAACTGGGCAGAGAAGGCAGGTCGTGACGTCAATCGGTGTTTAACATCAATTTGGCGCCAACACTGTTATTTCGGAGCTCAATGCTCTAGCTAGCACTGTCTCTTAAACATGCACAGCTGAACATATGTTCAGCAGCAGAGAGGCCACTCCCCAACCCAAAAACACTACTTAAAGGGATCATAAACTATTTACTGGTTAGTTGCTGATCGATTTCTACTGGCTTTTGCAGCTATTGTAGAAGTGCTAGAGTTTCTTGAAGTTGCAAGGATTCTGCACAAACCACTTACTCCCAGACATAGATGCAATAGCATGCACTCTCCTTGGCCTACAGTATGACATGGAGAATGATCAGAGCTGATATACAGCAGGACAAGAGATGAAAAAGGGAGGAAGAAAAAAGGTAGAATGGTTCTCAGCAGCAAGCCATATCCTCTCAGGGTGTTTAGAGAGAAATTCTCTGGCCTGAAACTCAGCGAGAAACAATGTCCAGAATGTTACATTGCGGTGAAGGCCCCGCCCACCGGCCAAAAGGTCAGGGTCAAGCCAGCCTCTGCCAGGCCTGGAAGCCATGCCATAATTTTATGTGGTCCAGTCCCTTAATTGGCCCCAGGCGGGACTTCCATCCTTCTGAGGAAGTCCCGCCTCCAAGAGCTGCCAGTCAATAAGCGGGCTGGCAGCTCCTCAGTCCCAGCAGCGCCACCGAGAGCGGTGGCCACTGCCGGGACTGCAGCCAGCCAGAAGAGGACCATGGACGTCGGCTGCCATAAAGGTGGGTGGGGTTTCGAGCCTCACCGGGGACAATCGGCTGGGCCCTAGCAACAGGGGGGTGGGAGTCATTCAGGAGGGCAGGGGAGAGGTGGTCGAGCGGGGGTCCCTCAGAGGCAAAGACAGGAGAAATCATCATGTGGAATGAGGAAATAGTAGAGAGTCATAGAGTAAGACAGAACAGAAACAGGCTCTTCGACACACCGTGTCTGCACCGGCCATCAAGCACCTATCGATTCTAATCCCATTTTCCAGCACTTGACCCATAGCTTTGTATGCTATGGCATTTCAAGTGCTCATCTAAATACTCCTTAAATGTTGTGAGGGTTCCTGCCTCTACCACCCCTTCAGGCAATGTGTTCCAGATTCTAACCAACCTCTGAGTGAAATTTTTTTTCCTCAAATCCCCTCTAAACCTCCTGCCCCTTACCTTAAATCTATGCCCCATGGTTATTGACACCTCCGCTAAAGGAAAAAGTTTCTTCCTATCTATCCTTTCTATGCCCCCCATAATTTTGGATACCTCAATCAGGTCCCCCCTCAGCCTCTCTGCTCTAAGGAAAACAACCCTAGCTTATCCAGTCTCTCTTCATAGCTGAAATGCTCCAGCCCAGGCAACATCCTGGTGAATCTCCTCTGCACCCTCTCCAGTGCAATGACATCATTCCTATTGTGTGGCGACCAGAACTGTACACAGTACTCCAGCTGTGGCCTAACTAACGTTTTATACAGCTCCATCACAACCTCCTTGCTCTTATATTCTATGCCTTGGCTAATAAAGCCAAGTTTCCCCTTTGCCTTCCTCACCACCTTATCTACCTGTGCTGCTGCCTTCAGTGATCTATGGACAAGTACGCCAAGGTGTCTCTGACCCTCTGTACTTCCTATATTTCTTGCCTTGTTAGTCCTCCCAAAATGCATCACCTCACACTTCTCAGCATTAAATTCTATTTTCCACTGCTCTGCCCATCTTACCAGCACATCAAGATCATTGTGTAATCTAAGGATTTCATCCTCATTATTTACGACACCACCAATTTTCGTGTCATCTGCAAACTTACTGATCCTACCTCCTATATTCATATTAATGTACACTACAAACAGCAAAGGTCCCAGCACCGATCCCTGCGGTACACCACTGGTCACAGGTTTTCAATTGCAAAAGCAACCCTCGACCATCACCCTCTACCTCCTGCCACTAAGCCAATTTTGGATCCAGTTTGCCAAATTGCCCTGGATCCCATGGGCTCTTACCTTCTTGGCTAATCTCCCATGTGGGACCTTATCAAAAGCCTTACTGGCGTCCATGTAGACTACATCAACTGCTTTACCCTCATCTACACACTTAGTCACCTCCTCGAAAAATTCAATAACATTTGTTAGACATGATCTCCCCCTGACAAGGTCATGCTGACTAACCTTGAATAATCCCTGTCTCTCCAAGTGAAGATTAATCCTGTCCCTCAGAATGGTTTCCAATAGTTTCCCTACCACTGAAGCAGAGGCATGAAAAAATATTTTGTGTCTGTCTTGACAGTAGAAGACACAGGTTCCATACCAGAAATAGGCTGTAACCTAGGGGCTAAAAAGAGTGAGGAAATTAAGGATATAGATATCGGTTGAGAAAAAGTATTGGAGAAACTCGAGGGACTAAAATCTGACAGGTCACCAGGGCCAGATGGCCAACATCCTACGGTTCTAAAAGAGATAGCTGCAGAGATAGTGGATGCGCCAGTTATGATTTTCCAGAATTCCTTAGACTCAGGAATGGTCCCATCAGATTGCAAGTTGGCAAATGTTACACTGTTTTTCAAGAAAGGAGGGAGAGAGAAAATAGGGAACTACAGGCCAGTTAGCCTGATAGCAGTTATTGGGAAGATGCTGGAAACTATTCTAAAAGAAGTCTTAACATTGCACTTGAAAAAGCATAGTATCATTAGAACATTACATTATTAGAACATTACAGCGCAGTACAGGCTCTTCGGCCCTCGATGTTGCGCCGACCTGTGAAACCATCTGACCTACACTATTCCATTTTCATCCATATGTCTATCCAATGACCACTTAAATGCCCTTAAAGTTGGCGAGTCTACTACTGTTGCAGGCAGGGCGTTCCACGCCCCTACTACTCTCTGAGTAAAGAAACTACCTCTAACATCTGTCCTATATCTATCACCCCTCAACTTAAAGCTATGTCCCCTCGTGTTTGCCATCACCATCCGAGGAAAAAGACTCTCACTATCCACCCTATCTAACCCTCTGATTATCTTATATGTCTCTATTAAGTCACCTCTCCTCCTCCTTCTCTCCAACGAAAACAACCTCAAGTCCCTCAGCCTTTCCTCGTAAGACCTTCCCCCATACCAGGCAACATCCTAGTAAATCTCCTCTGCACCCTTTTCAAAGCTTCCACATCCTTCCTATAATGCGGTGACCAGAACTGCACGCAATACTCCAGGTACGGCCTCACCAGAGTTTTGAACAGCTGCAGCATGACCTCGTGGCTCCGAAACTCGATCCCCCTACTAATAAAAGCTAACACACCATATGCCTTCTTAACAGCCCTATTAACCTGGGTAGCAACTTTCAGGGATTTATGTACCTGGACACCAAGATCTCTCTGCTCATCTACACTACCAAGAATCTTCCCATTAGCCCAGTACTCTGCATTGCTGTTACTCCTTCCAAAGTGAATCACCTCACACTTTTCCGCATTAAACTCCATTTGCCATCTCTCAGCCCAGCTCTGCAGCCTATCTATGTCCCTCTGTACCCTACAACATCCTTCGGCACTATCCACAACTCCACCGACCTTCGTGTCATCCGCAAATTTACTAACCCACCCTTCTACACCCTCATCCAGGTCATTTATGAAAATGACAAACAGCAGTGGCCCCAAAACAGATCCTTGCGGTACACCACTAGTAACTAAACTCCAGGATGAACATTTGCCATCAACCACCACCCTCTGTCTTCTTTCAGCTAGCCAATTTCTGATCCAAAGCTCTAAATCACCTTCAACCCCATACTTCCGTATTTTCTGCAATCGCCTACCGTGGGGAACCTTATCAAACGCCTTACTGAAATCCATATACACCACATCCACTGCTTTACCCTCATCCACCTGTTTGGTCACCTTCTCGAAAAACTCAATAAGGTTTGTGAGGCACGACCTACCCTTCACAAAACCGTGCTAACTATCGCTAATGAACTTATTCTTTTCAAGATGATTATAAATCCTATCTCTTATAACCTTTTCCAACATTTTACCCACAACCGAAGTAAGGCTCACAGGTCTATAATTACCAGGGCTGTCTCTACTCCCCTTCTTGAACAAGGGGACAACATTTGCTATCCTCCAGTCTTCCGGCACTATTCCTGTCGACAATGACGACATAAAGATCAAGGACAAAGGCTCTGCAATCTCCTCCCTGGCTTCCCAGAGAATCCTAGGATAAATCCCATCTGGCCCAGGGGACTTATCTATTTTCACACTTTCCAAAATTGCTAACACCTCCTCCTTGTGAACCTCAATCCCATCTAGCCTAGTAGTCTGAATCTCAGTATTCTCCTCGACAACATTTTCTTTCTCTACTGTAAATACTGACGAAAAATATTCATTTAACGCTTCCCCTATCTCCTCTGATTCCACACACAACTTCCCACTACTATCCTTGATTGGCCCTAATCTAACTCTAGTCATTCTTTTATTCCTGATATACCTATAGAAAGCCTTAGGGTTTTCCTTTATCCTATCCGCCAATGACTTCTCGTGTCCTCTCCTTGCTCTTCTTAGCTCTCCCTTTAGATCCTTCCTGGCTAGCTTGTAACTCTCAAGCGCCCTAACTGAGCCTTCACGTCTCATCCTAACATAAGCCTTCTTCTTCCTCTTGACAAGCGCTTCAACTTCTTTAGTAAACCACGGCTCCCTCCCTTGACAACTTCCTCCCTGCCTGACAGGTACATACTTATCAAGGACACGCAGTAGCTGCTCCTTGAATAAGCTCCACATTTCGATTGTGCCCATCCCCTGCAGTTTCCTTCCCCATAGTATGATTAGAACAAGTCAGCATGGTTTTACAAAAGGGACATCCTGTTTGTCAAATTTATTCGAGTTTTTGGGGATGTAGGGTAGATAAAGGGGAACCAGTTGATGTAGTATACCTGGATTTTCAAAAAGCATTCAATAAAGTGCCACATAAAAGATTAATAGGCAAGATAAGGGCTCATGGTGTTGGAGGTAATATTCTTCTTCTTCTTTGGGCCTCCTTATCTCGAGAGACAATGGATACGCGCCTGGAGGTGGTCAGTGGTTTGTGAAGCAGCGCCTGGAGTGGCTATACAGGCCAATTCTGGAGTGACAGGCTCTTCCACAGGTGCTGCAGAGAAATTTGTTTGTTGGGGCTGTTGGACAGTTGGCTCTCCCCTTGCGCCTCTGTCTTTTTTCCTGCCAACTACTAAGTCTCTTCGACTCGCCACAATTTAGCCCTGTCTTTATGGCTGCCCGCCAGCTCTGGCGAATGCTGGCAACTGACTCCCACGACTTGTGATCAATGTCACACGATTTCATGTCACGTTTGCAGACGTCTTTATAACGGAGACATGGACGGCCGGTGGGTCTGATACCAGTGGCGAGCTCGCTGTACAATGTGTCTTTGGGGATCCTGCCATCTTCCATGCGGCTCACATGGCCAAGCCATCTCAAGCGCCGCTGACTCAGTAGTGTGTATAAGCTGGGGGTGTTGGCCGCTTCAAGGACTTCTGTGTTGGAGATATAGTCCTGCCACCTGATGCCAAGTATTCTCTGAAGGCAGCGAAGATGGAATGAATTGAGACGTCGCTCTTGGCTGGCATACGTTGTCCAGGCCTCGCTGCCGTAGAGCAAGGTACTGAGGACACAGGCCTGATACACTCGGACTTTTGTGTTCCGTGTCAGTGCGCCATTTTCCCACACTCTCTTGGCCAGTCTGGACATAGCAGTGGAAGCCTTACCCATGCGCTTGTTGATTTCTGCATCTAGAGACAGGTTACTGGTGATAGTTGAGCCTAGGTAGGTGAACTCTTGAACCACTTCCAGAGCGTGGTCGCCAATATTGATGGATGGAGCATTTCTGACATCCTGCCCCATGATGTTCGTTTTCTTGAGGCTGATGGTTAGGCCAAATTCATTGCAGGCAGACGCAAACCTGTCGATGAGACTCTGCAGGCATTCTTCAGTGTGAGATGTTAAAGCAGCATCGTCAGCAAAGAGGAGTTCTCTGATGAGGACTTTCCGTACTTTGGACTTCGCTCTTAGACGGGCAAGGTTGAACAACCTGCCCCCTGATCTTGTGTGGAGGAAAATTCCTTCTTCAGAGGATTTGAACGCATGTGAAAGCAGCAGGGAGAAGAAAATCCCAAAAAGTGTGGGTGCGAGAACACAGCCCTGTTTCACACCACTCAGGATAGGAAAGGGCTCTGATGAGGAGCCACCATGTTGAATTGTGCCTTTCATATTGTCATGGAATGAGGTGATGATACTTAGTAGCTTTGGTGGACATCCGATCTTTTCTAGTAGTCTGAAGAGACCACGTCTGCTGACGAGGTCAAAGGCTTTGGTGAGATCAATGAAAGCAATGTAGAGGGGCATCTGTTGTTCACGGCATTTCTCCTGTATCTGACGAAGGGAGAACAGCATGTCAATAGTCGATCTCTCTGCACGAAAGCCACACTGTGCCTCAGGGTAGACGCGCTCGGCCAGCTTCTGGAGCCTGTTCAGAGCGACTCGAGCAAAGACTTTCCCCACTATGCTGAGCAGGGAGATTCCACGGTAGTTGTTGCAGTCACCGCGGTCACCTTTGTTTTTATAGAGGGTGATGATGTTGGCATCGCGCATGTCCTGGGGTACTGCTCCCTCGTCCCAGCACAGGCATAGCAGTTCATGTAGTGCTGAGAGTATAGCAGGCTTAGCACTCTTGATTATTTCAGGGGTAATGCTGTCCTTCCCAGGGGCTTTTCCGCTGGCTAGGGAATCAATGGCATCACTGAGTTCCGATTTGGTTGGCTGTATGTCCATCTCATCCATGACTGGTAGAGGCTGGGCTGCATTGAGGGCAGTCTCAGTGACAGCATTCTCCCTGGAGTACAGTTCTAGGTAGTGCTCAACCCAGCAGTCCATCTGTTTGCGTTGGTCAGTGATTATGTCCCCCGATTTAGATTTGAGGGGGGTGATCTTCTTGATGGTTGGCCCAAGAGCTCTCTTCATGCCATCATACATTCCTCTGATGTTTCCGGTGTCTGAGGCCAGCTGAATATGACTGCATAGGTGTTGCCAGTAGTCGTTTGCGCAACGCCTAGCTGTTCTTTGTGCAGTACTTCTGGCTGCTTTAAGTGCTGGAGGTAATATATTAGCATGGATAGAGGATTGGTTATCAGAAAGGAAGCAGAGAGTCGGCAAAAATGAGGCATTTTCAAGTTGACAGGCAGTGAATAGTGGGGTGCCACAAGGATCAGTGCTGGGGCCTCAGCTATTTACACGCTGTATTAATGACTTGGATAAAGAGACAGAGAGTAATGTATCTAAGTTTGCTGATGATACAAAGCTCGGTGGAAAGGTAAGCTGTGGGGAGGCCAGAGAGAGGCTGCAAAGAGATATAGACAGGCTAAATGAGTGGGTAACAAGATGACAAATGGTGTAGAATGTAGGGAAGTGTGAAGTTCTTCACTTTGGTCATAAAAATAGAAAAGCAGAATATTTTTTAAAAAGTGTGCAACAGGATGTTCAGAGAGACTTGGGGGTACTCGCACAAGGAACGGACAAAGTTAACACGCAGGTGCAGCGGGCTATTAGGAAGGCAAATGACATGTCGGCCTTTATTGCAAGGGGATTGGAGTACAGGAATAAAGAAGTCTTCCTAAAACAGTACAGGGCTTTGGTAACACCGCACCTGGAATACTGTGTGCAGTTTTGTTCTCCACATTTAAGAAAGGATATACTTGCACTGGAGACGGTGCAGCGAAGATTTACTAAATTGGTCCCTGTGATGAGGGAGTTGTCATATGATGAGAGGCTGAGTAAATTGGACTTATATTCTCTGGAGTTTAGAAGAATGAGAGGCGACCTAATTGAGAAATACAAGATTCTGAAAGGGCTTGATAGAGCAAATGCTGGGAGATTGTTTCCACTGGTCAGAGAATCTAGAACGTGGGGGCACAGTCTCAGGATAAGGGGCCAATCATTCAGGACTGAGATGAGGAGAAATTACTTCACTCAAAGGGTTGTGAATCTTTCTAATTCTCTATCCCAGAGTGCTGTGGAGGCTCCATCATTGGATATATTTAAGGCTGGGATAGATAGATTTTTGGTCTTGTAAGGGAATCAAGGGATATGGGGAGTGGGCAGGAAAATGGAATTGAAACCCAAGATCAGTCATGATCGTATTGAATGGCGGAGCAATCACAATGGGTCATAGGGTCTAGTCCTGCTCCTATTTCTTGTGTTCTTGCGTTCTCTTGTGGGGCAGCTTATGCTGCTGGGGTGACCTTCTGCAGGGCACAGGGTATCCAATCAGGAGGGATTCCCCGCCTCTCCCCACACCTGGTCCTGCAAGGAGGCCGCCAGGTGTTACCGGGTGGCCTGCATAGGTCCTGAGCCTCCCGACCACCGCTCGTTAATTAAATTAAGTGCAACTTAAGGGCCTCAATTGGCCTGGTGAGGATGAGCAATTTGTCACCTCCCCCGTTGCTCATAAAATTGCTTTGCAGGCAGGAAGGCAAAAAGAATGGCACCCCCCGCTTCCTACACAATTTTACGCCCACTCCTGCCGGGAGTGGGAGGTGGGGGTGGGTGCTGGGGGGGTGGGGGTAGTAAAATTCTAGCTAATATGTCAAACATCTGCTTTTCAGTCAGAACGTCCTCACTGATATCTGCCACCTTCTGCAACCACAACTGCACCTTCAGAACAGGCTGAGGACGACATTGTGAAGGTGACCGTGACCATAAACCTTTATGTGTCAGGCTCTTTCTAGACCAGAGGAGGGGTTACTTGCAACGTTCACTGTTGCATGATGGAGGTCACTGAGTCTCTGTATTCCAAGAGAGCTGAATAACAATTCTACAATTTATCTCAAACCAAAAGGAATTCCACTCCCTCCATGTTATTTATTTATTTTATTTTTATTTAGAGATACAGCACTGAAACAGACCCTTCGGCCCACCGAGTCTGTGCTGACCAACAACCACCCATTTATACTAACCCTACAGTAATCCCATATTCCCTATCACCTCCCTACACTAGGGGCAATTTATAATGGCCAATTTACCTATCAACCTGCAAGTCTTTGGCATGTGGGAGGAAACCGTAGCACCCGGCGAAAACCCACGCAGACACAGGGAGAACTTGCAAACTCCGCACAGGCAGTACCCAGAATCGAACGTGTGTGTGTGTGTGTGTGTGTGTGTGTGTGTGTGTGTGTGTGTGTGTGTGTGTGTGTGTGTGTGTGTGTGTGTGTGTGTGTGTGTGTGTGTGTGTGTGTGTCAGTCAAGATGCCTTCATTTTGCAACAGTTTGCTATGCTATATGCATTTGAACCACTATGACAAACCAAAGGGTGGCTACTGGGTAACAAGGGCTAGCCGTTGATATCATGACTCATGGCCCCAGTCTGCAACCCAGGAACATGGGTAGCATGCATACAATGAAAGCCATACTGCTGCACAGAATCTGATAGAGCAGACCATTGGCATGCTGAAATAACGCTCCATCTGCCTGGACTACTCTGGAAACGCCCTGTTGTACTCGGCACAACGGGTTTTAAGATTCATGATCCTCTGTTGCATGCTGCACAATCTCGCCATCATGAAAGCACAGTCCCTGTCACCAGCTATAGGGCAACCAGCTGAGGAACAGGAGGAGGGGAAGTGCAAGAGGAAGAGAGAAGATACCAACCCAGTCCCTTTTTGGCCTGGCTGTTCTTGACTGACTTATCCAACTGTGATACCAGTAAATGCAACCCCAATTCCCCGTGAATCAACAGTCACATACTGAAATAAAAACAGAGAATGCCACAAAAACAGTCGCATACTGACACTGACCATCACAGTGCCCACTTGCCACAATGCTAAAGTAAAAGCCACCACAAAATAAACATTGCAAACCAAATTTGTACTTTAAACTGCATCATATTGCATACAAAGGTCAACTCTCTACCCTTGTGCATTCCCTTAGTGCCTGTCTTCTGTGTGCTTTTGCCTAACCTAGTGCTCCTACAGAGTGCTACCACAGTGGCTGCCACATGGCTGTGAAAGGCTGCTGACTTTCAGTGGGGGAGATTGCAGATGGCTTTGCAGGATGTCCTCAAGTAGTTCTGGGCCGAGCAAGGCTCGGATTCAGACTGCAGCATCATGCATGGATGGCAGCAGTCTGGCCGGGTGACTGACAAACAACAGCAAGGGCACTGGCAGAGTGACAGTGCTGGGAGGATGAAAGCTGTCATCCTGAGAAAGGACTGCAGGCTTGTGCTCCATGGAGACATTGCCACTACACCAGAGTGGTATCTCAGCTATTCTAGTAATCTGTTGACGGACATTTCCAGACAACTGTGACATTCTACAAGCTCCCTTGAACACTGGTATCCACAGCCTTAGTGGCAGCAGTCAGAGCTAGTGTGGCAGCAAACTAAGCTTGCATGACTTAAGTCTGAGCTTATATTGCAGCACCCAGATGTTGGGTGACTTATGCTTGTGCTGCAATGGAAGCTGAGGCATGGGCCATTGCACACTGCATCATGGTTGCATCTGCAAGTGTGCTAATGAGGTTGGCCACTAATTCCATGCTGGAAAGGATGGGTTTCAAGCTCTGTGCAAAGCTCTGTGAAAGTTAGTGCCAGATTCCTCCATGCTCCTTGATACTGCATTCTGGTTTTCTGGCATACCCATCAGCCTTCTTCTGAAGCCCACTCCATTTAAGTTATCATCTGAGTTCTCTGCAGTGGAACCTATGTGCGACTTGTCTTCAGCAAATTGGCACCTGTGCTACCCTTGCCCCCTGCCCTGGCTTCAGGCCCTCGTGCTTGGTGTCTCGTGATGTGCAGACTCTGCCTCTATTACAAAGAACAAAGAACAGTACAGCATAGGAACAGACTATTCGGCCCTCCAAGCCTGCGCCGATCTTGATGCCTGTCTAAATTAAAACCTTCTGCACTTCCGGGAACTGTATCCCTCTATTCCCATCCTATTCATGTATTTGTCAAGGTGCCTCTTAAACATTGCTATCGTACCTGCTTCCACCACCTCCCCCGGCAGCAAGTTCCAGGCACTCACCACCCTCTGTGTAAAAAACTTGCATCGCACATCCCCTCTAAACTTTGACCCTCGCACCTTAAACCTATGACTCTTCCACCCTGGGAAAAAGCTTCTGACTATCCACTCTGTCCATGCCACTCATAACTTTGTAAACCTCTATCATGTCGCCCCTCCACCTCCGTCGTTCCAGTGAAAACAATCCGAATTTATCCAACCTCTCCTCATTAGTAAACCAGATGGGTTTTTTAATGATAATCCAGTAGTTTCATGACTATTATTAATGAGACTGGCATTTTATTCCACATTTATTAACTAAGTGAATTTAAATTCCTCCAGCAGCTGTAGTGGGATTTGAACTCATGTCACCAGAGCATTAGCCTGCTTCACTGGATTACTAATCTCTAACATTGGCACTATGCCACCATTCACCTGTCTTATATCCATCCTCTTATAAAGAAATACTTGAATTTTCTAGCACTTTTCACAACCTCAGCATGTCTCAAAGTTGTAATGTAGGAAATGCAATAGCCAATTTCTGCACAACCACGAACAGCAAAATGGTAACTGACCAGATAATTTCTTTTGGTAATGGTGTATCAGGCATAAATATTGGCCAGAACAATAGGGGAAATGCTTCTGATCTTCTGTAAAATAATACCGTGGAATCTGTTCCAGCCACCTGGGGTTTAATGCCTTACCCAGAGATAGCACTTCCAACAGTACAGCACTCCCTTAGTGCTGCATTGGTATTTCAGGCTAGGTTTTGTGTTCAAGTTTCTGCGGTGGGAGTGAGAGTGCTGCAACAGAACCACAACTGGCATTACTTCTGCCACTTCTAATAAACACGAGAGCAACATATAATCAGACACTCAATTTAAGAATTTCAATTCAAGCAATGAAAAATCCAGCCATATAGGTATACGTTAGCCTAATAATTATGTTACTGGACTAGTAATGCAGAGGCCAAGACTAATAATCCAGATTTCAAATCCCACCAGAGAAATGTGAGAATTTGAATTCTACTCAATTAAAAAAATTCTGGAAATAAATACCAATGCCTGTAAAAATGATCATGAAGCTGTAAGCTTTCCCCATATAAAAAATTAATTTTGCAAAACATAATCACTGAAATTGAGTTGTTGTTAAACTGATACCAGCTATTACTGTGTGCTTCTATTTCTGAAAATTGAGTTTTGTTTAGTTTGTGCTGATTATATTGACAATTGCGCTATCTCTGCATATATTGATGTGGTAAACACTGTAGGTTGTAACTTTATATGGAACAATGTCCCCTCTGGTCATTAGTATCTCTGGTGAGCTAAGAACTAAATTGCAGTCTTACTGGGGCTGCACGTCTCATGCTCAGAGCCAAGCTCGGGCTGTATCTTTTTAATTGAGTCAGTTTTATGTGGGGATGGTTCTTGAATCACTTTAGACATCATAGTAAAAAACTTCAACATGAATCCATTTAACCGTTCTTCTCTTGCTCAGGTGGAACAAAGAACTTGGCCGCTATGTTGGGAATTATCAGTTCAGAACATGTGAGCAGGATAGGTGTTAGCTTTTTCACCAGCTGGGTTGTTATGGACCATCAGAGAGTAACTTGATGCGCATGTTTTGGTTCTTTTAGCCCATTTCATGCTGGGGTTGAATCGCAACACTAAACTGCTAATAATTTCAAAATAAATTGGCAATATCACTCATGACTGGGTTGGCAAATCTAAACATTCACAGATTGGAAGGAACTGTTGATGTTGACCATGAGTGCTAAAAAAAATGGAAAGGATTTCCTTTCTTTCTGCCTGGTATCCCTAACCTTGATAAGCACAAAACAATTCAGAAACAAAGCTGCAATCATAACTACCACCATGCCACCCCAACACGTGGGAGAGGGTTGGGATGGGGGTGGGGGTGGGTGGTGAAGGTTAAAATGTCAGGATTGAGCAACGTGACCCCATTCCCGCCTTTTAAATTTAAACGTTCACAAATCAGGCCATTGATGAGGCTCCCACAAAAGGTGGGTGGGTGCCTAATTAGCATTCCAAGGTCAAGGACTAAGACATCATCAATGCCACAATTTAAATTTAACTGTAAGTGAGGGGAACGACCGAGTTGTCGACATCCCAGCACCTGCTTGGAGATGGGAACACCCGACTTCCAAAGTTAATTGATTAAGACATGTTCTTCTAGCACTGCTTGTGGGCCAGATGGAGCAGGAGTGCTTCCCCTCAGGCCTCACAAGAAAGCCTTCAGCCTCCCCAACTGAAGCCTTCTGCTCCCTCCAGGCCCTGATCTCCAGGTTCTCCCCAGCCCCGATCACTGCTTCTCTTTGCCGCACACCCCATTCCCACATCCCCGGCCTTGCCAGGTTCTTCAGCTGATTTCAGCCTCTCCCGCATCCTCGCTGCTTCCCCATTAATATCGGAGCTAAAATATCCACAGTAGTTCATATCTGGACACACAATAAAATAGAATAATTTGCTTTTCTTTCTAAAATATGGACATATTGTATATAAATTATTGCACAACATTCAAAAAAATCCAGTAATGTATTGTTTCAGACCTCTGCGTCTGGCACTGTTTTGCCTATTCTATTTCATGCCACCAAACAAGCAGCAAAGACAAATTTTCATCCATTTGGAGATTACTTTAACTCTAATGTCCTTGAATAACATATGGGTACCAAGGAAGTAACAGTCATGATATGACAAAAAGGCTATTTGTTTGGCATAATGGCTATTTATTCACTATCATCAAAAATGAAAAATGTTAATCATTTTTATTTTTATTTATTTGCTTATTGGCTAACATACCAATGGAATATTGTATAGCATCCTAAAAAGATCAAGGCAATTTGTAATCCTTCACTATAAAAGAGATGCAGCACACCAAATGCAGAAAGGAGACAGTAATACCTTAATTTATGTTATGTGCAGCAAAATTTGGGCAAAAAATATGAGGAGAAGTCAACATGCTGGAATATAAGTCTTGGTCAACTTTTAAAATATGCTTTGTTTTCTCCACACCCTCTGCCTTTTCTGATTCAGGAGTGAAGCACTGTTCTACTCTCAGGCTACTGTCAATGCCACCCTTGAGCTGGTTCCTGGCAGATAAGTCAGCCATGAAGGTGACTCAGACTCTTTCCATCTTCCCTCGTTTCCCATGGGAAGGTACCTATTCCCCACTTCCACATCCCTTGCCAGCTGCTTGACAGACAAGATTTAAAATGCAACTTGTGACAGACATAAGCCAATTTTCTATCACTGTTAGATACAGTCTGTTGAACTGCCAGCATATTTTTCATCATGCAACCTGGTGGAAGCAGTTTTTAACAATTACAAGGATGCATTGCAATGCTTCATTGATAGAAATAATTCTTGTGAGTAAATGTGTACCAACAGAGAAATTTAAAATGGAAAATTTGTTTAGGTTTACTAATGAGACTGCTTTTATAAGTGTGGCATTGCTGTTCTCATGGTCCATAATATATTTTTCACACAATTCCTTGCTTTGCTAGCTTAGCAGATGCATTAACATATTTAACATAAGGGTTTTAACACCAGTAAAATATTGGAAAGAGGAATTTCAGACAAAAATTTATAAAACACCTGTTATTTTCCAAGTCATAATGATAAAAGCATGCACTACCATCACTTTCTATTTTGGCATTGTACACAATTTTTAATAAGTAAGAATTTTAGCATCCTGTGTTGTACTCCTTCCATCAGTATCCTGTCCATATGAACTAGTCATCAGCATGATGTCTGAAAACCAAGATAGCTTATTGGATTCCAGCTTTTGATTATTATTAACTTCTTGTGGAGCTGCTTAAAAATGATTTATTTGTGACACATGAGCCTTGATAAACATATTAAAAGTAAAATCTCAATGAAGCTGTGTTTTCTTCTCACTGGGTATTGATTTACAATTTCATAATGTCGTATTATATCTCAGTTTTGAAAGATCAATTATATTTATTAGCTGGGTTTAACATAACTACCGTATATGGGATTGCTGTAATAAAATGGCAATAAAATTATACATAGAAATGAAAAGCTGAGTAATATGAATCACAAGGTTCCAGATTCAAAGTGAAGGTAAATTATTACAAAAGTATCTTTTCTCTTTTATCTCCTCATTATCTCAAACCCTATTTTACCTTCTCTTTTATAATGGCATTTTATCACAATTCAGTTTTCCATTTCTAATCTAACGTGCAATTTTAATCTAATTCACCAATGAGAAACCCAGTGGAACCTTGGTTTTACACCTCACCCAATATTATTCTCCGTTGAAGCCAATAGACAGTAGAATCAGGCGGGGTGCAAACTACATTTGTACTGAGACCTTGTCAGTTTTCCGAAGTGTGGGTTATGTAGTATAATGTGATGTAGGTTGTTGCTAGGTACATATGTAAATAGACTATAAGCATCATTATAGGATTTGATGTCACAGATTGTACAGAGCCTCCCAAGTACACTAAAGCCACAAATTAGTGCATAAGACTTGAAAAAAAGTGAGGGAGAGAGAGGGTAGAGAGCAGTCAATCCAAGCTGAGAATTATGATAACTGTTACAAAGTGAGAAATCTGTCAGACATACAACCTGGAGAATCAGTTTGGATTAAAGACCAGAATCGATATGGAGAAGTGATAGAGAAGTCACCATATCCAAGATCATACATTGTCTGGACTGATCAGGGGATGATAAGGAACAAATGATCATGGGTACCAATTCTACAGAAGAAACAAGTGGAAGAAATGCAAGAGAATCAGTCATCAGAGACAGTTGATGAGCTGGTGATATGACAATCAGCAGATAACCCAGAGGACAACCAAGATAGAGAACTGGAGTCATCGAATAGTTCCACTTAAATACAAGGAAGTAAAGAGAAAGAACTAAGTAACTCTAAACCCCAAATATCTTCAAGTGAAAGGAGAATGCGCTGTGGCAGAGTCGTGAAAACACCACAGCGTTACTTAACCTGTTGAATGAAGTCAGAGACTTGGGGGGAGATGCAGTATAATGTGATGTAGGTTGTTGCGAGGTAGATATGTAAATAGACTGTATGATGTGAGGTGTTTGATTGTACAGAGCCTCGTGTCAGGAGTATTGTAGTGGCAGCCATATAGAAGTTTGTAAATAAACTCCAGTTACCTTAACCCACAGACCACTATCTTTATTAAGTACGAAGAGTATAGTAACCCAGATATTACAGGTTAGGTTAAAATTTCCCCTTTAACTCTGCTCTTGCTTTCTAATCCTAAACCTAGAGCCCTTTCTGTACTTGTTTAATTCCTTCCCAACATTTTAGATCCTCTCCACAAGGACATTGGACATATTTAGTGCATTAATATTTGGAAGAAATAGATCATACTACCTGCATTACTTTATATCTCTATTATATAGTTGTGTAATAACAAATAGGAGTATGCTCCAAAGCTCTAGTATTCCACAAGCTTCAAAATCATGGTATATGTTAAAAAGTAAACCTGTTGATTGTTTAAACCGAGCATTACACAATTAATTAATTGTTACCTTATATCTACAGTACATGGGTAGCAGTTTTTCTTCAAAGGAAACAAGCATGCTATCAGGAAAATAAAGAACTGTGGTGTGCCTCTTTGACCCACCGTCTGTTAGAATGGGTTTTATTAATTCTTTTACAGCATCGCAATTTTCACTTCTACTATAAGCTTAAGCTACAATAAGCTGTGACCAGAAGTTCTAAAGGTTACGGCACCTGCCTGATGCCAGGGTTAAGGACACCTCCTCACAGCTGTAGAAGAATTTGGAGTGGGAGGAAAAGGATCCTATTGTCACAGTCTACATGGAAATCAACAGCATTGGTAGAACTAGGAATGAGGTTCTGCTGAGAGGGTTTGATGAGGTAGGGTCAAAATTTAAACGCAGAACCTCACAGGTAATAATTTCTGTAGTGTTACCTGAGCGACGTGCAAATTGTTATAGGGACAAACAGATCAGAAGGTTAAATATGTGAATGAGAGAGTGGTGCTGGAGGCAGGGGTTTTGATTCATGAGGCACTGGCACCTGTACTGGGGAAAGAGGGAGCTGTTACATTGGTACAGGTTTCCACTTGCACAGGGCTGGGACCAGGGTCCTGATGAATCAAATAATTAGGGCAGTAGATGGGGCTTTAAACTAATAAATGACAGTGGTGGGAGGAGTCAGAAAAGTGTAAATTCAAAAGTAATAAGCAAAATATTAAGGGTGTGGATCAGAGTAGCAATATGGGTAAAAATAAGAGTGGGTCAGGAAGGGACAAAGAGCTTAACAAAGGTAATTGGGCATTAGTGACTAGGGTGACATAAGGGAAAAATAGAAAATTAAAGCAAAAGGCATTATACTTGAATGTGTGAAATATTCGCAAAAAATAAATGAAATACTAGAACAGACAGAAATTAATCTAGCTGCCATTATGGAGACAAGGTTTTAGGCTGACCAAGGTTCAGAACTAAATATTTCAGGATAGTTGACTTTAAGAAGAGATAGGTAAACTGGAAAAGGGAATGGGCTGCCCTGGTATTTAAGAGTGGGATTAAGACAGTAGAGAGAAAGGATCTTAACTCAGCAAATCAAGGCACATGTTCAATTTGGCTGGAGCTAAGTAACAAGGGGTAGAAATCACTGATGGGGAATAGTTTATAGGCCCCTAAAAGTAGTTGTAGTGCCAGGCAGAGTATAAATCAAGAAACTATAGATGCATGTAACAAGTAATCTTGAAGGACTTTAGTCTTCATATAGACTGGGCAAACCAAATTTGTAGTAAATGTATTGAGGATGAGTTCATAGAATGCATCAAAAATAGGTTTCTAGATCAGTATGTCAAGGAATCAGCTAGGGAACAGATTATTTTGAATCTAATATTATGCAATGAAATTAATAACCTTGTAGTAAAGGACCCTCTATGAAAGAGTGATCATAATATGATAGAATTTTCCATTGAGTTTGAGAGTGATCCAGCTAAATCCAAAACTTGGGCTGGACTTTTATGTTGATGTGGTGGTTCCGCCTACCAGCTAACAAGTCAAGTAGAGCCCATCTGCACTGGGCCTGGAAGCCATATAGCAAATTTACATGCCCCAAGCCCTTAACTGGCCTTGGTCAGGACTTGCACCCCTCTGAGCCAGTAAGTCTCGCCACCAAGAGCTGCTGGTCAATCAAAAGGCTGAAAGATGTTCAGTCCCAGCAGTCCCACCAGGAGTGGTGACCATTGCTGGGACTGCACCTGGCAAGAAGAGGACAATGGATCTCATCCTTGAGGAAGGTAAGCAGGGTTCGGACCTTGCCAGAAACAATCAGGTGGGTCCTGGCAAGGGGGATGATTGTCAGAGTCTAGGGTGGGGAGCTAGTTTCAATGGGAGTGTCCCATACTGCTAAGGGGGGTCATAAGTGGCAATTAATCAGCCAATTAAGGGCCTCAAATGGCCTGGGCTGGGCGGGCCATTTGCCACCTTCCCTACTGCTGGTAAAATAGCAACAGGGGTGGATAGGTGAGAGGAACATCACACCCTGCCTCCCACCCACTTTTGCATCCCCCCCTCCCCCGAGCTCATTCCCAGGGGGTGGGAGGGAGATAAAATTCTGACCGAAGGTTTTAAATTAAGCTATTGTTTTCAAGAAAGCTACATAGGGGCAAGTTGGCTAAGGTAGATGGGAAGCTAAGTTAAAAGATATGATGGTAGAAAAGCAATGGCAAATATTTAAATAATTAATTTGCAATTTGTAATGCTTAAAGATTCTCTTCAGGAATACAAATTAAACGGAAAAGTGGTTCAGCTATGTATAACGAGAAGTTAAACGTAGTATTACGAGATGAAGAGGTTTATGACGTTGCCAAAAGAGTAGCAAACCTGAGGATTGGGAGGTTTTTAATATTCAACAAAGGATAACTGAGAAATTGATAAAATAAGAGAAAATATGATGTAAGAGTAAACGAGCTAGAGACATAAAAACAGATTGTAAAACCTTCTATAGGTATGGAAAAGGGAAGAGATTACAGAAAGTAAATATAGGTCCCTTGGAAACAGAGACAGGAGAAATAATATGAAGAAAAGAAAGGGCAGAGACATGAAACGAATACTTTGTATCTGTCTTCACACAAAAATAAATTCCAGAAGTAATGCGGAGCCAAGAGTCCCGTGAAAATGAGGAACTTCAGGAAATTAGTATTAGGTACTGCACAAGTTAAAATATTGTCAACTAAAAGTCAACAAATCCCCGGGTCCTGAAAGCCGACACCTTAAGGTTTTCAAAGTGTCATGCCAGGCTCCACCTGCCAAGAATGAGGCACATTAATTTTGTCATGAACATTAATTTTAAATTGTTACTGGAATGAAGAAATGACTTGTTAAACAGATCAGCCGTGGCTGGAAAAGACATTTGCATATTAACCGATGGTGATTAGAAGGACAAAGGACCATTCCCTGACAGATTCAACCCATAATGGACCTTGATCACCAGCTATTGTGTGTCAGAGGAGCATTCCAGAGACTGCTAAAGTGATACAATCCAAGACATGGTCAGGCCAGTTAGTCACATGACTAACCTGCTTGGCCTTTGCATGACTCAGCAAATCACTGAAGCACAGCTCAGAATAAACCTGTCCACTACTGACTCTACTGGAAAAAAAAATTACCTCATGAACAAAGACCCTAGGCATCCATGGAAATGGGCAAATGCAAGAGAAACTTCCCCCCCAAAAAACATGTCTATTGGGATGCCAGAAAAGGGGCGATTTTAATACATTTTAGGGTTTGTGAATGAATTAGCAAAATTCATGGGCTTTTTCTGTTTCTTATATTTTCTCTTGACCTTTTTAATGAAATGTGCTTTTCTCAAATTGCATTGCATTCTGCTGATGTGGAGGTGTCATGCTGGGCCCCCACCTGCCAAGAATGAGTCTATTGTGTGTAAGAGATGCATTCCAGAGACTGCTAAAGTGATACAATCCAAGACATGGCCAGACCAGTTAGTCACATGACTAACCTGCTTGGCCTTTGCATGACTCAGCAAATGACTGAAGCACAGCTCAGAATAAACCCGCCCACTACTGACTCTACTGGAAAAAAAAATTACCTCATGAACAAAGACCCTGGGCATCCATGGAAATGGGCAAATGCAAGAGAAACTTCCCCCCCAAAAAACATGTCTATTGGGATGCCAGAAAAGGGGCGATTTTAATACATTTTAGGGTTTGTGAATGAATTAGCAAAATTCATGGGCTTTTGCTGTTTCTTATATTTTCTCTTGACCTTTTTAATGAAATGTGCTTTTCTCAAATTGCATTGCATTCCGCTGATGTGGAGGTGTCATGCTGGGCCCCCACCTGCCAAGAATGAGTCTATTGTGTGTAAGAGATGCATTCCAGAGACTGCTAAAGTGATACAATCCAAGACATGGCCAGACCAGTTAGTCACATGACTAACCTGCTTGGCCTTTGCATGACTCAGCAAATGACTGAAGCACAGCTCAGAATAAACCCGCCCACTACTGACTCTACTGGAAAAAAAAATTACCTCATGAACAAAGACCCTGGGCATCCGTGGAAATGGGCAAATGCAAGAGAAACTTCCCCCCCAAAAAACATGTCTATTGGGATGCCAGAAAAGGGGCGATTTTAATACATTTTAGGGTTTGTGAATGAATTAGCAAAATTCATGGGCTTTTGCTGTTTCTTATATTTTCTCTTGACCTTTTTAATGAAATGTGCTTTTCTCAAATTGCATTGCATTCCGCTGATGTGGAGGTGTCATGCTGGGCCCCCACCTGCCAAGAATGAGTCTATTGTGTGTAAGAGATGCATTCCAGAGACTGCTAAAGTGATACAATCCAAGACATGGCCAGACCAGTTAGTCACATGACTAACCTGCTTGGCAACCTGTGTTTTTTGAATTGGACAAATAGTTTGAACTCAGAGAGTGTCTGTTTGATACTGGACTAAGAAGATCTCTCCTGTCTGCTCCCATCTCTTTCTCACAAGCCTCTGAATTCACTGAAGACACATGAACCCCAAGAGAGAAAAGTGTCCTACAGCAAACAAGGTTTAAGAAGAATACTGGGACCCAACAAAAAGCAAGATCTACCTACAATCAAGGACTCTACAGTGAGCTCGAAGAACCATAACAAAAACTTTTCAGATATTGCCTCATACTTTTCTTCTGCTCTTTTCGCATGTGTGTATCGCATATGCATGCTAGCATGGGTGCATCATGAATCCGTAGGTGTCAATATGAATTAAAGTTTAAGTTTAATAAATTTCAACTTTATACCTGAGAAAGCCTCTTTGCGCTGGTTCCTTTGCCTTATAATTGGAAAGCAGTGTCATAGAGTTATACAGCACTGAAACAGACCCTTCGGCCCACCCATTTATACTAATCCTACATTAATCCCATGTCTCCTACCACATCCCCACCTTCCCTCAATTCTCCTACCACCTACCAACACTTAGGGCAATTTACAATGGCCAATTTACCTATCCACCTGCAAGTCTTTGGCTGTGGGAGGAAACCAGAGCACCCGGAGAAAACCCACACAGTCACAGGGAGAACTTGCAAACTCAGAACAGGCAGTACCCAGAACTGAACCAGGTCACTGAAGCTGTGAGGCTGCAGTGCTAACCACTGCATCACTGTACAAAGATTCACCAAGGGGGAGCAAAAAACGCTGTGCTTGAAATGAAACCCTGTTACCGTAAGACCAGGTGAAGGCGAAAAGGCAACCCGAGACCTCTATCTCACCTGGTCGGAACAAAAGAAATGGCAACAAGGGTAGTAGATGCATAGGTTTTGATCTTCCAGAATTCCCTAGATTCCCTAGATTCTAGAATGTTTGCCAAGGATTGGATGAAATTCAGGGCTGTGGTGACCTTGACGGCCACTGGCAATGCATGCTCACCTGACCGTCTTGGAAGGAAGACATGTTCCAGGAGGCTGCAGATGTCAGCAATGACCTGCAGTGAATGCCTGAGCCTCCTGAAGCACTGTTGTTTAATCATGTTGGGGGTATTTCCTCCTTCAAGCTGGAGCTTTGTGTCCGTCCCCTCTGTCCTGAGAACTGTGACTGTGGAGAAGGCAGCTGCTGGTGTGGCTCCTGGTGCTGCTCCTGTTGTTTCTCATCAGAGATCTATGCTGTAGCTGCATAAGTTACTCCCATGCTGCACTGAAGGCTGACAGCAGGGAAGTTGAAGTGAGTAAACTCCAAGGCAGGTGAGTAAGTTCAGAAAGTTGGAAATGATCTATAGAGTAGTGAAATTCGGCTCTTAGAGCAAAGCCTTTCACCTGAGGCTGGCCACAAGCTTTGCAATTTCACTCTTTAGCAGCTTCCCAGCGTGTTAGTTTTATTGTTCAATGAGTTGCCGCTGTATTCTCGTCTTGTTGATCCTGGCGAGTTCCACACCGCTTGGAAAACCCGTGCACTGTCTATGAAAGCCAGAATCCAGGGTTAAATCCTCAGTTAACTGCCTATTTCCATTTTTAAGTACTTTCCTGACAGCTCCACGACAAGGTTCCCTCTCACCTGTAAACCTGCCCAGGTCAAACATGTTGCTCCTGTCTAGACTCCTCATGATTTTGATTATCTCTATCAAATCTCCTCTCAGCCTTCTCTTCTCCAAGGAAAACAGTCCCAATTTCTCCAATCTGACAATATTCTGGCAATAGCACTAAAGACCTGTGCTCCAGAACTTGCTGCGCCCCTAGCCAAGCTGTTCCAGTACAGCTACAACACTGGCATCTACCCTGCAATATGGAAAATTGCCCAGGTATGTCGTGTACACAAAAAGCAGGACAAGTCCAACCCGGCCAATTACCACCCCATCAGCCTACTCTCAATCATCAGTAAAGTGATGGAAGGTGTCATCAACAGTGCCATCAAGTGGCACTTGCTCAGCAATACCCTGCTCAGTGATGCTCAGTTTGGGTTCCGCCAGGGCCACTCAGCTCCTGACCTCATTACAGCCTTGGTTCAAACATGGACAAAAGAGCTGAACTCGAGGTGAGAGTGACTGCTGTTGACATCAAGGCAGCATTTGACCGAGTATGGCATCAAGGAGCCCGAGCAAAACTAAGGTCAATGGGAATCAGGGGGAAAACCCTCTGCTGGCTGGAGTCATACCTAGCGCAAAGGAAGATGGTAGTGGTTGTTGGAGGTCAATCATCTGAGCTCCAGGACATCACTGCAGGAGTTCCTCAGGGTAGTGTCCCAGGCCCAACCATCTTCAAATGACCTTCCTTCAATCATAAGGTCAGAAGTGGGGATGTTTGCTGATGATTGCACAATGTTCAGCATCATTCGTGACTCCTCAGATACTGAAGCAGTCTGTGTAGAAATGCAGCAAGACCTGGACAATATCCAGGCTTGGGATGATAAGAGGCAAGTAACATTTGCGCCACACAAGTGCCAGGCAATGACCATCTCCAACAAGAGAGAATCTAACCATCTCCCCTTGACATTCAATGGCATTACCATTGCTGAATCCCCCACTATCAACATCCCAGGGGCTACCATTGACCAGAAACTGAACTGGAGTAGCCACATAAATACCGTGGCTACAAGAGCAGGTCAGAGGCCAGGAATCCTGCGACGAGTAACTCAACTCCTGACTCCCCAAAGCCTGTCCACCATCTACAAGGCACAAGTCAGGAGTGTGATGGAATACTCTCCACTTGCCTGGATGGGTGCAGCTCCAACAACACTCAAGAAGCTCGACACCATCCAGGACAAAGCAGCCCACTTGATTGGCACCCCATCTACAAACATTCACTCCATCCACCACCGACGCACAGTGGCAGCAGCGTGTACCATCTACAAGATGCACTGCAGCAATGCACCAAGGCTCCTTAGACAGCACCTTCCAAACCCGCAACCTCTACCAACTAGAAGGACAAGGGCAGAAAATGCATGGGAACACCACCACCTGCAAGTTCCCCTCCAAGTCTCACACCATTCTGACTTGGAACTATATCGCCGTTCCTTCACTGTCGCTGGGTCAAAATCCTGGAACTCCCTTCCTAACAGCACTGTGGGTGTACCTACCCCACATGGACTGCAGCGCTTCAAGAAGGCAGCACACCACCACCTGCTCAAGGGCAATTAGGGATGGGCAATAAATGCTGGCCTGGCCAGCGACGCCCACATCCCATGACTGAATAAAAAAAAAATTATCTTTATAACTGAAGTTCCTCATCCCTGGAACCATTCTCGTGAATCATTTCTGCACTCTCTCCAATGCCTTCTCATCATTCCTAAACTGCGGCGCCTAGAACTGGACGCAATACTCCAGCTGAGACCAAACTAGTGTCTTGTTAAGTTCAACATAACCTCCTTGTTCTTCACCTGAAAGCTCCAGACCTGGGTGAATGCGGGAATGCAACAATATAGATGGCAAGAGCATGAAGAGTTCAAATAAAGTGCTTCAATCATTGAAATAACATGAATATAATGCCATTAACATTGCTATACACACCCAAGTGAATCCCCCTGTATAACTATTAAGTCTTTCTTACTGCCTTCCTCTTACTCCTTTTTAGGCAAGTCGTGTGGCTTCAGCAGAGCCGGAGGCAAGCTGCTCACTCCCCTGCTCTGACAGATGAGATGCCCATGGTGGATATCCTCTGTGTTATGGAACCTGTGAGGACCCCACCAAAAACTGTCCCACCTTCATCTGTGCAGGGGCAGACTCGGTTATTGGGGCAGGAGCCAGCATGCGGGGCTCTGTCAAGGGTGAGAATTGGGAGTGCCTTGAGAAGAGTCCCCACTGCCACGTGCCCTTTTTGCATGGATAACCTGTACCTCCCTGCTAGCCAGAAGGGCAGACCACTTAGCTGCAGTTCAGTGAAGCATTGAGTCATCAAGATGAGGCTTTCCTCCATCCTGTGTAAAGTGGCAGACTGAGCGTGCAAGCCCTTGGCCAGGGCCAGCATGTCCTCAATGTCCTGCTGCGTATGATTCTCCATGCAGGTGGCCACTCTTTACATGGAGGTGGACATCAGCGGAAATGCCTGAAACATTATTATAGCACTCATGCTAAAGATGAACTCCTCCCATCTCCCTCCAAGGCTGCGTACTGTCTCTGGAAATGTTGTTAGAAGTACACACATTTCCCATTACTGCTCCACAAGTAGCTATCACTACTACATTAGTTCCCAAGGTGTGCATCTCTAAGCTGGTGGAAGGTGCGCATGAGTCATTTGACAGTGCACCCTGAGAGTGTTCGTCCTCCTCAAAGCCCTCATTGGCCTCCTCCCCCAGCAGTTCCATTGTCACCTGTGAAGGACTTATGGGGGATAAAAGATATGAGTTATTGTTGGCATGCGGAAAGGGTTCAGACTTGACATAATGCATATTGTGACATTTAACAGTGACATCAAATCAACATGAGTGACTGTTACATGCCAAGTGGCAGTATGATATCTACTGCAGTCACCAGGTCTCTGGGCCACCCCCATTTCTCCATTGCTGACACCTAATGTCTGTGCCACCCTGTTGATCTCCAAGACGTCCTCCTCCAATGTGGTGAGGGTGACTATGGCTGCAGGTCCAGCCTTGGTTCTCTGCTTTCCCTACAGGAGTGCGTTGTCTTCTCCTGCAATGAGAGAAAGCAGAGACTTATGATTGTGAGAAGTGGAATGGGTTTTGAGGATGGAATGAGAACATTTGTGGAGGGTGACTGTGAGGGAAATGTGAAGATGGCAAAGGATGAGGGTGAGTATGAGTGTTGGCTGTTCAGATGGAGATTTGAAGTGTTGCCTGGAATGACATGAATGTGTGGAACTGCAAGGTGTGTTAGCCAGAGACATGCTGTGCAGGAGAATACGAGGGAAGTCAGAGAGTGATGGATGCCACCTGAAAGTAGTATGACACTCACCTTAACTGACCTAATGAGGTAATTAAATCTTTTCTGACACTGTATTCAGGTCTGGGTACCACATTCCTGCTGCTGACAGCCTCTGCTACTTCTAACCATTCCTGTTTAGCTTGGGTGACTGGCATCCTCCTCCTGTTTTAAGGGCATAACCTGTCCTTTCTGGCCCTCATTGCCTCTGGCATGACCTCCAGGGAAGAGTCAGAGACCCAGGACCAGGAGTGGAGTCTTTCCACGTCTTCCTTCCATTTCTTTGTCTACACAAGCCTTCACAATCAAGGTTTCCTGCAGCTATTCTGACTCTACCAGGGTCCCTTTAAATAGAGAGCCTTCATTGATGGTTTGCGGGGCATCATCATGCCTACAGTGTGTGAGTGGTCACTAAACAGTGAAATGGGATGCAAATGCCTTGGCTGAGTTAAAGCACCCTGGCAAAGCCCACTGACAGACCAACTAGTTCCCTAGCTAATCTCAGACTACAATTGGCATGAGTGCCCCTTTACGAGGGAACAGAATATCAGTCAGGCCACCTGGCCTCAGTTACAAATTGAACATATACGGATATCTATTGAGAATAGAATTGACTAAACTGCAATTCTTCCCATGATAAAGTAGCTTGCCAAAGTTATGGGCCAGACACGCATTGAACATTGGCTGCTTTGGTAAGGACCAATAACCAATCAACAAAAAAGCCTATGCTATCAGAGGGAAGGACAGTTAGGAGAATAGTAAAGAAAAGAGAAGTAAGAAAAATGCTTTCCAGAAACAACAATAATGGCCAACTATAACCTACAAATTTAACAGACGTTGCCTGAGCTAACTGCACTGTTTTGTTGGTTGTTTGTATGGTGTATGTTCCCCATCAATTCCTCCAGCAGTTTTCAGTGGGCTGCATGATTCTTCAGATTTTTGAAGTCACATGGCTGAGAGATAGTCTGACTGATTATTACTCAAATATGGGAATCGTTGCAGAAAAGATTTCAAATGTTCTATAATGGAGAACTGTACACACCCAACAACTAGATTGCTATTCCTATACAAACCTCCCCAAGTTTTTTCACTAAATGAATCAAATTGCAATGTGTCTGTGTCAACAACACAGAGGAGGAGATTTTATGCTCTCCTCGTGGCGAGTTTGGAGGCGGGGAAAGCATTTAATCAGGGGGGATGGTGGCGGGCCTCCACCCCAATTAAGTCTGTGGTTTGAAGGCCAATTGAGGCCCTTGTGGGCAATTAATGCCCAATTAAGGGCCTCATTTCGCCTCTACCGGTATTAGCCCAGTGGTGGGTGGGCCTGTCACCACATGGGGAGCACGCCAAGCTTGCCGGCTTCAGGCGGGTGAGGTGGGGGGGACTCCCTCATTAAAAGAGACATAGTGCCTGATCGAGAGACCAGGCATCGGGAAGGGCGGGGACCCACTGAGGGCTTTCCCATGCCCTTGTTGCTGGCTCCCCTACAATCCCCTCCCCCGTGACCCCACCCTGCGAAAGCCCTCCTGCCATGACTTACCTGTGGCCTGGGTCCCTCGACATTACAAGCAGCAGCCACTGCCTCCACAGGGGCACTGATCAGTAAAAGAACAGCCTCTGATTGGCCAGCAGTTCTCAGCGGGCAGGACTTCCATCGCCGGGAACCTTAATCTCGGGGCGGCCTGCTGCTGTCCAGTTAAGTGCCTAATTGCCACGTAATGCCTTCCCCAGAGGAGATGATGCGGTGCTCTCGCTGGCTCTTCAGCCGGTGGTTGAGACCGCCCCCCCCCCCCCGTCGGCTACATAAAATACCCCCCGGACAGTGTAATTGTCAAAGTGTACAAAATCTAGGTTGTAATTATCGCGACTAAAACTGAAGAATGTCTTTTTGTCTCCAACTGCTCTTTCCCAAATTAATTCTGAAGGGTTCAAATGCCAGGAGACACAAACTAAATTAGGATAACAATTTAAATGTAATCTCATTACGTAATGGGAAACAGAATTGTGGAATATGTTAGCAAGGAAGACCATTGGAGTGGATTGTATAAATGGATTCAAAAGACAATTAAAGATTTATTAATCGAGAGACAGATTCAAAGCATATGGTGAGAAGGGAAGTCACTGGAGTTGATTTTAACTCTGTGCAAGTGGGTGAATTTTAAATGGGTTAAAATCTCGTTCCTAACCCAAGAAAAATCTTGTAAATGTTAAAAGAGAATTTTTTTACAGCTTTGAGAAACATTGCCAAGCGATACTTGCTCATTCTTTGCTTCTTTGTCTATGAAATCCATGGACAGAATTTACTGCATTATGTGCTATTAACCTGGAATCTGAACAAACACCATCTTTGCTTGTTCAGCCATCTATGATCAAACTCTACAAATCTTGATGTGAAGGCAGTCCATTGGATGACATCATTAGAAACTGGAGCATTCAAAGATATTGTCGCACAGCTGTGTGCACAAAGTGCACAAGCACACAGAAAGAGAGTATGTGGATTGGCAGTGGATTTACTCTTTTGAAAGGAGACCATATTAACAGGGTCAAGCCATTGAATACATTTTTTTGAGAATGGATTTAAGCATAGAATTAGATCAGGAGGAGCCTGTATTAACGTCCTCTGTTCTCAAAAGACAAAATAATGCAGCGTTATAAACAGATGTGCTATTGATGCAGACTTCAAACTATTAGAAATATGGTTGTTGTAATGCATATCTGATCGTATTTAATATAGATATTTTATGTACATTTATTTGAGGTTTTACATATATCATGCAATTTCTTTAATATTCACATATATTTCTTTTAACACTTTCCTGTCTTCCATCATGCTATTTCCATCAAACTTGTCGGTTTAGCCCCCACTTTCTTTTCCCCACCATTGGTGACCAAGGCTTCAGCTATTTAGTCTGAGTCTCTGGCATCCCCTCCCGAAACCTCTACATCTCCCCACCTCTCTCTCTCATCCTTTAAGACACTCCTTAAAATTTAGCTCTGTAGGTAAGCTTTTAGTTATCTGTCCTAATAGCTCCTTCTTTGGATCGGTGTCAATTGTTGTCCGACTACACTTCTGTCAGAGGGACCTTCTCCTCCTTTGAGTATCTCATCTTGTTCCACTCCCCTTACCTGTCCTTTAAAATCCTTTTTGTCTACAGCTCACTCAAGTACCATGCCAGGTTTCTCACCTTCACTGCTTCCCTTCCTGTTTCTGCTCTCAACGACTTCTTATCTTTGCTGATTTCAACCTCCATCTCAACTCGTCATGTCCTCTCTCCTCTGAGTTCACTGCCTTCCTATTTTCCCTTAATCTCTCCCTCCCTATGAACTCACCTCCCCATATTCACAGCCATTCGCTCAACCTTACCGACTCATGTGAGCTCTCTACTCCCATCATGTCAATCACAGATAAGGCCATCCATGATTACTTCCTAGTACTATTCTCTCTCACGTTGTTCGCTCTCCCAGTATGCCGCTCATCTCCATCCCTTCAAATCCAAGGGATGCAGACTTTAATGTTTATGGAGGACAACTGGTTTAGCCATTCATCGCCACATCTGGCTGCATCACATAATGCATTTTCGGGTCCTGCTCTTCTATGTCAAGCTGTTCACTATTTCAGGATTATTCTAGAATACAAATACTGCTTCTCCTCACCACTAAACATAGTCTTCTTAAATCCCTCTACCTTGCTTCCTCCACCCGCACCTCCAACAAGTGTGAGGAGCGTGCAAATTTCTTTGTCACTAAGATTGAGACCATCCATTCAGCTGCCTCTGCCACTTTCCTCCCTTTTCCTAGCCCACAATGCCAAGGTTCCCCAGCTCTAATCCTACACTCACATCATTCTCTCGTTTCTCTCCTATCTCCCGTCATGCCCACTCCAAGCTCATATTGTCCATGAGACCCACCTTCTGCTCCCTCAACCCTACTCCCATCAAATGCTGACCACCTAACATCTCTTCCTGACCCCAGTGTTAGCGTGCTAATGGTTCTCTCGCCTCATGAACTGTCCACTCCTCCTCAAATCTACTGTCCTCAACTCAGCCTTGCAAAGTACAACCCCAACTCTGACTTCCCTTTCCTCTCCAAAGTCCTTAAACATGCAGTCGCATCACAAATCTATGCCCATCTTTCTTATAATTCTGGGTTTGAACCTCTCCAATTTGCACCCGACACAGCTCTGGCCCTTTTCAAAGCCACAAATGGTATCCAAATATGACTATGACAAAGGTAATCTATCCCTCCACATTCTGCAGCATTTGAAACAGATGGCTTTTCCAACATCTCCCCTCCATCATCCAGCTGGGTGGGACTGCCCTCACCTGGTTCCATTCCTATATATCTAATAGTAGCCAAAAAATCATCTGCAATGGTTTCTCTTCCAATTCCTGCTACCTGTCCCACACAGTTACCTCTGGAGTCCCACATGAATATTCTTGACACCCTCTGATTTCTCAGCTTTATGATGCAACTCAGACACATCTGAAAACACAATGTTAGGTTCCACAAGTATGCTGATGATGTATTACCTCACCAACCCCTGTCTTCAGACCTCCACTCTCTCTAATTTGTTACACTGTATTAGATGAGCAGAAATTTCTCCAAATATAAATTACGAAGCCCGAAGCCATTGTCTTTGCTCCCATCATTAACTCCATTGCCTGGTCACCAACTCCCATCTGTCTCCCTGGCCATTGTCTGAGGCTGGCCCAGACAATTCGTAATCTTGGCATCTTATTTGACCCTGAGATAAGATGACATGTTCCGACCCCATCTCCTCTCCATCACCAAGACCTTTTAATTCCACCTCTACAACATTGTTTTGAACCATCCTCATCTCAGCTTATTTTCCCCCGAAAACCTCATCCATGCCTTTGCTATTGTTAAACTTGACTATTCCAACGCACTCCTGGCCAGCCTCCTTCCTTGCACCCTTCGTAAACTTGAGCTCATCCAAAAATCTGCTGCATGTATCCTAACTCACCAAGTCATGTTCACCATCGTCACAGGTGTGTGATCTCGCAGCAACGGGGAAAGTGCTGCGCTGGGAACAAGCATGCAGCTCACAAGCAAAGTTCCCTTTAAGATGCAGACATGTGCAGCAGGATGGCAATCGTTAAAGGGATCTCGCAGTGCAACAAGCTGTTTGCACACAGTAAATAGATATTAGAGGGGGAATTGACTATCACCCCTGTGCTCGCTGACCTGCATTGCCAATTGGTCCAGAAAAACCTGGATTTTAAAATTCTGATCCTCATTTTCAAATTCATCTATGGTTACTATGCCTTGGGCTGTTTTGCTGCATTAAAGTTGCTATATAAATGCAAATTGTTGTTGCTGTCTTGCTTTTACGTTACAATTCAACATACTTATTCATTTACCTGTGCTATAGGGTGAAAGCAGGACAGTGGGATTAGTTTTGGGTTGTTAGAACCAAACATGGACGCAAGGCAGGAAACTTTAACTCTCAAAATAACGGGTTGGGGTTGGATGGGATCTGAAAATTTTAAAAATCTCAAACTCTATCCAGGCGGGATGGGGGCGGGCAAGCAACACACTCTCAGGTGATGAGTCGTGGTTTTAACATAATGAGGCTTTCATTTATGTGGAATCCTTGTGGGCCAGGAGGAGCAGAACTGCTTCCGCAGGTCCTCCAAGGGGTTGCTGGACCTCCCCAGCCCAAGCTTTGCCCCTCCCTCTCTCGATCAGCATTTGCGTGGCAACCATCTCAGCATTCACTTTATGCCAGGGACCATTCCCTTGGGTCTCTAGCACTGTACAATTCCTAACTCAATTTCTGCTCCACCCCCACCTGTCAGCTTTGAGCAGGAGTCAAACATAAAACATTTAAATGAGACATTATAGTTAAAATCGACTGTAACTTACTTCCTACATGGATTCCAGGTGTGCCACCAACTTCAAGCCTCTGCCATCCCCCGCCCACAACACACTATCCCACCTCAAGTTAAATTCAATCTCAATGGTTTTGTCTATAAAAGTGCTATAAACTTTTATAGTTGTATGATTCTATTACCTCTGGCACAGTCTTCAAATCTTGGTGTCTAAGGTGGATGGTGCTATAATGTATTTATCTCTGCTACCTTCCAATTCTGTCTCATAGATTGATGGCACCCATGGTATAATTGTCCACGGAATTATCCACCTTGCAGCTGCTAAATTTAGGCCTTTAACGTAATGTTGCTTGTCCCCTTTTTGCTCGCATATCTTGCAGCTGTCATTGTTTACTGCTGCTGCTGCTGCCCTGCTGTGTCCTGATCTCAAACTCCAATTCTCAAAATCCACCTTAACCTGGGACATCTTCTTTACCACATCCCTCTGTAACTGAGGCTTTAAAAAAATTCGATAATAAATTAACTGCATAGATGGTAGAATATTTAACAGGTATCAAGGTCACTGAATTACAGTTTCCATGCTTATATACAATAAACAAAGAAATTCAAACCCAAAAATGTCACTATCAATCCTGCAATACTCAGAAACGACTGACTTATTCAATCAGTGCACATCGGTGACCTTAACAATGTAAATAAAGACTTATGAAAACAATTTGAATGATGAGTCAGAAGAATGTAAACCTTTCCACTCCAGAAAATGACTTTAGCCAGGTTCAACTCAATTTAGTTCCTGAGAATTTGATTTTGGAATTTATGATAATTCCCCTGAAAATTTGTGAAGATGTCTATGACTTGATCTTGCCACTTAAATAACTATTTGAGGATAGAAGGATTAATAAAATTGGACAGAATGAGGGAATAAAATAATATGAGGTTTTATTTTTCTTGATGGTTTGTCCCATCTTCAGTGTGAGCCTGCCCCATTTTCCGAGCTTTGTTATCATGTGACTGGTCGGGAGGGCTCCCAATGGTGTCTTGACCACACAGAGGAAGCCCATCACAGCTAAGCTGGAAAACTCAGCAGTACTGCAGTAGGAAGGAGTCAACTTTAAAGTGAAGAGGAGCATCCCAGATATTTTTCTTATCAACAGTAGTACTAAAGGCTCTCCATTCCACAGATGGAGGGAGAAGTGAAGGCTACAGGCTCTTTCGCTCCATCATGGCAAACAAAAGGACTCACACTGCTCCTCTAACAACTTCTCCATGCCTCATCTGCTGGCTTCCCCCCCCTCAATCCAACCCATCCATAGCCATATAAATGTGGTGGGCAGGTGAAAAGCTGGTAGATGATTTCCCTGCTAGGGGATGAAGCATTAGGTCATCCTGTCTTCTATTCCCCTTCATTTTCTGCTGCTCTACTGCTCATTTTTGTTATCCACTTGCGTTTTTTAAAATTAATCCTGTCTTGTTTATCACCAAACAGATGTGATAGTGTAAATTAAAAGGGTTCTAACAGAGTTCAAATTAGTTCCAACAAAGAACAAAGTGAACTGTCACTGGTTCAATGTATGATTTGTCTCTGCAATTCCCCTGTAATTTCTTACTCCTTCATTAATTCTGTTTCTCTGTGTAATCCCACAAAAATTTAGTGTGTGCTCATTTCCTTCTTCAAGAAGCCTCAAATATTCCCTGAAACCACAGCACTATAACCATCACAGGAATATTTTACATTGAAGTAAACTTTATTCAATATAATTAGAAATGGTTGTAACCCACATGAAGTATGATCAGCTTTTTTTTCTTGCAGTACCTCAACAGAGGTAAGTATTTGAGAGCAAACCTTTGGTGTAATTAGGAAAGTATTTGACACTGCACTAACATCCATGGGCAGACAGTCAAACCAGCTTAGTAGAATCCATTCACTTGAAAAGTATTAAATAGTTATAATGCATTTGGTTTAAGATTTTTGCACAAGTGAAACAACTTGAGAAAAGGTTGCTGCAAAATCAGAGACAGATGGAAATATGAATATGTGGGTGACTGTTAAGCAATGTTATGAAAGAGCCAAAATTGAACATGTTGTTCCCAAGACACCAATGAAAGATAAAACTTTATTGTCTTTTAATTTAAAAAGACATAAAATCAGAGTATTAGAAGTAAGTTGGTGGGCATTTAAATTACAAATATGTTGTTCTACAATTTTTTCAAAATTGCCACTGTGCTGAAAGCAAGACTCATTAGCATATCCTCCTGCAACCTGAAAACTATCTAATTCTTTACTTTCTATTCTCTTGCCTTCTTTTAAAATTCAGGTCTAATATTATCTGATCTCGGCCTCTTGATGTACCTTCTCTTCTACCTCTTTTAATCTTGGTGGTGACCTGCTTGGTGGAAGTGGGGAAGGTAATACATGTCTCTTCTGGTCAATGTATTCTCAGGATGACCTGCATGACAATGAAAGTTTGGAAGCTAAGTTGACTGTGGAAGACTTGGTGACCAGACACTTGATTTAGGTAAATTTACAGTACTGTCGATGAATGGCCATTTAGACTGGATCATTAATGGGTTCCGGATGTTTAGTGCTGTCACAGGAAGCTGGGATTCTTCCTATAGCAGCTCCAGATAACCCTACAAGTCAATGGTTCAACAGGGGGAGTGGTCCAGGCTAGATAAGCAAGAGGAAACTTGATAGGGTAATGTCCAGTTCAGCTGTTAAACTTCAGTTGTATCACTGTTGTAATGCAACAGCCAGTATGTGCATAGCAATGAGATACATAACCAGTTAATCTGTTTGTTGGTCGGGATCAAAACTACCCTACCAGTTGCGGAGAGTTGCAATAACTTACACTGGTTTTATTCCAGAACATCGCTCCGCGCGAGTTTCCTTGATCATTTACATTGCTCCCGAGGCATGTCCACAAAAGACTACTAAGCTCATTAATATAGCTCACCCTGCCATGCAAAAGATAAAAGCATGCCTTTTATGAACAGGCATAAACATAGGACACAACATTTTGGTGTAGCACGCCCCCATCTAACCCGCGATCATCATAACTGAGGAGTTTCAGAAGTTTGATTGCCATTTTATTTGACAACTTCTTATGGACCTTTCTCACAGGATTTTTATTATATTTTCTCTACCTTTAAATGTTTTATCATGACATAAGAACCTGCAACATTAAAAGGAAAAAAGCTTTCACAACTGCATATTCTTGAACTTAAAGTGCTTAATGAGTGTAAGTGTTGATTTGATGGATTCAAACAAATTTTTGTAACAGTAATAAGATAACAAAGGACTTAAAGAAAGAAGATGCATGTGTTCCACGTGTATGTTTGGGCTTGTAATGATCACGTAGAATTCGCTCTTTTTTATGCTTTATTTTATGTTCCAGTGTAGACAAATAAGATCTGCAGGAAATTTAGGCATAAATTGTCAATGGTAACATAAGTGTAAAGCTTTACGTTGCTTTTGGCATAATATCAGCATAAGTGGGATTAAGGAAATTCTGGGTCAGTAATTCAGATTAATTTAAACTAAATATGGAGATGGATGAGCTAATACTTTAGTTAAAAAATGTCCACTTCTGCTTACTAAGTGACAGGAAGTAGCTCTATCAAGCATAAAAAGATAAATACAAGTATGATAAAATTATATAAGATAAGACAGTATTGAAAGCAAAGTTAGCACAAGGAGTTAAGGGAAAGTGAATTCGAGATAGAACATATCCAAATTATAGGCATCACAGAGAACTATAATTAGCATAAAGAGCAAAACAAGGAGTATGGAATGTCTCACATTGTTAGACTTGTTAATTTAGGCGCAAAATTAACATGATTGATGAGGGGATCATACAACCACAAGAAATAAGGAATAAATATTTGCATTTATGTTGTCTTATCCCATTGGGGAGAGAATTTTGTTGTAGCTGCTCCCATTCCACAGGGTTAAATGCAGGACTTTAGGTAAAGTTACGATGGCAGAGGTGGAGCAGCTCCAAGGAAATGCCTGGCCATTGGCAAAATGCCTCAAAGTAAATTAATTTTACACAATCATGACTTTCCTGCCGGAATATAGGAACAGCCTTAGGTCATTTAGCCCTTTGAGCCTGTTCCGCCATTCAATTAGATCATGCATTACAGACAGGAGAAATGATAAGCATGACTCCCCTTTTCATCTCTTGACTGACCGAAGACAGCAGGGTGAATTTTACGCAGGGGGCGGGAGTCTCGTCGTCAGGGGCAATCGGCGTTGAGATCCCCGCGCCACCTCTTTTCCAGAAGGCCCGCAAAATCTCATGCCAATCAGGCACTTAAGTGGACATCAGTGGGCCTTCCGTTGGATTTAGGATCCTATCACTGGAAGTCCCACCCTTGCAGAGCTGCCGGCCAATCACAGGGTGGTAGCTGCAGCGCCACCACAGTGGTGGTGGCTGCTGCTGCAGGTGCATCGACCTGAGGCTGAGGTGCATCGCTGGAACCAGGCCTCAGGTTGGTAAGGGCGGGAGGGGTCTTGCGGGTTGGGGACTGTGGGGGGTCGGCCACAAGAGGAGGGGGGTGGCCCTTAGTGCGCAACCGCAACCCCCCCCGTTCTGCTGCTGTGTCCTTTGTTCAGGCACTAAGTGCCTTTAAACAAGCAGTTTTTCCTACCGTGCTTCCCGTGTGGCAACAGGGCTGCCTGCCACACAGGTAATTGCAGCTGTGGGGGAAGAGGCCCTTATTTAGGAGTTAATTATACAATTAAGGGCCTTAATTGGCAGTGGGGCGGGAAAGGCCTTCCCGCCTGAAACTAAATTTCGGCAGAGGCAGGATGGTAGTGGCAACCCCCACTTCTCCACCATTCCACCCGATTTTATGCCCTCCCTGACTCCAAACCCACCCTGGGAGAGAGCTTAAAATTCCACCCAGTGGCCAGAATTTTACACCGCCCCAGCGGGTCGGATGGTGGTGTGGGGGCAGCGTAAAATTAAGCGGCAGGCTCCAGGAGGCCTACCCGCCCCGCTTCCGCCTCTGGACAAGTTTATGGCGGTTAGGTGGGGGGACGGTGGGGGGAACGGCCCACCAGACCAAGGCCAATCAAGACTCTTAAGTGGTCACTTAATGGGCACTTAAGGGCCCTCGCCCGCCTCCACGGATATTTTACCCCTGGCAAGAGGGTGTGCCGGGGACATGAAAGGCCGCCCAAGGATAGCAGCCAGCCTTTCCGCGCACCGGGGGGGGGGTGGGGGAGGGGCATGGCAGCCGGGCAAAAGATGCCCAATTGAGGGCTGCCCCTGCCCCCCAACCCACCCCCAGGACTCGAGACCCCCCTCCCCCCAAACAGTCACTCCAGCCTCACCAGAGAAGGACCGATCCCCCTGGTGAGGCATGCTCCTTACCTTCCCTCCTCGATCCATGGCATCGGCTGGGCTGCAGTCCTAGCAGTGGCCACTGCTCCCAGTGGCGCTGCTGGGACCAAGAGCTGCCGGTCCGCTGTTTGGCCGGTAGCTCACTGAGGCGGGACCTCCTCCCTCAAGTGGGTGGAAGACCCGCCTCGGGACAATTAAAGCCCGGGGACCCGTAAAATACAGGACTGATCCCTGGGCTAGGTGGAAGTGGGTTTGCCACAGACTTTCACGTTGGAGTCCAAATCCCATCCATCCACTGTAAAATTCCAGCCAGTATGTTTAAAAAATGTGTTGAATGCTTTAATTGTCAGAATCAGACAAATGACAGGTTTTTTCATAAGGTTTAAAAGAAAGATAAATGTTTATTTTTCAACACCTGAATATCCGCAACTAGACCCACTCTGACACTCATACAGATGCACACAGTCAAGAAAAGATTACCATTCTAAAAGTAGTATGCATTTAGGTCTTATGATTTCAAAAGTTTTCTGTTACACTTGCTTTTTCCTGGGGTGAAGACTTGAAATGATGCAGGTCTGTACTCCTTTTTTCTTTGTCCACTGAAGAGAAGCTCTTGAGGTTTAGGAGGACTGATTCACTGTTGTTCTATGCTCACAGTGGCAGATTTCTCTTCTTATACTTCAGTCAAGTTTCAATGGCAAAGCCCTGGTATGATTCCTCAGGTGGAGAGTTCAAGGTCAACTCAGATCTCTACCTACATGTGGTTTAAAGCTAGTAGTCTGAGACAGTGTCTTTACTCTTTGTTGGCATCAATGTTTCTGTCTCTGTCTGCTCAGAATATGCCTTATTAAAACCCCTTATCAGAAACCTAGTTTCTGTCATGTGACTAGAGAATCTCTTTGCGTTGTCCTCATAAATAGTTTCTAATGGTTAGGCCATTGCCAAACAATGCAATCCCAGTAGCACTCATCCACATACCATCTTAATAAAATAAAACTTTTCCCACCCATTTTTTGGATTTCAGGTTTGGAGTTAAAGGCTCTGCAACAGGACAAATCCAACCGGGCCAATTACCGCCCTATTGGTCTACTCCCGATTATCAGCAAAGTGATGGAAGGGGTCGCTGACAGTGCTATTAAGTGACACTTGCTCAGCGATTACCTGCTCACTGATGCTCAGTTTGGGTTCCGCAAGTGCCACTCAGCTCCTGACCTCATTAAAGCCTTTGTCCAAACACGGACAAAAGTGCTGAAATCCAGAGGTGAGGTGAGAGTGACTACTCTTGACATAAAGGTAACATGTGAAGGGCTATGGTATCAAGGAGCCCTAGCAAAACTGGAGTCAATGGGAATCGAAGGAAAACTCTCCACTGGTTGGAATCATACCTAGCACAAATGAAGATGGTTGTGATTGTTGGAGGTCAATCAGCTCAGTCCCAGATCATCACTCCAGGAGTTTCTTAGGGTAGTGGCCTAGGCCAAAGCATCTTCAGCTACTTCATCAATGACCTTCCATCCATCATAAGGTCAAAAATGGGGATGTTCACTGATGATTGCTCAACGTTCAACACCATTCATGACTCCTCTATATTGAAGCAGTTTGTGTCCAGATGCAGCAGGACCTGGACAACATACAGGCTTGGGCTGATAAGTGGTAAGACATATTCACGCTGCACAAGTGCCAGGCAACGACTATCTCAAACAAGCAAGAATCTAACCATTTCCCCTTGACATTCAGTGGCATTACTGAATCTCTCACTATCAATATTCTGGGGTGTCATCATTGACCAGAAACTGATCTGGACCAGTCACATAAATACTGTGGCTACAAGAGCAGGTCAAAGGCTCGGCCAGCATTTATTGCCCATCCCTACTTGCCTTTGAGAAGGTGATGGTGAGCTGCCTTCTTGAACACCATGGGAACACCACCACTGAATGTTCCCCTCCAAGCCACACACTATACTGACTTGGAACTATATTGTCGTTCCTTCATTGTCGTTCGGTCAAAATCCTGGAACTGTCTTCCGGACAGCACTGTGAGTGTACGTACACCTCAAGGACTGCAGCGGTTCAAGAAGGCAGCTCACCATCACCTTCTCAAAGGCAATTAGGGATGGGCAATAAATGCTGGCCTAGCCAGAGATGCCCACCTACCACGAATGAATAAAAAATAGTATTGTGAACCCAGTTTTTTAATTAACTGGAGAAATGCAGCCATTCCCACAGGAAAATTAACTCTGGGTTCTTGCAGTTCCATGTGTATTGGCAGGAGATTGCGGATAATGATGAGGATATGAGGATTGTCAGAGGATACAGCGGGATATAGATCGGTTGGAGACTTGGGCGGAGAAATGGCAGATGGAGTTTAATCCGGACAAATGTGAGGTAATGCATTTTGGAAGGTCTAATGCAGGTGGGACGTATACAGTGAATGGCAGAACCCTTAGGAGTATTGACAGGCAGAGAGATCTGGGCGTACAGGTCCACAGGTCACTGAAAGTCGCAACGCAGGTGGATAAGGTAGTCAAGAAGGCATACGACATGCTTGCCTTCATCGGTCGGGGCATAGAGTATAAAAATTGGCAAGTCATGTTGCAGCTGTACAGAACCTTAGTTAGGCCATACTTAGAATATTGCGTGCAATTCTGGTCGCCACACTACCAGAAGGACGTGGAGGCTTTGGAGAGGGTACAGAGGAGGTTTACCAGGATGTTGCCTGGTCTGGAGGGCATTAGCTATGAGGAGAGGTTGGAAGAACTCGGATTGTTTTCACTGGAACGACGGAGGTGGAGGGGTGACATGATAAGAGGTTTACAAAGTTATGAGTGGCATGGACAGAGTGGATAGTCAGAAGCTTTTTCCCAGGGTGGAAGAGTCAGTTACTAGCGGACATAGGTTTAAGGTGAGAGGGGCAAAGTTTAGAGGGGATGTGCGAGGCAAGTGTTTTACACAGAGGGTAGTGAGTGCCTGGAACTTGCTGCTAGGGGAGGTGGTGGAAGCAGATATGATAGCGATGTTTAAGAGACATCTTGACAAATACATGAATAGGAAGGGAATAGAGGGATATGGGCCCCGGAAGTGCAGAAGGGTTTAGTTTAGGCAGGCATCAAGATCGGCGCAGGCTTGGAGGGCCGAATGGCCTGTTCCTGTGCTGTACTGTTCTTTGTTCTTTGTTCTTTGAGAGAAAAAGTTATCTGACCTTTCAACTCCATTTTGACCACAGTGTTCCCTGGCTGTTTTCTCTTACTGCAGGCATTCCAACCTAGCAGCCAGCCAGGCTCTCCATCTGGCCAACTCCCAGGTGAGAAATGCAGTCAAGATATTCCAGTGAAGTCCTGTTGTTAAATCCTGCAAGACCTCTGCATTTCTGGCATTTCTAGGTTTTTCAGCTGCAGATAGACCCCTCCATTCCCTCACTGCCTCCCCATTAATGTCAGGGCTGTTGTTTCAGGCCAATGCCATTTCATCAGAAATGGAAGAGGTTTACAGATGAGAATTGGTAGGAAATTAAAAGGAAGAGATTATGTGCTGTTACGACCAGGCGAGAAAGAGGTCTTGGGTTCCCTTTCAGCCTTCACCTGGTCTTACTGTAACAGGGTTTTATTTTAAACACGCATGTTTTAGCTCCCCCTTGGTGAATCCTTGTTCACTGCTTTCCAAATATAAGGCAAAGAAACCAGCACAAACAGGCTTTCTTAGATTTAAAGAAGAAAAGTTGAAATTTATTAAACTTAAACTCTAATTCAGTTAACGCCTATGGATACATGACACACGCACGCTAGCATGCATATGTGATACACATGTGCAAGTCAAGACAGAAAGAGCAGAAGAAAAATAAAGTGGAAAAGTTTGAGTCAATTTCTGAAGAGTTTTTTGTTATTGTGCTTTGAGCTCACTGTAGAGTCCTTGATTGTAGGTAGCTCTTCCTTTCGTTGGGGCCCAATATTCTTCTGAAACCTTGTTTGCTGTAGGAGACTTATCTCTCTTGGGGTTCATGTGTTTTCAGTGGGTTTTGGAGTTCCATGAGAAAGAGATGTGAAAAGACAGGAGAGGCTGTGGCAACCCAGCCAGAAGAGGTCTTTTCAATCCTGGAGCAAACAGCTTTCTGCAGGCTCTCAGTTCAAACTGTACAATTCAGAAACCCCCAGGTTGCCAAGCAGGTTAGTCATGTGACTAACTGGTCTGACCACGTCTTGGCTGTCTGTATTGTATCATCTCAGAAGGGAATGGAATGCGCTTCCCTGCCTTCAATGTCTGTTAGTATGTAAATGCTTTTTTTTCAGCCAAGGTCTGGCAGTCCTTGTAACAGGCCTTCTCTTCTTCCCAGCAACAACTTGAAATTTAATGTCCGTGTGTCTATGCCTCATTCTTGGCAGGTGGGGGCTTGCATGACAGTGCTACCTGGCTAAGAACTATGTTGAATCTTCAAAGCATACAGGCTTAAAGGCAGGATTCTTGGTAGTGTGGAGGAACAGAGGGATCTTGGGGTCCATGTCCATAGATCGCTCAAAGTTGCCACCCACATTGACAGGGTTGTTAAGAAGGCGTATGGTGTGTTGGCTTTCATTAACAGGGGGATTGAGTTTAAGAGCCGCGAGGTTATGCTGCAGCTGTATAAGGCCCTGGTTCGGCCATACTTGGAATATTGTGTTCAGTTCTGCTCGCCTCATTATAGGAAGGATGTGGAAGCTTTAGAGAGGGTGCAGAGGAGATTTACCAGGATGCTGCCTGGACTGGAGGGCATGTCTTACGAAGAAAGATTGAGGGAGCTAGGGCTTTTCTCATTGGAACGAAGAAGGATGAGAGGTGACTTGATAGGGGTGTACAAGATGATGAGAGGCATAGATAGAGTGGATAGCCAGAGACTTTTTCCCAGGGAGGAAAGGGCTATCACCAGGGGTCATAATTTTAAGATGATTGGAGGAAGGTTTCGGGGAGATGTCAGAGGTTGGTTCTTTGCACAGAGAGTGGTGGGTGCGTGGAATGCGCTGCCAGCGGTGGTAATAGAAGCAGATACATTAGGGACATTTAAGCGACTCTTGGATAGGTACATGGATGATAGTAGAATGAAGGGTAGGTAGTTAGTTTGATCTTAGAGTAGGTTAAAGGTTCGGCACAACATCGTGGGCCGAAGGGCCTGTACTGTGCTGTACTGTTCTATGTTCTATGTTCTAAAGCATAATTACAAACAAGATGACAAATGCTATGCAGAATATGCAGCTGTACTTGTTATACAGAAATGTCATATATGCAGTGCAACTGTTAAATGATATAGATATAGATTAATATACTAAACTTTCATATGATTGCCTTGGGACAGTGAATTATTGAGAAATTTGAAAAATGTTTATCTTTAAAATGTAATCCATAATTAAACACCTTCCTCAGGAAACCGAGTTGCACAAGAGCTCATAATAGTGTGGGTTTGGCAAGGTTTGTCAGAAGGAGTGGCCTCATTGGGTACAATGGCTTCTTGTGCTCATTCCATCTTTTTCTTTGTTTGCACACTTAGGGCATAGTTTTCATTCTTTGCAATTATGAAGGGAAAGTTTTATACTAGTGTTTGATACAAGATCTGTGTTGTGACACTGCCCACAGGGGCATATTTACCCTTACTTTTGACAAAAGTCAAATACAAGTACAAGTGCATGCTCCCAACATTCAACTTTGCTTAAGCTTTCCCACACCATTGCAATATTAGCCATCCTTCCTAGCATAAGGGAACGTATTGGTTGATCTTCAGAACAAATGATTCAGAAAATAAAAAGAATATTTCAGAAAAATAAACATTTTTCAAATTTCTCAATAATTCAGGTATTTCTTAATTATACCTTGCTCTGTGAACCATCCGAGTTAGAGTCTGTTGGGTTAATATGTTATCTTAATTCTCCGAGAGAATTTAGGGAAATGGGTCAGTTTATTATGTGTTATCAAATAAACATTTCTTTTTATGTCTGCAATTCTGTCACGATCACTTAAATTTGCTCCATTGCCTATTCCTTGACTACACTATTTGGAATGTGCACACCTTAAATTTAGCTTCTGATTGAACTCACACCAATAGACTTAACAGAATTCATCTCATCCTCATCTTGCTGTGCCAGATGAGGAAACTGAGGAGGAAAAATAGCAATCATACCACTCTGCTTCTGGTCCTACCAGCACTTCAGTGCATGCACACTCTCCCTCTCAAGCACCAGCCCAGAAACAGTCATCAGAGAGTAAGCCAGAAATGAGGACATAAATGATTTACAGTGGACAGAAGGAGCTGGAGCTGGTGCATGCAGAGGAAATCGTTGCAAGCTGGGGTTGGGGGGGTGCGGTGGTCGTGGCGGGTTCAGGCCCCTTTCCTGGGAGAGTGCATTGTAGACTTCCCAGACCCACTTCTGTGATATCCTGATGGGTGATCTCCGTTGGAGAGAAATCTCACCCTGCTGCCTGTGACATTTCAAGGCTGTACTCAAGTTAATGTGGAAAACCAAGATTACCATAGTGGATTCAGGCGTGAGAATGTGTCATATTCAGCAGTGGTGCAAAACGGTATTACCTGAGTTTTCAGCATATGGCCTGAGGTGGAAAGTCATTCTCTTTCCAAATTTAAATTTCTGGTATGATCGACTGAAAAACAATTGCCTTGATTTTTAATAGAAGATGGGTATGGTGTGAGTGAGTCCAGTGGCAGGCAGCACACTCAGTGGTTCAGGGGATGTGAAGGCCCCGCTGATCTTAACGGAAGGGCCTAATTTAAATAAAATATTCAGGACTTCTGCCTGACACCTGGCCAGATTCATTACCTGGCCAGTGGGAGGAAGCGAGAATTTGGTGATAGAATGCCTCAGCCAGGGAACAATCTGCGGCAGTCAGCGGGAGGAGGGCTCTGAGGGCGATTGGATGTTGGGGAAAGGGAGGAGATTTCAGCACGATCTGAATGAGACTGGTGCTGGTGAGGCTCAAGTACTGCTTGCTTGGCCTGGGGGAAGCACTCCGGCCCCTCTTGACTCACAAGGAGTTCTGAAAGAAGCAAATTTATTAAACTTACATTGATCTCTTCTGGCCAGTCTGCGACTCCCACTGTGGTTCTGAAGGCAATGGTACAGTATTCCCTCAGCACACAGTTAATGATATGTCATGGTGCCGGTGATGTCATTGAACTGCGACTTTTGCATGTTAAGTAGGCCTCTGTCTACTTTTAGTGGGAGCCTTGTTGATGGCCTATTGTGCTGTCATAAAATGATGGCAGCCAGTAATTTGGATGCCAGGAATTAGATTTTTCAAATTTTAACCCCACTCACACAAGATTCTCACTGGACGAGGGAGGTTAAAATACTGGTCAATGTATTTTGCGCACAGGGTAGTAGCATTATCCACCGTCAGATGTGCTCCAATCTGTTTTGAGAATCCTAGCTGCACAGAAAGCTCAAGAAGAAACAAAACTTGTGCTGGTAACAAACAGAGCAGTTTTAATAAGCACCATGGCTTTCCAATGCTAGAACATGGACTGCTTTCTGTGCTGCCATGTTAGCTTTCCCAGATGGCTAACTTTAGCCAGGTTGCACACCTCCTTGGTGAGCCTGAACTTCTACATGCAAGATCTGGGTAAATGCTTTCTACTTTATTAATATATATTTAGTTCATCTCACTGTATAAAATGTCCTCGTTTACAGCATAGTATTGATTTCTATTAATGTTAAAATGGAGCAGCGTCAACCTAAACATCACTTTCCCAGGATGTCATAGTGCAAAGGAAAAGCTTCACATGTTGGAAATCTGAAATATAGGAAATAACACAGCAGACCTGCCATTACTGTAGGAGAAAGGAGAAGTCTTAACATGTTGGGTTTGTACCCTTCATCAGACCGGTCTCTTGCGCATTTAACTTCCCTCCAGCATTGCCAGCCGTGCCTTCAGCTGCCTGGCCCTTAAGTTCCAGAATTCCCTCCCTAAACCTCTCCGACTTCCTGGGCTGGATTTTTAATGCCCGTTGGGGGCAGGAGCGGGTGCGAGCATGATTTAAAGATTGTGTTCTCGGTGGTAGGCACTGGGTCCCGCCTCCTCCAGAACACAAAGCCATTTTTATAGGGAGGCCTGGAGGGAGGGAAGAGCAACCCCACACGCTTCCAATTATGTGCCCGTTGAGCTCATTGTGGAGCTCAATGACAGGCTTGTCAGCAGCAGTTTTGAATTTTTAAAGGAAGGGTACTGGATGAACACCGTGGGGTACAAGATGCCCGATCAGGACGGCTGGCCCCCAGCATACAACGAGGCTGCCAGATTTAACTGGGTAGTCTCCCCAGGTGGCAGAGAGCCCATCCCAGCAGTAAGAGACCCTGAAGCGGCCATTAATTGGCCACATAAGGGCTTCAATTGGCCTAAGGGCAGACAGACCACCTACCATCTCCCCACCGCTGGTAAAATGTCAGCGAGGGCGAGTATGCGACAAGCACAGCAGCTACCCATCCTACCTGATTTTACCACCCTCCAAGCTCCCAGCCCACTCCCAGCGCAGGGGTCAAATTCTGCTCTTTGTTACCCAATTGGATAATTCTTGACTGTCGGTCAACAACAATAAATTGTATTTATATAGCACCTTTAACATAGAAAAACACCTCAAGGTCCTTCACAGGAGCATTATGAAACACAATTTGACACCAAATCAAATTAGGGCAGATGACCAAAAGCTTGGTCAAAGGAGTATCTTAAAGGAGGAAAGAGAGACAGAGAAGTGGAGAGATTTAGGGAGGGAATTGCAAAGCTTAGAGCCTTGGCAGTTGAAGATAGTGGTAGAGCAATTAAAACTGGGAATGATGAAAAGTCAGAATTGGAGGAGTACAAATATCTTTGCGGGCTGTATGACTGGAGGAACTTAAAGAGATAGGGAGGGATGAGGCCATAAAGGGATTTGAAAACAAGGATGAGAATTTTAAACTTGAGGCATTGCTTAACTGGGAGGCAATGTAGATCAGCAAGCACAGGAATGATGGGTGAATGGGACTTGATGAGAGTTTGGACATGGGCAACAGAGGTTCGATGACTTCAAGTTCATGGAGGGTAGAATGTGGGAGGCTGGACAATAATCAAGTAGAGACGTAACAAAAGCATAGATAAGGGTTTCAGCAGCAGATGAGCTGAGGCAGGGGAGGAATTGAGTGATGTCATGGAGGTAGAAATAAGCAAGTAGTCATGGCACAGATATGCCATCAGACACTCACCTTGGAGGTCAAATATGACACTACATAATGGAGTTTGTGGTGAGGACTGAAGACAATAGGCTGGATTTTATCATGAAGACGCCAGTCTGGCCATCGGGACCGGAAATGGGTGTGAGGCACGTTGGGGCAGCTGCAGCCAGCTGCATGCGATCCAGCAGCGGCCAGCCAATTGAGCTCACTGAGGCGTGGGATCCGACTCATTGTGTTGTCAGAGTTGAGCCCGGTGGTGGAGAGTGCAGTGTCAGCTGATGCCTCAGCAGGTGCTGGTGCCATTTTTAAAGGGCTGCCAGCCCTGCAGTTAATTTTGCAGTCTGAAGGCCTGGGAGAGGAGGAGGTCCTAAAGGATGTTTAGAGATGGCTGAGATTAGATCCCAGCAGGCCCCATGCTTGCCTGATGCCTCCCTTCAGGTGTTCCTACAGGCTGCCAGGGAGAGGAGGCACATTCTATTCCCTGGGAATGGGAGAAGGAGACTTGGCAGTCTTAACAAACAGGCCTGGCTTCAGATAAGGGGTAGGCGGTGGCGTGGTGGTATTATCACTGGATTAGTAACCCAGAGACCCAGGGTATTTCTCTGGGGACATGGGTTCGAATCCCACCACAGCAGAAGGTGGAATTTGAATTTAATTAATAAATCTGGAATTAAAAGTTAGTCTAATGATGGCCATGAAACCATTGTCGATGTTGTAAAAACCCATCTGGTTCATTAATTTCCTTTAGGGAAGGAAATCTGCTGTCCTTACCTGGTCTGGCCAACATGTGACTCCAGACCCACAGCAATGTGATTAACTCTTACATGCCCTCTGAAATGGCCTAGCAAGCCACTCAGTTGTACCTCACCGCTACGAAGTCAATAAAAAGGAATGAAACCGGACAGACCACCCGGCATCGACCTAGGTACCGGAAATGACAATGGCAAACCCAGCCCTGTCGACCCTGCAAAGTCCTCCTTACTAACATCTGGCTTGTGCCAAAGTGGGGAGAGCTGTCCCACAGACTAGTCAAGCAACAGCCTGACATAGTCATACTCACGGAATCATACCTTACAGACAATGTCCCAGACACTGCCATCACCATCCCCGGGTATGGCCTGTCCCACTGGCAGGACAGACCCACCAGAGGTGGCGGCACAGTGGTATACAGTAGGGAGGGAGTCACCACAAGGTCCTCTGCCCTCTCAGGGCAGCAGGAGTCTGAAGTCTGCCTTGCCAGGAGGAGGTGGCTGCCTCCCACAACTGGAGGCTCCTCCCAGGGTGTTCGCAATGCGGGCAGCGGCTCCTCTGCCCCTCTGCCAATGACACCAGATCCTCCTACACCCCTGATGACAGAGGGTGGTATTGCTTCTGTGCAGGAGGGCCTCAGAATGCTGGGGTCTCCAGGCCTAAGACATCCAGAGGACGACCAGCAAGGCCATCCATAGCCACGGGGCAGCAAGGACAGCAGCCTGCCTCCACCTCAGCTGACAGCGCAGGGGGAGCGTGTAGGAGTTCATGTAAGAGAATAAAGAAGAAAACATAGAATCAAAGAGTTATCACGGGTGATTGTGTCCTTTACATGCAAAGTGAACGGTCTTTTGTAAATGTGAATAAATCGTTTCTTAAAAGGATAAACAACTCCCTCCTCTTCCATCAAGCATTTGGTCCTTCGCTGCAACCCAGCCTCTGTGAAGAGATTGGAGGAGAAACATCGTGCTGCAAGAGGTCAACTCTGGAGCCTGGCAGCTCCACACTGCGCAAATGTTCAATGGGTGAGTGTTTTCTGAAGGAAGGAAGGAAGCAAGAAAGGAAGGAAGGAAGGAAGGTGACAATGTGTCTGCATAAATGTTAGTTTTTATTGGACAAGATACAACTGGCAGTAAGGATCAAAAGAAATGTAAATGTATAAGGACATCACGAACCTCCCTTGCTCGTCTCTGATGGCCACTCTCCTCTTGTCCCTAGCATCTTCATCTGATGTAGCTTGCCCATCTTCCCCATCCGCATCCTTATCATCCAAGGAGGCAGTGTTTTCCTCGCTATCCTCGTAGCTCCATCGGCTCTCCCCTCTGCAGTGCCAGCTTGTGCAATGCATAGCAGACATCTACAATACAGGAGACCCTCACTAGGGCTCAACCAGACTGAACTAGGCCCCTGAATCTCATCTTCAACAGACCAATGGTCTGCTCTATGGTCGCTCGTGTTGTCCCATGGCTGGTGTTGTACCTGTCCTCTGTATCTGTGCTTGGTTCCTCACAGGCGTCAGTAGCCACCTACTCAGTGGGTAGCCGTTGTCTCCAAGGATCTATCTCTGAAGCTGGGATGGAGGAGGGAAAAGTTTTGGCACCTGAGACTGACTTAAAATGTAGGCATTATGCCAACCTCTCGGGAAGCATGCAAAAACCTGCAGGATTCATTTACAGTGGTTGTACATTGAGGGAGTGGAAGCACTTCCTGTTGATGAAGGCTGCTGGCTGGTGTGCTGGAGCCTTAATGGTCAGATGCATGCAATCGATGATACCCTGCACCTGTGGAAATCCAGTGATGGCCCCAAACCTGATGACTCTCTCAGCTTGAGAGTTGGGATCCATGCAGAAGTGCATAGGGTTGCCTGCCCTCCTGAAAATGGCATTGATGACCACCTTGATGCACCGCTGGGCCGCTAACTGTGAGATTCTAACTGGGCGGCACAGTGGCGCAGTGGTTAGCACCGCAGCCTCACAGCTCCAGGGACCCGGGTTCGATTCCAGGTACTGCCTGTGTGGAGTTTGCAAGTTCTCCCTGTGTCTGCGTGGGTTTTCTCCGGGTGCTCCGGTTTCCTCCCACAAGCCAAAAGACTTGCAGGTTGATAGGTAAATTGGCCATTATAAATTGTCACTTATGTAGGTAGGTGGTAGGGAAATATAGGGACAGGTGGGATGTTTGGTAGCAATATGGGATTATTGTAGGATTAGTATAAATGGGTGGTTGATGTTCGGCACAGACTCGGTGGGCCGAAGGGCCTGTTTCAGTGCTGTATCTCTAATCTAAACTAATCATTCCACATATGTCGCCAGTGGATCCCTGGAATGATCCACAGGCATAGAAGTTTAGTCCCACAGTGACCTTCGGCGCAGTGGTTAGCACCGCAGCCTCACAGCTCCAGGGACCTGGGTTCAATTCTGGGTACTGCCTGTGCGGAGTTTGCAAGTTCTCCCTGTGTCTGCGTGGGTTTTCTCCGGGTGCTCCGGTTTCCTCCCACATGCCAAAGACTTGCAGGTTGATAGGTAAATTGGCCATTATAAATTGCCCCTAGTATAGGTAGGTGGTAAGGAAATATAGGGACAGGTGGGGATGTGATAGGAATATGGGATTAATGTAGGATTAGTATAAATGGGTGGTTGATGGTCGGCACAGACTCGGTGGGCCGAAGGGCCTGTTTCAGTGCTGTATCTCTAAATAAATAATAACACTGGCATTGGATTTCCACCAAGACCCCTGGGGCACAGCTTGTCCTGCATCACAGCGCAGAGGTCAGTGGAGATCCCTGGAAAGGCAGTCTTTGTTGTCACTGCATCTTGTACATCTACAGGTAGTTGAGCCTCGACCTGTAGACCCTCTCTGGAGGATACCTCCTTCAGTGTGGGGGAGCCACTTCTCTTTCTCCTTTGCACCCTGCTCCACCATGTGGAGACCACTGATGACCCTCCTGTGGGCTCACAGACCATTACAGTACCAATGCAGGTGCCTGGCCCTCCCTTCTGCTCTGCTGCACCTCATCTTCAATGTGGTCCCCAAAGCCTATATGAATGAAGCCCATGATAGGTGGCCTCTCCTTAAATGCTCATCCTTCACTCCCAATGGCCTCCCCTTCTTATCCCCACTTGTGAGCTTTGCCAAGGTGGCACTTGCGCGTTCCCCTCAGGCAGTGGCCTCCCACAGCTCAGCTACTCTTGCCCTCATCTCTCACGCATTGTGTGATGCCCTCCCTTCATCACCCTGCTTGGCAGTCGATAGTTGCCCTCCTGATGGTCTCCCCTTGCAGACAGCCATGCTCTCCTGCTTCCATGTTGCCTCCTCGAAGGAGTTGAGCCTCTGAAGCCCGGTGAAACCTGTGTGCTGCTTATAAAATTCAAACCCGCTTCTTATAAAATTCAAACCGCTTTCAGTTGGCCTCTTAATTATCCTAATTATCTGCCCATTGCATCGATGTTGGAACTCTGCCCACCATCTTTGTCGTCATTGGTAAAATCGGGATGTGAAGTCACGACGTCAGACTTGCTGTCCAATGTGTCCCATCCCAATTTTATGTTCCGCCATGCCTCCGTTCCCTTCCCCTAGGTCCATTTAAAATTCAGCCCAACGACTTTGATCTTCCAAATATATCGTTGTAGGAAATTTCTGCTCATATAGTTTTGGATGTTGGACAAGCAGTCTGACAATTTCGAGACAGTGGAGGGCTCAAGAACGATGGTGGTAAAATTGATCTGCGAATCATCAGCATACCTGTGGAAACTGATACTGGGTTTTCAGATGATGTCACCAAGGGGCAGCCTGCAGATGAGAAATAAGAGGGGATCAAGGATAGATCCTTGGGGGCACCAGAGGCAACAGTGTGGTAGCAGGCTGAGAAGCCACTGCAGGTGACTGAATCTCTGACTACGACTGGATAGCTAAAAATGGAATCAGTCAAATAGTCTTGCTTCCCAGCTCCAATATATTGAAACTAACAAACAAATGTTTTCTAAAAAAATACTGATAAAAATACACAATTCTTCTTTAACGTCCTGATATTTTTTCATCCAGGTTGCTTGTAGCAGTGTCTTGGAGATTCATCTTTAACACCCGGATATTGAAGAACAATTCTGGAGTGTTGGCAAGGACTGTTTTTTCTAAAAAAAAAACGATCATAATGATTGCTAAGAATGGAGAAAAACTTTGGAAGAAATTGTATTGATTTCATAAATCATGAATTTTGCACACATTAATGCAGGTTCCTCACTCAACTGATGATCATGCACAAGAAAGCACACTGCACAGAACTCAAGGCAATGTCACTCCCTGGGGGGGGGGGAGTTTCAATAGCAGGAGAAGTACAGTGTTAAGCTTTAGTGTTGGTATTTTGTACAGCCCTGTGTCTACCATCCTAATTCCTATCCTTCTGATATTGAACAACCAAAACAAATTAGAAGGATTAGTGGCCTTCAGCAATACTTTTCAAATCAGCTGGCTATATTTTCTATTCTATTTCTATGTGACCTGATGCCAGCTGATTTTCCAAGCTCAGAGCCTGCCTGGACTGGGGGTGAGAAAACCTTCAGTAAGCCTCAGAGCTAGTGTTGCTGCCAACCTTGGTAGTGCCTGTTTAAATTTATCTTTTTTTTAAAAATTGGCAGCAATGTCTGCACAATTTATCAGTCAGTGTTTAATTCCATAATCATCTGGATCATTTCATACTCAAATACTACGACCCATAATAATCCTGGATACCAGAAACCAACAGTCTTCGCTTGTATTCAGCATTGCTGAGAGTCAATTGATGGAAAAGTTGAAGGTTAATGTCTTTCTATCATTTGAATATTATTTCAGTGTGCCCATCTATATATGGGTGGACAGCTTGGACGTGAAACTTGATAGGGCCATGGCAAAACTATTTACTGTCTCATTTTCCAACCCAGCCCTCCCAGTTCTGCCCAAGAACCACTGGAGATGGACAGAAGTTCTCTTTAACCATTGTCACAAATTTAATTTTTGCAGCCAGACTTTGCCTTCTTTTTTGGGCTCATTGCCAGTTATAGGGAACTCAGTTTTAAACTTGTGCAGGACAGATACACACTTGACTAGATCCAGCCGAATGCATTTTTAAATTGCAGACGCCAAGGACACCTGTCCCAAACAGCGGGTAATCTCTTTAAATATGCAGATCAGGTTTCGGTGGAGTCATTGGGATCTGATCTGCCATTTTAACCTCAGGGTTGAGCGAGGGGAGCAGTGACAGCTTCCCAACCAGGCAGAGCAAAGGAACTTTTAATTTGTCTATTCATTTCCTTGATCCTCCAGGCCCCATAGAACTTTGCTTCACTCCTGCCTCAGGCTTCATTCTTCCATCCCTGACTGGGATTCCCCTCTGGGAAGACTTAGCTTGTGCCAGGGACTGTAATCTGGGGTCCTCGGCAATGGTCTCTTGACCCTGATTTTAATGGCTGGACATTGACTTCCTATGACTTCTTGGCTATTATGGTTGGGAGGTTGGCATGTGGCATACCGATAAGGCCCAGCCATTAAAATCTTCCATACCTGCTTGTTACTACTCTCAAACTGGCACACTCTCACTTTGCCTCTTTCTTGCCCGTGAGTTAAAATTGATCTAGCTTTTAAACGTGTTATTATATTTAGGCTTTTTTAAACAGTGCATTTAAAATAATTTTATAATTATTACAAACAGGACTGCCAAACAAAATCAATCATATTAATATCATACAGCTGTTCTCTTTCAGAAACCTTTTTTTTCTATTTGAACCTGAATAATTTCATAAGTCATTATATTTTTTTTGGCCAGAAAACTGTCAGCATGAGTTCTGTACAAATGAAATGGTAATTCAGAGCATTGGCAGCCTATTTTATCCATCAGAAAGCACACCAAGTTCAATTACATGCTTCCCAATTTGCCAAGATAGTTCTGTTTTTTGCTATTGTATGATCAAAATGGGTTTTAGCAATTTGCACTGCGCAGTCTCGCACTACATGAGGCATACACTATCTTCAATAGAGTGTTGCTTTTAGATCATTCACAGGGTCCTGAAGGAGAAAATTGACATTCTGTTAATTTAAAGTACTATTATCCTCCAATCTAATTGTAACTTAATTTCTGATTTTAATTAGTCTTTTCAGTACTTTTGCTCCAATGTTACATTTTCTTTCTTCAATACAGTTTCTATTTTGACAATTGAATGTGACTTTCATTGTTGCAATTGAAGCCATTTTTCCCCATGAAGAAATTAAGTTTACATTTGAAAAAAAAAGGAAATCTGAGATTTTTGATGATGTGCGTATCTGTCTGCCTTTGAATATATGGGAGGATGAAATATTGGTGTGAAAGTGGGTGCTTGTGACACAGTATTCAATCATAAACGTTAGTGCATGCCCATGTGACTGTCATTACTGTGTAGGTTTTATGTGGGTGTCTCAACTGATTTATAAAGCAACTGGGCAGATATAAGTGTATGACTAGGTGAGTGGAGAGGAGAGAGTTATAGGGAGAGTGGCTAAGTGTGTATTTGACCCCTGACCAAATATGGTGTTCATCATCGGGTATTTGTGCTTATGCCTACAAAAACAGAATCGATCCTCGACATCTCTGTTTTTAACATTCACGCTGACAACTATCTTACATAAAAACTTCTGCCACCCCATCCCACCACCAAAAAAAAGGGACTGGGAAAAATACAGCATAAGATGTATTGTCTTGTAAAAATTTAGATTTTTGGATTTGACCTGATGTTAAGTGTCCTGCCACAGACAAAGTGTATATTACTTTAAAATAAGCATGACAATTTCATTGACAGTTTACCAAATAAAGTATACAACTTAATCTGGGAACTGGAGCTTATGACCTCAGGGTCATCAAGTCCCAGTCTTAAGATTTGTCTCTTCGATGGTCGATGCGTCGTTCAAGTTATTCTTTGTCATCTGCTGAGCGCTGCTCTCCTTCTGAGTGCAGTTGCTCGACTTTATATCGCATAGTACACGCTGTGTTTGCTTAGTTGGTCAATTTAGGGTTTGGTCATTGCAAACTGCAGATGTGGACAAAATCACAGTCTATGACAAATCCTACATCCTGTCTCAGAGAAAATGCTCCCTGCCAGTAAGTAGTAAACAAGTCCATGATCCTTCTCGGGACATGTCAATGGCCTCATTTCCCAGAACTTTCATTTAGCTTTTATTCAATGTCTCTTCAGTCCAAGGCCATCTATATTCAACATAATTTCAATCCTTCCGTCTGAACAATTTATGTATTCTTTAATGCAGAATAACAGCGTCTAGCACTTGTAATTTTGGTGCAAATCTATGCTTTTGACAAAGGTAAAGATGTTATTTGTCAGCATAGTCACAGATCAGTATGGTATGACGTGCAACCTCGCTTCAAGCAGATGCATGCAACATTACTTAGTTTTCATAAATGTATGCCAATGTCAGTGCTGAGTCCAATAGAGTTTTAAAATGCCACACCACCAAAACATTCTTTTGGCTGATGGTTCAACCAAAATAAATGCATAACTAAATAAAGAGAGAAATGTTGGTTTAAGATTACTTCAGGTGTATTTCTTTGAACAACTGCTAATACTATTGTGTTTGAGCACAGAGATTAAAGCTGACAGCTTTTAATATCACTGGCTGCAACAACACTGATGAATAAATTTATAATTTACCCCTCACTGTCAGATAGCACATTGACTGAGGCAAAGGCCCTGAATTTCCGATAATGTTTTGGCGTAACTGCAGTGGAAGAGTGGAGTTACATTGCTCCTCCAAAGGAGCTCACACATAACTGACATGTGTCGAAACGTCGCTACATGCAAATTTCCACGATCATTTGTGCAACTTTTGGGATGAGTCTACCAAAACCCTCTGCCATTCATTTATATACGTCCACTGCCCTATATATTTCTGCCAGTAACACTCTGGCATAGATTTATGCTCAAAACTTTGGGTGCCCAAAGTCAATTGATATTGGTATAACTAAGATTTGATTTGATAACAATTTTTTCATTTTAAACAAAATATTTGTTTACTGAGGCTTGCACTACACTTAACCAAAATGCTGTTAGTCTCAATGCACCCAAAATTGTTTGGATCCCTGGACCCCCAGATTCCCCATGTGCTCAGAAAGACTGAATGTCTGAAATGGACTTCCGAATAGGCGTACCTCTGTTCTCAGTGGAAGAGGATATGGAGAATCAGAGGCAAGACGTTCTGCACCAGTGAGACACCATGACAGAAGACAGCAATCCAAAACTTTTCTTTATTGGTAGTGCAGCATTCGGGCAGGTTTTTACATTCTGGCATTCGCGAATGAAGTCTGCAGGAAATTCACCCATCAGCAAGATTGCAGTAGAAATCGACATAAATTTTGGCCTAACCTCTGCGTTCATCCAGGAAATTCTGGCCTAACATATCACATGGCTGACATACATTGAGAAATGTTGATAATTTTAGTAAATAGTTGTTGATAACACTCTTGTGAAGCTGCCGGGGATGTTTTAGCACCTTAAAAGGCACTATATAAATGCTCCCGCCCCGAACTGGAATACTTTATCAACTTTGCTTCTAATTTCCACCCTTCTCTCACCTTTACATGGTCCATCCCCGACACTTCCCTTCCCTTCCTAGGCTTCTCTGTCTCCATCTCTGGGGATAGGTTGTCTACTAATATCCATTATAAGCCCACCAACTCCCAAGCTACCTCAAGAACACTTCTTCACACCTTGCCGCCTGTAAGGACTCCATTCCATTCCCCCAGTTTCTCCGTCTCCGACGCATCTGCTCTGATGATGCTACCTTCCATGACAGCGCTTCTGATATGTCTTCCTTTTTCCTCAACCGAGGACTCCCCACCCCCACTGTGATTGACAGGGCCCTCAACCGTGTCCAGCCCATTTTCCGCACCTCTGCCCTCACCCCTTCCCCTCCCTCCCAGAATGGTGACAGGGTTCCCCTTGTCCTCACTTTCAACCCCACCAGCCTCCATATCCAAAGGATCATCCTCTGCCATTTCCGCCACCTCCAGCGTGATGCCACTACCAAACACACATTCCCCTTCCTTCCCCTGTCAACATTCCGAAGGGATCATTCCCTCCGCGACACCCTGGTCCACTCCTCCATTACCCCCACCACCTCGTCCCCTTCCCATGGCACCTTCCCCTGCAATCGCAGGAGGTGTAATACCTTCCCATTTACCTCCTCTCTCCTCGATATCCCAGGCCCCAAACACTCCTTTCAGGTGAAGCAACGATTTACTTGTACTTCTTTCAATGTAGTGTACTGTATTCGCTGCTCACAATGTGGTCTCCTCTACATTGGGGAGACCAAACGAACACTGGGCGAACGCTTTGCAGAACACCTCCGCTCAATCCGAAAGCATGTCCCCGAGCTTCCGGTTGCTGACCATTTCAACACTCCCCCCTGCTCTCATGCTCACATCTCTGTCCTGGGCTTGCTGCAGTGTTCCAGTGAACATCAACGCAAGCTCGAGGAACAGCACCTCATTTACCAATTAGGCACACCACAGACTGCCGGACTGAACATTGAATTCAATAATTTCAGAGCATGACGGGCCCCCCATTTTACTTTTATTTTTAGTTATTTTTCTTTTTCATTTTTTTTTGTGTTTATTTTATTTTATCTTAGTTTGTTCAATTTGCCTACCCACTTTTTTTTATCGTGTTTGTGCTTGTGGCTGTTCAGTTTCAGTCCATTAACACCCTATCTGTACTAATGCTTTATCTTTCAACACACCATTAACATATTGTTTGCCTTAGCTCCATGACCTTCTGGTCGGTTATTCTGTGTGACCTTGTCCTATCGACACCTTCTCCTTAGTTATCTCTTGCCCCACCCCCGCTTTACTTGCTTAAAACCTTTCACATTTCTAATATTTGCTAGTTCTGAAAAAGGGTCACTGACCCGAAACGTTAACTTTGCTTCTCTTTCCACAGATGCTGCCAGACCTGCTGAGTATTTCTAGCATTTCTTGTTTTTATTTCCGATTTCCAGCATCCGCAGTATTTTGCTTTTATATTACTATATAAATGTGAATAGGTGTTGTTGTGACTGAGGATAAAAGCCTTTGGAGAAGGTCTTAAGTACTTTAAATGGAAGGAAAAACAATCAAAAATCATAGTGCATTTTGAAATACATTTGATGTCTTGAAAAGGGAGTTTAAGGAGTCAGGCACTAGCTTGGAAAACAAGCCTATGGCAATCCCAATTGCTTCCTGTGTAATGCTTCAGTTAAGTTAGGAAGATCAAGATGTGGCTGCAGGGCTGCTACAGCTGGGAAAGGTTCACTTTCCCAGAGCTCTAAAGCAATGAAACTGTACCAAAATCTTATGAAGAGTATATCTAGAGCAATTGGGAAGGATGTAAACTAATATGGTAGGGGTGAGTGGAATAAGTATAGTTTTAAGATGGAAGAAATAGAGAAGAGTTAATAAAGCTATTGCAATAGAAAAATTGGCATAATTAATAATTAGAAAATACTCTCAGATAAGAAAGAGAAAGGCTATTAGGTAGTGTGAGGCAAAAATCACTCGGGGAGATTTTAACTTCCTTCACCCAAAGCAAACTGGTCAGTAGCAGAGTTAAAACTGGGGAGGTCTCCTTCACACCCAAAACCCTCCTTCCCCAGTGAGACAGTCAATATCACCACCTACCTCATGTCAGCTGGTCGCCAACAGGCCACAAAGTTTCTCATCGCTTCCAGACGATTTCCCACCCTCGACAGGTAGGATTTAAACAAGGTGTTAAAATATCTTAGTCTTAATTCTGGAGCAGTAGGTGAGTTTTTTTTTCTAAAAATCACCGTTCACTCGTGCAAAACTAGCCTGGAGTTAGAACAGGGCCTCTGGGTTTCATAAATAGATGCATAGAGTATACGAGTAAAGAGTTAATTAGGCATTTATACAAAATGTTGGTTAGGTCACAGTTTAAGTAGCGTGTGCAGTTAGGGGCACACCATTCTAGAAAATGCAGTGAAGCCATAGAGAGCATACATTCACTGGGATGATGACAAGGATGGGAAACTCTAGTTATGACAGGACACTTCAGATATGGGACTGCTCAGACAGAAAAGGCTAAGAATATTTAATAGGACATTTTAAAATTATAAATGGTTTGGTTGTGGTGTCAGTGACAAAGGATCATAAGCTAAAATGGTCAACAAAACTCGAGAATAGTTACGAGAATTAGTTTTTACATGGAATATTGCTGGACCATGAAATATCTTGCCACAGGGAACGGTTGAGGCAGAGACCATTGCATCTTTTAACAGAAAAAAATATAAATATTTGAAGCAGAGGATGATCCAAGGCTATGGGGAAAAATGAGACAGTACAATTTATTTTGGAATGCTGGAGAGCTGGAATGATGAGTCAAATAGCATTCTGCACTGTAAACCTGTGCAGTATCTGATGTTGACATTGTGGGTTACATTTTTGTCTTCACCAACTAGGAAATTATAGGGTAGAGTGGATTAGCCTCCCTTTATAGAACCTGTCCAACTGGCATTCCATTGATTTTGATGGAATGAAAATTGGGCAGATTTTATGATGGGGCGATAGATGTACTCCACCAGATTAGAAAAATTGACCCGTGTTCCAGAAATTTCTCAGCCATTAATATCCTTCCTCACACAAAGTACAAAATTCACATGGCAAGTAATTTTTAACAAGTAACTTTAAATATTTGAAATGATTCGCAGGAGGGCGTGAGAATTCTACACAATGCTAATGTGTGTTTGTTAAATTGATAACTCTGATTGCATGTTGTCAAGCATCAGTCAGTGCACATCCTGCTAATGCCTCTATTAAACAGTGACAGAATGGAAATAAAATGCCGTGGCAAAGTTTGACTTTAGTTCACAGTTCAATTATGGGATTAAGTCTATTCATCCTAATTTTAATAAAATGGTCTATTTATGATCTCTGTATCAAGCATGTTGTGTGAACTCTGCTGTCATTGTTAGAACGAGACAAAAATATTACGTATTTGGAAAAAATCTGTTGTTGTGGGGAAGTGAGAAATACTGTGTAGCATTATAGGCACGCTCTGGGAAAAATGTGAACTTTTTAACTTTTTCGATTGAAGATTATTATACTTGATCAACAAGAAGTAATTTCAACTAGTTGAAAGCATTGGTACATGCGATGCTATTGAGTTTCTCACCTATCAAAAACAACCACAAGCTACTCAACAGATATTCACAAACATCAGTGACCAACAAGGTTATCAAACTAAAAGCAAAATACTGCAGATGCTGGAAATTTGAAATAAAAACAAGAAATGCTGGAAATACTCAGCAGATCTGGCAGCATCTGTACAGAGAGAAGCAGAGTTAACGTTTCAGGTCAGTGACCCTTCATCAGAACTGGTTATCAAAAGGTGAGTCTTGTTTTTCCCTTCAGTGAAGATTTAACCACAGTTCAGCGAGGAGGTCAAGTCCATAATTCTGTACCCATACCTGTCATTGGTTGTCACAACCATGATGGGATATACTATAACTGCAGGGGCAAAATGCATGTCCAAACACTTAGCTTGTAAGTAAGATCATAGAAAGTTGGGATCAGGGTTAGACTATTCAGCCCCTCGAGCCTATTCCAGCATTCAATTTGATCATAGCTTATCTTAATCTTAATCTTAATCGGTTTACCCACCTTGGTTCTATATTCCTGAACTAACTAAAATCTATCAATCTCAGCTTTTAACTTCTCAATTGTCTTGCCTCAACAGATTTTTGAGGGAGAGAGTTTGAGATTTCCACTATCCTTTGTGTGAAGAAGTGCTTCTTGGCATCACACCTGAATGACCTATCTCTAATTTTAGGGTTATGAACATTGTTCTGGACTGCCCCACCAGAGGAAATAGTTTCTCTCTATCTATCTTATCAAATCTTTTAATCAGCTTAAACATCTGAATTAGCTTACGACTTAATCATCTGCACTCAAGAGAATACAATGAACCTGACCTCATCATTTAACCCTTTTTAGATCATCAAATCTCAGCAGACAATAATGTTAGTATTTACCCAGAAATAGCATAGGTAGTTTTGGAGGCACCTTGATGGGCAATGATTTATAAATAGCACAAAGAAAATTACTTAATGCAACTGGTATTGTCAAAACAACCTTGTTCAATTAATTCATTGCATTGAAACCATAAAAATGGAAGGTGAACTCCTCACCCCCACTCCCACATTTGGTAATGTCCCTTTTGGGCTTCTGTACAAAGAACAAAATTAATCCAGAGTCAAAGCTTTTTTTTTTACTGTCACCTTTATACAGCAGCAGAGTAAAAAAAGTAATCTTATTGGGTGACACAACATGTATGCAATAATAAAAACAGAAAATGCTGGAAATACTCAGCAGATCTGGCAGTATCTGCGGAGAGAGAAAATGAGTTAACGTTTCAGGTCCATGACCTTTCATCAGAACTGGGAATTGATATAAAGAAAAAAGGAACAAAATGGGGGCAGAGATTGTGGTCTGAAATTGTTGAACTCAATGTTGAGTCTAGAAGGCAGTAAAGTGCCTAATCAAAAGATGAGGTGCTGTTCCTTGAGCTTACATTGAGTTTAATTGGAAGTCTGCAGGAGGCCGAGGACAGAGAGGTCAGTGTGAGAGCAAGGTAGAGAATTAAAATGAGGGCGACTGGAAGCTTCGGGTCACGCTTGTGGATTGAATGAAGGTTTTCTGCAAAGCGGTCACCTAATCTGCGTTTGATCGCCCCAGTACAGAGCAGACCACATTGTGAGAAATGAATACAGTATACTAAATTGAAAGAAGTACACATAAATTGCTGTTTCATCCGGAAGGAATGTTTGGGGCCTCAGACAGTGAGGAAAGAGGTGGTGAAAGGGCAGGTGTTGCATCTCGTGTGCTTGCATGGAAAAGTGCTATGGGAAGGGAAGGTGGCTTTGGAGGTGATGGAGGAGTGGACCAAGATGTTCCGGAGAGAAGGAGGTGACAGAAATGGTGGAGGATGATACCTTGAATATGGAGGCTGGTGGAGTGGAAAGTGAGGACAAGGGAAACTTTATCATGGTTCTGGGAGGGAGAGGTAGGGGGTGAGAACAGAAGGGTGGGAAATGGGGCAGACACAGTCAAGGGCCCTGTCAACCACAACAGAGGGAGAAATCCTTGGTTGAGGAAATGTCAGTGACATTTCAGAAGCATTGGTCTGGAAGGTTGCATCATCAAAAAAGTTGCGACAAGGATGGAGAAACTGGGAGAATGGAATGGAGTCCTTATAGGAAGCAGGGTATGAGGAAATGTAGTTGAGATAGCTGTGAGAGTCAGTGGGCTTATAGTGAGCACTCGTTGATAGCCTATGCTCCGAAATGGAGACAGAGAAGTCAAGGAAGAGAAGGGAAGAGTCGGAGATGAACAATGTGAAGGTGAGGGAAGGGTGGAAATTGGAAGCAAAATTGATGAAATGTTCCAATTCAAGATGACAGCAAGAAACAACATCGATACAGTCATCAATATACCGGAAAAGAGGTGAGGGAGTGGGCCTAAGTAGGACAGGAACACGGAATGTTCAACATATCCCACAAAAAGGCAGATATAGCTAGGATCCATGCAGATACCCATAGCGACATATTTTATTTGGAGGAAGTGAGTGGAGTTAAAGGAGAAGTTGTTCAATGTGAGCAGGAAGTAGAGAACCCTCAGACTGTCCTGGTGGGGGATGGAGGTGTAGCGAGATTGGACGTCCATGGTGAGGAGGAGACAGTTAGGGCCAGGAAATTGGAAACTGTTAACGTGACGGAGGGCATTGGAAGAGTCACAAATATAGGCAGGATGAGACTGGGCAAGGGGAGAAAAAATAGAATCAAGAGAGGAATAAATCAGTTCATTTGGGTATGAACATGCTGCAATGGTTAGTCTACCAGAGCAGGCCTGTTTGTGGATCTTGGGAAGGAGATAGAAGTGTATCTTTGGGATTGGGGAACTATGAAATTCGAGATTGTAGAGGATTGATCTCCAAAGGAGATGATGTCAGTGACAGCCCTGGATACAAAGGCTTGATTTTTGGTGGTGGGTTCATGGTCCCGGGGGAGGTGGGAGGAAGTGTCAGAGAGCTGGCATTTAGCCTCTGCTAGTTTTCCAGACAAACACAGCACCACTCTTGTCAGCAGCTTTGATGGCAATGTTAAGGTTGGACCTGAGAGAACTGAGTGCAGCAAGTTCAGAGGGAGACAGTTTAGAGTGAGTGAGGGGAGCAGAGAAATTAAAACAGCCAATGTCACACTGGCAGTTCTCAATTAAAAGATTGAGAGAGGGTAAAAGACCAGAGGGAGGGTCCAGATGGAGGTAGAATATTGGAGATGATTAAAAGGTTCTGCTGAGTATGGGGAGGACTCCTGGCCAAAGAAGTAGGCATGGAGGCAAAGGCGATGGAAGAAGAGATCAGCGTCATGCTGAGTTCGAAATTCATTGAGGTGGGAGCGTAAAGGGATGAAGTTGAGGCCTTTGCTAAGGACAGATTGTTCAGGGTCAGAGAGGGGAAGGCCAGAGTGTATCAAGAATACAGCAGGTATTCATATCTGGCACAAAAAACACACCTCACTAAAATAGCCAGCATCTACTATTTATAATAATGTTCATGAGTATTATTTTTACTGTGGTAATAGGAGCCTTTGTGCTTTAATCTGTTGCCAGACTGCTATCCAATATAAAACAAGCTGAAATGTTTATGACTACCTTCATGCCATCTATGGAATGTCACAGGAAAACCAAAAAAAAAATAAGTGCTCTATAAAAATCAAAGAAAAGCACAGAAACTGAAACTTGTCATATGTATTATATTCATATCAGATTTTTGTGTGGGCCATAATGAAAACCACAGTTGCTGCATTTCTGTCAGTAAGTGAACTACAGTTGCATTTTACATTATAGGACCCAAAAATGATTTATGGGGATGCTGGTTGCAGTACATTTTTGAGGTGAGCTCTTTTGATTTAACAGCCCAAATAAGAGTTAAAAAAAAAATAATTCTTGTCAGCTGTTTTCAGCCCAATACAAACTACATGTGATTAGAGGAGGGGGGCGGGGGGGGGGGGAGGTGCTAGTTGGTGTGGTGCTTGGGTGGGGGAGAAGATGGTGATTGTTATATCAGGACAACAACATCTTCATTTAAATCATGGTAAAATCTATGTTTTTCACATCACAATTTAATACAGCCATTATATGAATTCAAAACATTGTACGTGGCAGAGGCAAAAGTAATAGCAAGCTGAGACTGGTGTACAATCTGATCTCAAGGTTCAGTTATAAAATGCTCAGGCTCCATTCTCACGGTTTATGTAATCGTCAGACGTTAGGCTACTGCTTTGTTGTAACTTTCAGCGATCCATTATTCTCCATGTATTTCAGTATTTACTAAAGTGGATGTTCCACTCCAAGCTCTCTGCACGTCCTAAACAGCCTTTTGTCAAAAAAGAAAGCAGTAGGTTTCCTTTAGCACATTTATAATTGGTTTTCAGAGTATAGGGCATTTTATACCCACTGGCAATATAGCCAAAATAACACAGTAGGACACTATCAGGGTGAAAAGGACATTGGAAACCCAGGTCTACTGAACAGAATAACTGGGGTATTCATCAGTTAGACAAAGGGCTTGATTTTCAAAACTGTGAGTATTTGTTGCTAACTGCATATCTTCCTTTACTTGTCCAAACGTACAAAAGAACTATGTTCAGTGTTTTGTGCATTTATTTTGTAATACCTCATATAGAGACTGACTAATGAAGTAAAGTATTTAAATTATCTTTGCAATGGCACATTTCTTTTGCAATCAGATGCCAAATGTGTAATTTATGCAAAACTCTTGTAGAATGAAAAGGAATATTTAACACTTCAGAAATGGCTACATCCCATAGCTAAAAGAACAGTAATACTCACACAGCTTGCTCATATAGATATAATGATATGATTTTAATGTCGTTGGGTCTGTATAGCTGTTCCTGACATCAAGGCGGATCAAAATGATGCGCTTGCGAATGTGATTTTGCAGCACACTTGTTTAATCCTATTGGCAATCTCCAAAACTAAGCCACATATAAATAGAGCAAATTCAGAATATAAGGAACTGGATCAGATTAGAGAACCTCATCCACTATTAGAATATTAATCAATGCAGCCTCTTTACTTTGTGCAACCAGATAATGTTTTCTCAAAGCTGCATGCAAGGAGATTTGATCACTGTAATGTGATTGCTACAATTGTCCAATGGGAGGGTATGTGTTCTGCTCCTCATAGAATTTACCATTTTCTGGTTTCTAGAACCAAGGAACAGGAGTAAGCCACTTAGCAACTCGAGCTTGTTCTGCCCTTTATTGATTGGGACTGATCTGTATCCTAACTGCACCCAGCAACCTTGGCTCTATATCTTTCTGTACCCTAGGCGAGCAAAAATATATCCATCTCACAGTATAATGACAGAAGATGAAGGCCACTTGGCCCACGTATCAAGAAAGAAAAACTGCTGTTTTTCAACTACCCATTTTAAAAAGCTCATTTCATTTGTTGGAACATAGAAATATACAGGACTGGAAAAGACCATTGCAATCCATCTGGTCAGCCCTAGTGTCTAGGAAGTGTCAAACCCCACAATACCTCCTTTATCCTGTTATTTTTTTGTTCCCCCCCCAGGCATTTATTTAACTGTCTCTTCAATCTTCTGATATAATCAGGCAAAATGCATCCCTTCACAATTCATTCTATAAAATTACCACACTCTAGTAAAATGGCTAAATCTAAGCTGCTCTTTTAGCCTCTCTAAGTTTGAGGCATTCTCCTCTTTTTTGTATAACTGTGACTATATTCAAAATATTGGGTTCAATTTTGAGTTTGGGTGACTGGCGGAGCACGGAAACTCATTGCCTGCACTCAAAGTGGCAGCGATTGTGAGCAGAAGCCTCATTAACATTGGTGTCGACAAGCTGTGCAGCACAAATGGGTATCTCAATGCAGCTTGCCTGTTTGAGACAAATCAATATCGACTGCCCCAGTTGGCAGGGAGGTAAACATCAGACGGGTCACAATTGCAGAGGGAATGGGGTTGTCCAAGAGTGGCAGCAACCCTGCTCATTTTTGTGGGACACAGAGGAATGCCATCTCCTCCTGACCCCCCAGAAATAATATCAAGCTAACTTTGGCTGGACCTCTTCTCTTCTACACATTTGCAAGATCTCACATTGTAGATCTGCTATTGTGAATCTCTGGAAGAAACACATGGCACTATCTTCTGGATTGCTTCTGTACACTGAACCGTTATTGTCAACTCCCTCTACATGGGCGCATGCTACATCAAGCATATATGGTGGCCAACAAATGAACAATACATTACATTTCAAATGAACAATAAGTGAACAATACACCACATCCCTCCCCTTCCTGGTAAATGAGAGTTTCAGTTGTTTGCTTACATTGTTCTGTTTGGACATTACTTCAATCTGTAACATAATCAGTTAAGTATGGTGGACATTTCTGTTCATAAGTAAGATATTGACATGTGACATCGGGTGTTGTCTCATTTAACTTGTGCTTCATCTGACATGTTGATGTCTGGATCAGACACAACACTTGTGGATGGTGTTTGCAAAACTTAGAAGAATGACATATTTCATTTTGAAGAATGACACGTTTTGAACCACACTGAACTGTGATTAGTGATCCTTTTGTCTTGGTTACAACAAATGATTGGATGTTATAGGGGATTGTTTGCTTTCCAACAAGACCATCGCGTTTTACAAGCAGTTTGTCTCCTGACTTTAATGGTGTAGTTGTGAATTTCATGTTTTGCTCTGCATTTATTTTCATGCAATCTTTCTGTCCTTGATCACACACGCATACGTGTTGATCATTAGCTTTGCGGGGTAGCTCAGGAAGACGTGTGCGCATAGGATGTGAGAAGATAAGGGTAGCTGAAGGCTTTCCAGTGGTTGAGTGAGATGTTGCACTCTAATTGCAAATAAAACAACACAACTCCTGCTTCCATGACTTCTTGTCAGCAGTAGCTGTACAGATCACTTTTTTTCAGGGTACGCATTAATCTCTCAATTTCTCCATTAGTGCTTGGCAAACAGGGTTAGATCTTTCGGTGAGTGAAGCCCAGGTCATTCTCAAATTTGATGAACTCATTACTGTCGAAAGGGGATCCATTGTTGCTTCTCACTATTTGAGGGACTGCAAACAAAGTGAAAATCCAGTCAAGCTTTGCTGTGCCTGCTTTTGCTGAGGTAGACATGTGAAGGAAACCGGCTGTAATGAGGGGTTTTAAGGTTAAAAGAGTTATTTTCCTATGAATGAGCTATTAAAAGATAAAAAATGCTTCATCTTCCTAAAAGGTTAAAAAAGCTCATCTCTATAATATTAAATGGACATGAGCCTCTAAGTGAAAAAGCTTGCCTCATCTTAGAACCATAAAGGCAAATTCTGATAAGGAGAATTCACGAACCTCACCACACAGTAAAACATTGAGAATATAGTTTTGCAAACTGCCACAAAAGCTACCACATTGTAATATTTGATAAGATAGTTTTATGCTGACATCTTTAAACCACAGTCCACTGAATTTATGACAAAGCTAACCAAACCCAAAAACTGGATTTTAATCTTGAAACACAGTTAGATGACTAATGAAAAATTGACCATCATGAAGCTCGCAGCCTGGCTTTCTCAGAAATCAAAGAGGCTCAAACCTTACCTAGAAATTAACAGTAATACAACCTTTCTTAGGGATCAAAGAGAATGGACCTTACCTAGAAATTAACAGTTATAGAGCCTTATTTGGGAAATTAAGGGGGAACAAACTTACTTACAGTTGAGCTAACACCCCCATATACAAGAAATTAGTTATGCAAACCTGAAAAACTATAAATATTAGGAGCACACATTGGATTTTTACATTCATTGGGCCCGCTTCAGTGTCTCTCATGGTAAAGGTATGAATATTGGTGTGAGGTGATGAAAATTCTCCCTTTAACTGTGACAGAGATATCTCGCTAACTTTGTAGTCTTCTACCCAGGGATTTAAGGTGGTACTTTAATAATTGTTGGATATCCTAGTTAAATATTTTACTGTAACTATAATTGAATTTAAAAATTGGATTCTCAACAAGAAACAAGATTGCACTTTCTATCTTTTCCTAGAACTATTAACATTGCAATTGACTGTCTCACCAACTGTGAATTATATGGTCAGTTCTTTAACATATTTTTATATAATTTAGAATTTATATTGTTTCACAGAGTCTTCTGTATCACTAATTTGTGATACACTCTTTGGTGGGGAGGTATGTTACTGAGGAGAGATTCCTGGACCCTCATAATATCCGGGTTATTATAATCTGGCTAAAAGGCTATCTGAAGGACAGTAATATTCTCAGCTCGTTCCTTTCCTTCTGCAGACCCATCCATTGTCTTTAGGATCTGTCTTTCTCAACCTTAAATTGAGAAATACACCTGATCCAGGATAGTCCTAAAAAGGGGCTAGGATTAAAATCCACCACAGACAAAACTATTTCTATGACTGGGAATCAGCTGTAGCCATCAGTGACAACAAGCAAGAGCTCATCAGTGGTCAAGTCTGTGAAGTATACATTAACTTCAGTCCATGGGCCTGCAGGTAGTTCAGACATGTTGAGCAGGATCACAAAGACTTGACATTATGGTTGCTTCACATGGAGAATAGCGATCGATTTTGTGCTCCACCCTGTGGTCAATTCCTGGGAACCATATCTTTTCTGGAAGAAGTTGTTTGGTTTTGACAATTCCCCAGTGACCCTCTTGTACTTTTTCTGCAACAAATTCTCTAAATGACTGCGGAGTAACAATGAAGTTGCCACATGCAAGAAATGGAACCTTGAATAAATGATACTTCTTAGAATAAAATATAATTCTTATGGAATTAGTAGGCCTGGAAGGAAGATGTTCTTCTTTCTCTTTCTGTTAACAAAGATTCTATAGCAGGCGGTCAGGACAGTGTAGGCCTGTAATCTCTGCCAAAGACACAATTCTAGCACAGGCTCTGAAACAAGACATTTCTAAAGGTGATCAGGTGGGATCTCATGAGTAAAGGTTAAACAGGATGTCTTAGTGAGCAATGAGCTACGAGATGACCTTGTCGGCTCTGGATGGAAATGGGTGGGATTACTTTGAATATTATTGACATGGTTCACTCATCAGCCACTAGAAATAAAATAATTAAACATGTGCTCAGGCAGGAAATCATGGTTCTGCTTCAGATGGAAAAGGGTTTCTCAATGTGGATCCATTCTGGCTCCGGCCTAACACTTTGGTTAGCTCAAGAAGACTGAGGACCCCGAGGACCAAGGAGACCACCAACACCTTGGCCAACTCGAGGAGGCAAAAGACAAAGAGAGAGAGAAGAAGACATAGCAAACGTTCAGGAGGCTTTCACTGCCAGCTGCAGAGATCAGCTACAGAGAGACTGTAACTTCTAGCTGCAGAGATCAGCTACAGAGAGACTGTAACTTCTAGCTGCAGAGATCAGCTACAGAGAGACTGTAACTTTCAGCCACAGAGATCAGCTACTGAGAGACAGTAACTTGTAGCTGCAGAGATCAGCGACAGAGAGACTGTAAATTTCAGCCACAGAGATCAGCTGCAGAGAGACTGTAACTTCCAGTGCAGAGATCAGCTACAGATAGACTGTAACTTTCTGCCACAGAGATCAGCAACAGAGAGACTAACTTTCAGCCACAGAGATCAGCTACAGAGAGACTGTAACGTCCAGTGCAGAGATCAGCTACAGAGAAACTGTAACTTTCAGCCACAGAGATCAGCTACAGAGAGACTGCAACTTCTAGCTGCAGAGATCAGCTACAGAGAGACTGTAACTTTCAGCCACAGAGATCAGCTACAGAGAGACTGTAACTTCTAGCTTCAGAGATCAACTACAGAGGGATTGCAACTTTCAGCCACAGAGATCAGTTACAGAGGGACTGCAACTTTCAGCCACAGAGATCAGTTACAGAGAGACTGTAACTTCTAGCTGCAAAGATCAGCTACAGAGAGACTGTAACTTCTAGCTTCAGAGATCAACTACAGAGGGATTGCAACTTTCAGCCACAGAGAACAGTTACAGAGGGACTGCAACTTTCAGCCACAGAGATCAGTTACAGAGAGACTGTAACTTCTAGCTGCAAAGATCAGCTACAGAGAGACTGTAACTTTCAGCCACAGAGATCAGTTACAGAGAGACTGAAACTTCTAGCTGCAAAGATCAGCTACAGAGAGACTGTAACTTTCAGCCACAGAGATCAGTTACAGAGAGACTGTAACTTCTAGCTGCAAAGATCAGCTACAGAGAGACTGTAACTTTCAGCCACAGAGATCAGTTACAGAGAGACTGTAACTTCTAGCTGCAAAGATCAGCTACAGAGAGACTGTAACTTTCAGCCACAGAGATCAGTTACAGAGAGACTGTAACTTCTAGCTTCAGAGATCAACTACAGAGGGACAGCAACTTTCAGCCACAGAGATCAGTTACAGAGAGACTGTAACTTCTAGCTGCAAAGATCAGCTACAGAGAGACTGTAACTTTCAGCCACGGAGATCAGCTACAGAGAGACTGCAACTTCTAGCTTCAGAGATCAACTACAGAGGGATTGCAACTTTCAGCCACAGAGATCAGCTACAGAGAGACTGCAACTTTCAGCCACAGAGATCAGTTACAGAGAAACTGTAACTTCTAGCTGCAAAGATCAGCTACAGAGAGACTGCAACATTCAGCCACAGAGATCAGTTACAGAGAGACTGAAACTTCTAGCTGCAAAGATCAGCTACAGAGAGACTGCAACTTTCAGCCACAGAGATCAGTTACAGAGAGACTGTTACTTCGAGCTGCAAAGATCAGCTACAGAGAGACTGTAACTTCTAGCTTCAGAGATCAACTACAGAGGGATTGCAACTTTCAGCCACAGAGATCAGTTACAGAGGGACTGCAACTTTCAGCCACAGAGATCAGTTACAGAGAGACTGTAACTTCTAGCTGCAAAGATCAGCTACAGAGAGACTGTAACTTCTAGCTTCAGAGATCAACTACAGAGGGATTGCAACTTTCAGCCACAGAGATCAGTTACAGAGGGACTGCAACTTTCAGCCACAGAGATCAGTTACAGAGAGACTGTAACTTCTAGCTGCAAAGATCAGCTACAGAGAGACTGTAACTTTCAGCCACAGAGATCAGTTACAGAGAGACTGTAACTTCTAGCTGCAAAGATCAGCTACAGAGAGACTGTAACTTTCAGCCACAGAGATCAGTTACAGAGGGACTGTAACTTCGAGCTGCAAAGATCAGCTACAGAGAGACTGCAACTTTCAGCCACAGAGATCAGTTACAGAGAGACTGAAACTTCTAGCTGCAAAGATCAGCTACAGAGAGACTGCAACTTTCAGCCACAGAGATCAGTTACAGAGAGACTGTTACTTCTCGCTGCAAAGATCAGCTACAGAGAGACTGTAACTTTCAGCCACAGAGATCAGTTACAGAGAGACTGTAACTTCTAGCTGCAAAGATCAGCTACAGAGAGACTGTAACTTTCAGCCACAGAGATCAATTACAGAGAGACTGTAACTTCTAACTTCAGAGATCAACTACAGAGGGACTGCAACTTTCAGCCACAGAGATCAGTTATAGAGAGACTGTAACTTCTAGCTGCAAAGATCAGCTACAGAGAGACTGTAACTTTCAGCCACAGAGATCAGCTACAGAGAGACTGCATCTTCTAGCTTCAGAGATCAACTACAGAGGGATTGCAACTTTCAGCCACAGATTTCAGTTACAGAGGGACTGCAACTTTCAGCCACAGAGATCAGTTACAGAGAGACTGTAACTTCTAGCTGCAAAGATCAGCTGCAGAGAGACTGTAACTTCTAGCTTCAGAGATCAGTTACAGAGAGACTGAAACTTCTAGCTGCAAAGATCAGCTACAGAGAGACTGTAACTTTCAGCCACAGAGATCAGTTACAGAGAGACTGTAACTTCTAGCTGCAAAGATCAGCTAGAGAGACTGTAACTTTCAGCCACAGAGATCAGTTACAGAGAGACTGTAACTTCTTGCTGCAAAGATCAGCTACAGAGAGACTGTAATTTCCAGCCACAGAGATCAGTTACAGAGAGACTGTAACTTCTAGCTTCAGAGATCAACTACAGAGGAACTGCAACTTTCAGCCACAGAGATCAGTTACAGAGAGACTGTAACTTCTAGCTGCAAAGATCAGCTGCAGAGAGACTGTAACTTTCAGCCACAGAGATCAGCTACAGAGAGACTGTAACTTCTAGCTTCAGAGATCAACTACAGAGGGATTGCAACTTTCAGCCACAGAGATCAGTTACAGAGGGACTGCAACTTTCAGCCACAGAGATCAGTTACAGAGAGACTGTAACTTCCAGCTGCAAAGATCAGCTGCAGAGAGACTGTAACTTCTAGCTTCAGAGATCAACTACAGAGAGACTGTAACTTTCAGCCACAGAGATCAGTTACAGAGAGACAGTAACTTCTAGCTGCAGAGATCAACTACAGAGAGACTGTAACTTTCAGCCACAGAGATCAGCTACAGAGAGACTGTAACTTCTAGCTGCAAAGATCAGCTACAGAGAGACTGTAACTTTCAGCCACAGAGATCAGTTACAGAGAGACTGTAACTTCTAGCTGCAAAGATCAGCGACAGAGAGACTGTAACTTTCAGCCACAGAGATCAGTTACAGAGAGACTGTAACTTCTAGCTTCAGAGATCAACTACAGAGGGACTGCAACTTTCAGCCACAGAGATCAGTTACAGAGAGACTGTAACTTCTAGCTGCAAAGATCAGCGACAGAGAGACTGTAACTTTCAGCCACGGAGATCAGCTACAGAGAGACTGCAACTTCTAGCTTCAGAGATCAACTACAGAGGGATTGCAACTTTCAGCCACAGAGATCAGTTACAGAGGGACTGCAACTTTCGGCCACAGAGATCAGCTACAGAGAGACTGTAACTTCTAGCTGCAAAGATCAGCTACAGAGAGACTGCAACTTTCAGCCACAGAGATCAGTTACAGAGAGACTGAAACTTCTAGCTGCAAAGATCAGCTACAGAGAGACTGCAACTTTCAGCCACAGAGATCAGTTACAGAGAGACTGTTACTTCTAGCTGCAAAGATCAGCTACAGAGAGACTGTAACTTTCAGCCACAGAGATCAATTACAGAGAGACTGTAACTTCTAGCTGCAAAGATCAGCTACAGAGAGACTGGAACTTTCAGCCACAGAGATCAGTTACAGAGAGACTGTAACTTCTAGCTTCAGAGATCAACTACAGAGGGACTGCAACTTTCAGCCACAGAGATCAGTTACAGAGAGACTGTAACTTCGTGCTGCAAAGATCAGCTACAGAGAGACTGTAACTTTCAGCCACAGAGATCAGCTACAGAGAGACTGCAACTTCTAGCTTCAGAGATCAACTGCAGAGGGATTGCAACTTTCAGCCACAGAGATCAGTTACAGAGAGACTGCAACTTTCAGCCACAGAGATCAGTTACAGAGAGACTGAAACTTCTAGCTGCAAAGATCAGCTGCAGAGAGACTGCAACTTTCAGCCACAGAGATCAGTTGCAGAGAGACTGTAACTTTCAGCCACAGAGATCAGTTACAGAGAGACTGTAACTTCGTGCTGCAAAGATCAGCTACAGAGAGACTGTAACTTTCAGCCACAGAGATCAGCTACAGAGAGACTGCAACTTCTAGCTTCAGAGATCAACTACAGAGGGATTGCAACTTTCAGCCACAGAGATCAGTTACAGAGGGACTGCAACTTTCAGCCACAGAGATCAGTTACAGAGAGACTGTAACTTCTAGCTGCAAAGATCAGCTGCAGAGAGACTGTAACTTCTAGCTTCAGAGATCAGTTACAGAGAGACTGAAACTTCTAGCTGCAAAGATCAGCTACAGAGAGACTGTAACTTTCAGCCACAGAGATCAGTTACAGAGAGACTGTAACTTCTAGCTGCAAAGATCAGCTACAGAGAGACTGTAACTTTCAGCCACAGAGATCAGTTACAGAGAGACTGTAACTTCTTTCTGCAAAGATCAGCTACATGGAGACTGTAACTTTCAGCCACAGAGATCGGTTACAGAGAGACTGTAACTTCTAGCTTCAGAGATCAACTACAGAGGGACTGCAACTTTCAGCCACAGAGATCAGTTACAGAGAGACTGTAACTTCTAGCTGCAAAGATCAGCTGCAGAGAGACTGTAACTTTCAGCCACGGAGATCAGCTACAGAGAGACTGTAACTTCTAGCTTCAGAGATCAACTACAGAGGGATTGCAACTTTCAGCCACAGAGATCAGTTACAGAGGGACTGCAACTTTCAGCCACAGAGATCAGTTACAGAGAGACTGTAACTTCCAGCTGCAAAGATCAGCTGCAGAGAGACTGTAACTTCTTGCTGCAAAGATCAGCTACAGAGAGACTGTAATTTCCAGCCACAGAGATCAGTTACAGAGAGACTGTAACTTCTAGCTTCAGAGATCAACTACAGAGGAACTGCAACTTTCAGCCACAGAGATCAGTTACAGAGAGACTGTAACTTCTAGCTGCAAAGATCAGCTGCAGAGAGACTGTAACTTTCAGCCACAGAGATCAGCTACAGAGAGACTGTAACTTCTAGCTTCAGAGATCAACTACAGAGGGATTGCAACTTTCAGCCACAGAGATCAGTTACAGAGGGACTGCAACTTTCAGCCACAGAGATCAGTTACAGAGAGACTGTAACTTCCAGCTGCAAAGATCAGCTGCAGAGAGACTGTAACTTCTAGCTTCAGAGATCAACTACAGAGAGACTGTAACTTTCAGCCACAGAGATCAGTTACAGAGAGACAGTAACTTCTAGCTGCAGAGATCAACTACAGAGAGACTGTAACTTTCAGCCACAGAGATCAGCTACAGAGAGACTGTAACTTCTAGCTGCAAAGATCAGCTACAGAGAGACTGTAACTTTCAGCCACAGAGATCAGTTACAGAGAGACTGTAACTTCTAGCTGCAAAGATCAGCGACAGAGAGACTGTAACTTTCAGCCACAGAGATCAGTTACAGAGAGACTGTAACTTCTAGCTTCAGAGATCAACTACAGAGGGACTGCAACTTTCAGCCACAGAGATCAGTTACAGAGAGACTGTAACTTCTAGCTGCAAAGATCAGCGACAGAGAGACTGTAACTTTCAGCCACGGAGATCAGCTACAGAGAGACTGCAACTTCTAGCTTCAGAGATCAACTACAGAGGGATTGCAACTTTCAGCCACAGAGATCAGTTACAGAGGGACTGCAACTTTCGGCCACAGAGATCAGCTACAGAGAGACTGTAACTTCTAGCTGCAAAGATCAGCTACAGAGAGACTGCAACTTTCAGCCACAGAGATCAGTTACAGAGAGACTGAAACTTCTAGCTGCAAAGATCAGCTACAGAGAGACTGCAACTTTCAGCCACAGAGATCAGTTACAGAGAGACTGTTACTTCTAGCTGCAAAGATCAGCTACAGAGAGACTGTAACTTTCAGCCACAGAGATCAATTACAGAGAGACTGTAACTTCTAGCTGCAAAGATCAGCTACAGAGAGACTGTAACTTTCAGCCACAGAGATCAGTTACAGAGAGACTGTAACTTCTAGCTTCAGAGATCAACTACAGAGGGACTGCAACTTTCAGCCACAGAGATCAGTTATAGAGAGACTGTAACTTCTAGCTGCAAAGATCAGCTACAGAGAGACTGTAACTTTCAGCCACCGAGATCAGCTACAGAGAGACTGCAACTTCTAGCTTCAGAGATCAACTGCAGAGGGATTGCAACTTTCAGCCACAGAGATCAGTTACAGAGAGACTGCAACTTTCAGCCACAGAGATCAGTTACAGAGAGACTGAAACTTCTAGCTGCAAAGATCAGCTGCAGAGAGACTGCAACTTTCAGCCACAGAGATCAGTTACAGAGAGACTGTAACTTTCAGCCACAGAGATCAGTTACAGAGAGACTGTAACTTCGTGCTGCAAAGATCAGCTACAGAGAGACTGTAACTTTCAGCCACAGAGATCAGCTACAGAGAGACTGCAACTTCTAGCTTCAGAGATCAACTACAGAGGGATTGCAACTTTCAGCCACAGAGATCAGTTACAGAGGGACTGCAACTTTCAGCCACAGAGATCAGTTACAGAGAGACTGTAACTTCTAGCTGCAAAGATCAGCTGCAGAGAGACTGTAACTTCTAGCTTCAGAGATCAGTTACAGAGAGACTGAAACTTCTAGCTGCAAAGATCAGCTACAGAGAGACTGTAACTTTCAGCCACAGAGATCAGTTACAGAGAGACTGTAACTTCTAGCTGCAAAGATCAGCTACAGAGAGACTGTAACTTTCAGCCACAGAGATCAGTTACAGAGAGACTGTAACTTCTTTCTGCAAAGATCAGCTACATGGAGACTGTAACTTTCAGCCACAGAGATCGGTTACAGAGAGACTGTAACTTCTAGCTTCAGAGATCAACTACAGAGGGACTGCAACTTTCAGCCACAGAGATCAGTTACAGAGAGACTGTAACTTCTAGCTGCAAAGATCAGCTGCAGAGAGACTGTAACTTTCAGCCACGGAGATCAGCTACAGAGAGACTGTAACTTCTAGCTTCAGAGATCAACTACAGAGGGATTGCAACTTTCAGCCACAGAGATCAGTTACAGAGGGACTGCAACTTTCAGCCACAGAGATCAGTTACAGAGAGACTGTAACTTCCAGCTGCAAAGATCAGCTGCAGAGAGACTGTAACTTCTAGCTTCAGAGATCAACTACAGAGGGATTGCAACTTTCAGCCACAGAGATCAGTTACAGAGGGACTGCAACTTTCAGCCACAGAGATAAGTTACAGAGGGACTGCAACTTTCAGCCACAGAGATCAGTTAGAGAGAGTGTAACTTCCAGCTGCAAAGATCAGCTGCAGAGAGACTGTAACTTCTAGCTTCAGAGATCAACTACAGAGGGATTGCAACTTTCCGCCACAGAGATCAGTTACAGAGGGACTGCAACTTTCAGCCACAGAGATCAGTTACAGAGAGACTGTAACTTCTAGCTGCAAAGATCAGCTACAGAGAGACTGTAACTTTCAGCCACAGAGATCAGTTACAGAGAGACAGTAACTTCTAGCTGCAGAGATCAACTACAGAGAGACTGTAACTTTCAGCCACAGAGATCAGCTACAGAGAGACTGTAACTTCTAGCTGCAAAGATCAGCTACAGAGAGACTGTAACTTTCAGCCACAGAGATCAGTTACAGAGAGACTGTAACTTCTAGCTGCAAAGATCAGCGACAGAGAGACTGTAACTTTCAGCCACAGAGATCAGTTACAGAGAGACTGTAACTTCTAGCTTCAGAGATCAACTACAGAGGGACTGCAACTTTCAGCCACAGAGATCAGTTACAGAGAGACTGTAACTTCTAGCTGCAAAGATCAGCTACAGAGAGACTGTAACTTTCAGCCACGGAGATCAGCTACAGAGAGACTGCAACTTCTAGCTTCAGAGATCAACTACAGAGGGATTGCAACTTTCAGCCACAGAGATCAGTTACAGAGGGACTGCAACTTTCAGCCACAGAGATCAGTTACAGAGAGACTGTAACTTCTAGCTGCAAAGATCAGCTACAGAGAGACTGCAACTTTCAGCCACAGAGATCAGTTACAGAGAGACTGTTACTTCTAGCTGCAAAGATCAGCTACAGAGAGACTGTAACTTTCAGCCACAGAGATCAGTTACAGAGAGACTGTAACTTCTAGCTTCAGAGATCATCTACAGAGGGACTGCAACTTTCAGCCACAGAGATCAGTTACAGAGAGACTGTAACTTCTAGCTGCAAAGATCAACTACAGAGAGACTGTAACTTTCAGCCACAGAGATCAGTTACAGAGAGACTGTAACTTCTAGATGCAGAGATCAGCTACAGAGAGACTGTAACTCCTAGCTGCAGAGATCAACTACAGAGGGATTGCAACTTTCAGCCACAGAGATCAGCTACAGAGAGACTGTAACTTCCAGTGCAGAGATCAGCTACAGAGAGACTGTAACTCCTAGCTGCAAAGATCAACTACAGAGGGATTGCAACTTTCAGCCACAGAGATCAGTTACAGAGAGAATGTAACTTCCAGTGCAGAAATCAGTTCCAGAGAGACTGTTACTTCTAGCTGCAGAGATCAGCTACAGAGAGACTGTAACTTTCAGCCACAGAGATCAGCTACAGAGAGACTGTAACTTCTAGCTGCAGAGATCAACTACAGAGGGATTGCAACTTTCAGCCACAGAGATCAGTTACAGAGAGACTGTAACTTCCAGTGCAGAGATCAGCAACAGAGAGACTGTAACTTCTAGCTGCAGAGATCAGCTACAGAGAGACTGTAACTTTCAGCCACAGAGATCAGCTACAGAGAGACTGTAACTTCTAGCTGCAGAGATCAGCTACAGAGAGACTGTAACTTTCAGCCACAGAGATCAGCTACAGAGAGACTGGAACTTCTAGCTGCAGAGATCAACTACAGAGAGACTGTAACTTCTAGCTGCAGAGATCAACTACAGAGAGATTGTAACTTTCAGCCACAGAGATCAGCTACAGAGAGACTGTAACTTCTAGCTGCAGAGATCAACTACAGAGAGTCTGTAACTTCAGCTGCAGAGATCAGCTACAGAGAGACTGTAACTTTCAGCCACAGAGATCAGCTACAGAGAGACTGTAACTTCCCGAGCAGAGATCAGCTACAGAGAGACTGTAACTTTCAGCCACAGAGATCAGCTACAGAGAGACTGTAACTTCTAGCTTCAGAGATCAGCTTCAGAGAGACTGTAACTTTCAGCCACAGAGATCAGCTACAGAGAGACTGTAACTTCTCGCTGCAGAGATCAACGACAGAGAGACTGTAACTTCAAGCTGCAGAGATCAGCTACAGAGAGACTGTAACTTTCAGCCATAGAGATCAGCTACAGAGAGACTGTAACTACCAGTGCAGAGATCAGCTACAGAGAGACTGTAACTCCTAGCTGCAGAGATCAACTACAGAGGGATTGCAACTTTCAGCCACAGAGATCAGCTACAGAGAGACTGTAACTTCCAGTGCAGAGATCAGCTACAGAGAGACTGTAACTCCTAGCTGCAAAGATCAACTACAGAGGGATTGCAACTTTCAGCCACAGAGATCAGTTACAGAGAGAATGTAACTTCCAGTGCAGAAATCAGTTCCAGAGAGACTGTTACTTCTAGCTGCAGAGATCAGCTACAGAGAGACTGTAACTTTCAGCCACAGAGATCAGCTACAGAGAGACTGTAACTTCTAGCTGCAGAGATCAACTACAGAGGGATTGCAACTTTCAGCCACAGAGATCAGTTACAGAGAGACTGTAACTTCCAGTGCAGAGATCAGCAACAGAGAGACTGTAACTTCTAGCTGCAGAGATCAGCTACAGAGAGACTGTAACTTTCAGCCACAGAGATCAGCTACAGAGAGACTGTAACTTCTAGCTGCAGAGATCAGCTACAGAGAGACTGTAACTTTCAGCCACAGAGATCAGCTACAGAGAGACTGGAACTTCTAGCTGCAGAGATCAACTACAGAGAGACTGTAACTTCTAGCTGCAGAGATCAACTACAGAGAGATTGTAACTTTCAGCCACAGAGATCAGCTACAGAGAGACTGTAACTTCTAGCTGCAGAGATCAACTACAGAGAGTCTGTAACTTCAGCTGCAGAGATCAGCTACAGAGAGACTGTAACTTTCAGCCACAGAGATCAGCTACAGAGAGACTGTAACTTCCCGAGCAGAGATCAGCTACAGAGAGACTGTAACTTTCAGCCACAGAGATCAGCTACAGAGAGACTGTAACTTCTAGCTTCAGAGATCAGCTTCAGAGAGACTGTAACTTTCAGCCACAGAGATCAGCTACAGAGAGACTGTAACTTCTCGCTGCAGAGATCAACGACAGAGAGACTGTAACTTCAAGCTGCAGAGATCAGCTACAGAGAGACTGTAACTTTCAGCCACAGAGATCAGCTACAGAGAGACTGTAACTTTCAGCCACAGAGATCAGCTGCAGAGAGACTGTAACGTCTAGCTGCAGAGATCAACGACAGAGGGATTGCAACTTTCAGCCACAGAGATCAGTTACAGAGAGACTGTAACTTCCAGTGCAGAGATCAGCTACAGCGAGACTGTAACTTCTAGCTTCAGAGATGAGCTACAGAGAGACTGTAACTTTCAGCCACAGAGATCAGCTGCAGAGAGACTGTAACATCTAGCTGCAGAGATCAACTACAGAGGGATTGCAACTTTCAGCCACAGAGATCAGCTACAGAGAGACTGTAACTTTCAGCCACAGAGATCAGCAATAGAGAGACTAACTTTCAGCCACAGAGATCAGCTACAGATAGACTGTAAATTCTAGCTGCAGAGATCAACTACAGAGGGATTGCAACTTTCAGCCACAGAGATCAGTTACAGAGAGACTGTAACTTCCAGTGCAGAGATCAGCTACAGCGAGACTGTAACATCTAGCTGCAGAGATCAACTACAGACTGTAACTCCTAGCTGCAGAGATCAACTACAGAGGGATTGCATCTTTCAGCCACAGAGATCAGCTACAGAGAGACTGTTACTTCTAGCTGCAGAGATCAGCAACAGAGAGACTGTAACTTTCAGCCACAGAGATCAGCTACAGAGAGACAGTAACTTCGAGCTGCAGAGATCAGCTACAGAGAGACTTTAACTTTCAGCCACAGAGATCAGCTGCAGAGAGACTGTAACATCTAGCTGCAGAGATCAGCTACAGAGAGACTGTAACTTTCAGCCACAGAGATCAGCTACAGAGAGACTGTAACTTCTAGCTTCAGAGATCAGCTACAGAGAGACTTTAACTTTCAGCCACAGAGATCAGCTGCAGAGAGACTGTAACATCTAGCTGCAGAGATCAGCTACAGAGAGACTGTAACTTTCAGCCACAGAGATCAGCTACAGAGAGACTGTAACTACCAGTGCAGAGATCAACTACAGAGAGACTGTAACTTCTAGCTGCAGAGATCAACGACAGAGGGATTGCAACTTTCAGCCACAGAGATCAGTTACAGAGAGACTGTAACTTCCAGTGCAGAGATCAGCTACAGCGAGACTGTAACTTCTAGCTTCAGAGATGAGCTACAGAGAGACTGTAACTTTCAGCCACAGAGATCAGCTGCAGAGAGACTGTAACATCTAGCTGCAGAGATCAACTACAGAGGGATTGCAACTTTCAGTCACAGAGATCAGCTACAGAGAGACTGTAACTTTCAGCCACAGAGATCAGCAATAGAGAGACTAACTTTCAGCCACAGAGATCAGCTACAGATAGACTGTAACTTCTAGCTGCAGAGATCAGCTACAGAGACACTGTAATTTTCAGCCGCAGAGATCAGCTATAGAGAGACTGTAACTTCTACCTGCAGAGATCAACTACAGAGAGACTGTAACTTCTACCTGCAGAGATCAACTACAGAGAGACTGTAACTTCTAGCTGCAGAGATTAACTACAGAGAGACTGTAACTTTCAGCCACAGAGATCAGCGACAGAGAGACTGTAACTTCTAGCTGCAGAGATCAGCTACAGAGACACTGTAATTTTCAGCTGCAGAGATCAGCGATAGAGAGACTGTAACTTCTAGCTGCAGAGATCAACTACAGAGAGACTGTAACTTCTAGCTGCAGAGATCAACTACAGAGAGACTGTAACTTTCAGCCACAGAGATCAGCTACAGAGAGACTGTAACTTCTAGCTGCAGAGATCAACTACAGAGAGACTGTAACTTCTAGCTGCAGAGATCAACTGCAGAGAGACTGTAACTTCAGCTGCAGAGATCAGCTACAGAGAGACTGTAACTTTCAGCCACAGAGATCAGCTACAGAGAGACTGTAACTTCCAGTGCAGAGATCAGCTACAGAGAGACTGTAACTTTCAGCCACAGAAATCAGCTACAGAGAGACTGTAACTTCAAGCTGCAGAGACCAGCTACAGAGAGACTGTAACTACCAGTGCAGAGATCAGCTGCAGAGAGACTGTAACTTCTAGCTTCAGAGATCAGCTACAGATAGACTGTAACTTTCAGCCACAGAGATCAGCTACAGAGAGACTGTAACTTCTCGCTGCAGAGATCAACGACAGAGAAACTGTAACTTCAAGCTGCAGAGATCAGCTACAGAGAGACTGTAACTTTCAGCCACAGAGATCAGCTACAGAAAGACTGTAACTACCAGTGCAGAGATCAGCTACAGAGAGACTGTAACTTCTAGCTGCAGAGATCAACTACAGAGGGATTGCAACTTTCAGCCACAGAGATCAGTTACAGAGAGACTGTAACTTCCAGTGCAGAGATCAGCTACAGCGAGACTGTAACTTCTAGCTTCAGAGATGAGCTACAGAGAGACTGTAACTTTCAGCCACAGAGATCAGCTACAGAGAGACTGTAACTTCTAGCTTCAGAGATCAGCTACAGAGAGACTTTAACTTTCAGCCACAGAGATCAGCTGCAGAGAGACTGTAACATCTAGCTGCAGAGATCAGCTACAGAGAGACTGTAACTTTCAGCCACAGAGATCAGCTACAGAGAGACTGTAACTACCAGTGCAGAGATCAACTACAGCGAGACTGTAACTTCTAGCTTCAGAGATGAGCTACAGAGAGACTGTAACTTTCAGCCACAGAGATCAGCTGCAGAGAGACTGTAACATCTAGCTGCAGAGATCAACTACAGAGGGATTGCAACTTTCAGTCACAGAGATCAGCTACAGAGAGACTGTAACTTTCAGCCACAGAGATCAGCAATAGAGAGACTAACTTTCAGCCACAGAGATCAGCTACAGATAGACTGTAACTTCTAGCTGCAGAGATCAGCTACAGAGACACTGTAATTTTCAGCCGCAGAGATCAGCTATAGAGAGACTGTAACTTCTACCTGCAGAGATCAACTACAGAGAGACTGTAACTTCTACCTGCAGAGATCAACTACAGAGAGACTGTAACTTCTAGCTGCAGAGATTAACTACAGAGAGACTGTAACTTTCAGCCACAGAGATCAGCGACAGAGAGACTGTAACTTCTAGCTGCAGAGATCAGCTACAGAGACACTGTAATTTTCAGCTGCAGAGATCAGCTACAGAGAGACTGTAACTTCTAGCTGCAGAGATCAACTACAGAGAGACTGTAACTTCTAGCTGCAGAGATCAACTGCAGAGAGACTGTAACTTCAGCTGCAGAGATCAGCTACAGAGAGACTGTAACTTTCAGCCACAGAGATCAGCTACAGAGAGACTGTAACTTCCAGTGCAGAGATCAGCTACAGAGAGACTGTAACTTTCAGCCACAGAAATCAGCTACAGAGAGACTGTAACTTCTACCTGCAGAGATCAACTACAGAGAGACTGTAACTTCTACCTGCAGAGATCAACTACAGAGAGACTGTAACTTCAGCTGCAGAGATCAGCTACAGAGAGACTGTAACTTTCAGCCACAGAGATCAGCTACAGAGAGACTGTAACTTCCAGTGCAGAGATCAGCTACAGAGAGACTGTAACTTTCAGCCACAGAAATCAGCTACAGAGAGACTGTAACTTCAAGCTGCAGAGATCAGCTACAGAGAGACTGTGACTACCAGTGCAGAGATCAGCTGCAGAGAGACTGTAACTTCTAGCTTCAGAGATCAGCTACAGATAGACTGTAACTTTCAGCCACAGAGATCAGCTACAGAGAGACTGTAACTTCTCGCTGCAGAGATCAACGACAGAGAAACTGTAACTTCAAGCTGCAGAGATCAGCTACAGAGAGACTGTAACTTTCAGCCACAGAGATCAGCTACAGAAAGACTGTAACTACCAGTGCAGAGATCAACTACAGAGAGACTGTAACTTCTAGCTGCAGAGATCAACTACAGAGGGATTGCAACTTTCAGCCACAGAGATCAGTTACAGAGAGACTGTAACTTCCAGTGCAGAGATCAGCTACAGCGAGACTGTAACTTCTAGCTTCAGAGATGAGCTACAGAGAGACTGTAACTTTCAGCCACAGAGATCAGCTACAGAGAGACTGTAACTTCTAGCTGCAGAGATCAACGACAGAGAGACTGTAACTTCTAGCTGCAGAGATCAACTGCAGAGAGACTGTAACTTCTAGCTTCAGAGATCAGCTACAGATAGACTGTAACTTTCAGCCACAGAGATCAGCTACAGAGAGACTGTAACTTCTCGCTGCAGAGATCAACGACAGAGAGACTGTAACTTCAAGCTGCAGAGATCAGCTACAGAGAGACTGTAACTTTCAGCCACAGAGATCAGCTACAGAAAGACTGTAACTACCAGTGCAGAGATCAACTACAGAGAGACTGTAACTTCTAGCTGCAGAGATCAACTACAGAGGGATTGCAACTTTCAGCCACAGAGATCAGTTACAGAGAGACTGTAACTTCCAGTGCAGAGATCAGCTACAGCGAGACTGTAACTTCTAGCTTCAGAGATGAGCTACAGAGAGACTGTAACTTTCAGCCACAGAGATCAGCTACAGAGAGACTGTAACTTCTAGCTTCAGAGATCAGCTACAGAGAGACTGTAACTTTCAGCCACAGAGATCAGCTGCAGAGAGACTGTAACATCTAGCTGCAGAGATCAGCTACAGAGAGACTGTAACTTTCAGCCACAGAGATCAGCTACAGAGAGACTGTAACTACCAGTGCAGAGATCAACTACAGAGAGACTGTAACTTCTAGCTGCAGAGATCAACGACAGAGGGATTGCAACTTTCAGCCACAGAGATCAGTTACAGAGAGACTGTAACTTCCAGTGCAGAGATCAGCTACAGCGAGACTGTAACTTCTAGCTTCAGAGATGAGCTACAGAGAGACTGTAACTTTCAGCCACAGAGATCAGCTGCAGAGAGACTGTAACATCTAGCTGCAGAGATCAACTACAGAGGGATTGCAACTTTCAGTCACAGAGATCAGCTACAGAGAGACTGTAACTTTCAGCCACAGAGATCAGCAATAGAGAGACTAACTTTCAGCCACAGAGATCAGCTACAGATAGACTGTAACTTCTAGCTGCAGAGATCAACTACAGAGGGATTGCAACTTTCAGGCACAGAGATCAGTTACAGAGAGACTGTAACTTCCAGTGCAGAGATCAGCTACAGCGAGACTGTAACTTCTAGCTGCAGAGATCAACTACAGACTGTAACTCCTAGCTGCAGAGATCAACTACAGAGGGATTGCATCTTTCAGCCACAGAGATCAGCTACAGAGAGACTGTTACTTCTAGCTGCAGAGATCAGCTACAGAGAGACTGTAACTTTCAGCCACAGAGATCAGCTATGGAGAGACTGTAACTTCTAGCTGCAGAGATCAACTACAGAGAGACTGTAACTTCTAGCTGCAGAGATCAACTACAGAGAGACTGTAACTTTCAGCCACAGAGATCAGCTACAGAGAGACTGTAACTTCTAGCTGCAGAGATCAATGACAGAGAGACTGTAACTTCTAGCTGCAGAGATCAACTGCAGAGAGACTGTAACTTCAGCTGCAGAGATCGGCTACAGAGAGACTGTAACTTTCAGCCACAGAGATCAGCTCCAGAGAGACTGTAACTTCCAGTGCAGAGATCAGCTACAGAGAGACTGTAACTTTCAGCCACAGAGATCAGCTACAGAGAGACTGTAACTTCTCGCTGCAGAGATCAGCTACAGAGAGACTGTAACTTCTAGCTGCAGAGATCAACTACAGAGGGATTGCAACTTTCAGCCATAGAGATCAGTTACAGAGAGACTGTAGCTACTAGCTGCAGAGATCAACTACAGAGAGACTGTAACTTCAAGCTGCAGAGATCAACTACAGAGGGACTGCAACTTTCCAGCCACAGAGATCAGCTACAGAGAGACTGTATCTTTCAGCAGCACAGATCAGCTACAGAGAGACTGTAACTCCTAGCTGCAGAGATCAACTACAGAGGGATTGCAACTTTCAGCCACAGAGATCAGCTACAGAGAGACTGTTACTTCTAGCTGCAGAGATCAGCTACAGAGAGACTGTAACTTTCAGCCACAGAGATCAGCTACAGAGAGACTGTAACTTCTAGCTGCAGATATCAACTGCAGAGAGACTGTAACTTCTAGCTGCAGAGATTAACGACAGAGGGATTGCAACTTTCAGCCACAGAGATCAGTTACAGAGAGACTGTAACTTCCAGTGCAGAGATCAGCTACAGAGAGACTGTAACTTTCAGCCACAGAGATCAGCTACAGAGAGACTGTAACTTCTAGCTGCAGAGATCAACTACAGAGAGACTGTAACTACTAGCTGCAGAGATCAGCTACAGAGACACTGTAATTTTCAGCCGCAGAGATCAGCTATAGAGAGACTGTAACTTCTACCTGCAGAGATCAACTACAGAGAGACTGTAACTTCTACCTGCAGAGATCAACTACAGAGAGACTGTAACTTCTAGCTGCAGAGATTAACTACAGAGAGACTGTAACTTTCAGCCACAGAGATCAGCGACAGAGAGACTGTAACTTCTAGCTGCAGAGATCAGCTACAGTGAGACTGTAACTTTCAGCCACAGAGATCAGCTACAGAGAGACTGTAACTTCTAGCTGCAGAGATCAACTACAGAGAGACTGTAACTTCTAGCTGCAGAGATCAACTGCAGAGAGACTGTAACTTCAGCTGCAGAGATCAGCTACAGAGAGACTGTAACTTTCAGCCACAGAGATCAGCTACAGAGAGTCTGTAACTTCCAGTGCAGAGATCAGCTACAGAGAGACTGTAACTTTCAGCCACAGAGATCAGTTACAGAGAGACTGTAACTTCTAGCTGCAAAGATCGGCTACAGAGAGACTGTAACTTTCAGCCACAGAGATCAGTTACAGAGAGACTGTAACTTCTAGCTTCAGAGATCAACTACAGAGGGACTGCAACTTTCAGCCACAGAGATCAGTTATAGAGAGACTGTAACTTTCAGCCACAGAGATCAGCTACAGAGAGACTGTAACTTCCAGTGCAGAGATCAGCTACAGAGAGACTGTAACTTTCAGCCACAGAAATCAGCTACAGAGAGACTGTAACTTCAAGCTGCAGAGATCAGCTACAGAGAGACTGTAACTACCAGTGCAGAGATCAGCTGCAGAGAGACTGTAACTTCTAGCTTCAGAGATCAGCTACAGATAGACTGTAACTTTCAGCCACAGAGATCAGTTACAGAGAGACTGTAACTTCTAGCTTCAGAGATCAGCTACAGAGAGACTGTAACTTTCAGCCACAGAGATCAGCTACAGAGAGACTGTAACTTTCAGCCACAGAGATCAGCTACAGAGAGACTGTAACTTCTAGCTGCAGAGATCAACTACAGAGGGATTGCAACTTTCAGCCACAGAGATCAGTTACAGAGAGACTGTAGCTACTCGCTGCAGAGATCAACTACAGAGGGACTGCAACTTTCCAGCCACAGAGATCAGCTACAGAGAGACTGTATCTTTCAGCAGCACAGATCAGCTACAGAGAGACTGTAACTTCTAGCTGCAGGGATCAGCTACAGGGAGACTGTAACTTCCAGTGCAGAGATCAGCTGCAGAGAGACTGTAACCTCCAGTGCAGAGATCAGCTACAGAGAGACTGTAACTTCTGGCTGCAGAGATCAACAACAGAGACTGTAACTTCTAGCTGCAGAGATCAGCTACAGAGAGGCTGTAACGTCTAGCTGCAGAGATCAGCTACAGAGAGTGTGTAACGTCTAGCCACAGAGATCAGTTACAGAGAGACTAACTTTCAGCCACAGAGATCAGCTACAGAGGGACTGTAACTTTCAGCCACAGAGATCAGTTACAGAGAGACTGTAACCTCTAGCTGCAGAGATCGGCTACCTTTACTTGCTCGTTCTGAGATCGGTAAACTATTCTCACCTGTCACGGGTCGTATACTTTTCCTGTCTATGTCGCTTATGCATTATATCTAAACTGTTGCTTCTTATGAGTTTTCAACTGCCTATTTTGGGTAATCTATGCACCCAAGCCTAACTCTTACACGCATAACACAAGATCAGAAGCGGTGGCAATTGTGAGCTCATTTCAAACATTATCAAGACCTTGTAGCGTGAGAGTGATTTCATTTGTAGATGCTCTCTCAATCATGTCTTTCCAGTTTGGTGATTCCATGGCTGTCATAGCTGCAATGCTTCAGCTTGTTTTGTTGTCACTTTGATGTCAATTAATTTTAGTGACTTTGGCAGTGCATTTATGCTCGCATAGACAAGGTGCTGTTTGGCAGTCTGTTATTCGCGACTAATAGGACTGTTTGTTGGCAAAGGATGGCGCGAGAGACCTTCCCCTGGGTTAAGCTTGCCTGGCAGATATTTAACACGGAATTCATACTCTTGTAGTTTGCGTATCCAATGCTCTAGTTGAGTTATTGGCTTGCTATGCGGATTGTTGAACATGCTCACTAGTGGCCTATGATCAGTTATCACTTCAAACTAGCTTCCATACAATTAGAGATGAAAGCATAGGATGCTCCATATGATTGAGAGTGCTTCTTTCTGTTTGTAAATATTGTTGCTCTATGGTCATTAACGATCTGCTTTCCATCGTAACGGTTGATGGGTGACCTGCTTTGCTTTTTTGTATGAGAATTGCACTAAGCCAACCAGGCTTGCATCCACAACCAGATGGGCGGTTTTCTCAGGGTCGAAGTAGGCAACTTTGCTGACAACCGTTGTTTGATCTGGTACACAGCCTGAATGTGCGCTTTGGTCCACTCTCACTTTGTGGTCTCTTTTGTCAAGTCACATGGGGGGACAGACAACGTAGTGAGGTCAGGAATGACACAACTGCAGTGTGAGATGAGCCCAAGCTGACTCCGGACTTCACACACATTCGTAGGATCTGCAGTGTTTGCAATGGCATCATTTCTGTGGATCAATTGATATTCCTTCACTGTTAAATACATGAATGAAGAATTCGATTCTGCTTTCATTGAACAGGCACTTGTCTTTGTTCAGGGTGAGGCTGCATTCGCTAAGATGCTGTCGGCATACAAGTAGGCAATGTGACCATAGACAAGAATACCATTGTTGATATTCTCCGTACTCTCAAGTACTTGCAGTGCAGACTGAATCGTGTGCTGAAGTACCTTAGCTACTGAGTTGACTCTAAAGTTGAGCCTCTTGGATCGAAAGAGCCCAATGTGCATGGAGACCACTGTAAGATGCCTCAATTCTTCTGCAAGCTTGATTTGATGGCCAAGTTTAGCAAAACATTTGGCACCATTTACTTTATGATATCGTCAATTGTTGGCAGAGAGATGAAAAAATGGCGGCCTGCCATCTTCCATGCAGCAGCTCATTGGATCCCTGGGGTGGGCCGATCATGTGGTGGGGGCAGGCTATCCATCTCCGGCAGTGGCATCAGCCATGTTAAAGGCCTGTCAGCCCTACCAGTTAATTTAAATATTACAATAACAATAACAATTAAATTAATTGTTTGCTCTTCCCCCTCAAAACACTTACCTTTACCATCTGACATTCCGTCCTCAAACTGCACAAACGTACAACTACAACCCTTCCCACCATCCCCTACACTCATGATGTTAATTTGACCCATTCCTCCCCCCCACCCCACCACACTGATAAACCTACCTCCCCCCCTCCCCACCAGTGTTGTGCCTCATTTCCCCAGATGGGAATCCGAAGGCGCAGGAGTGCCGGCCACCGGGGTGAAGATCCAGCAGGACATCAGGCGCTGATGTGAGCTTAATTAAATTAATCAATTTAAATTATTTAAATATTCAAATTGGGATCCCATCGCCGAGCTGTGGGGGGCCACCACGAGGCCTCGCCGCCACTGGTAATATTGGGCCAGGCCTTCCCGGCGTCCAGGTTCGTGGCGGCATTCTCCCGGAGGCATTTTCCGGCACCCCCCCACCATGAAACCTGAGATCGGGCCGGGAGGGCGGGGGAGGTCGGTAAAATCCAGCCTATTGACACAGATTCTGATCTTATTCTCACTCTTGGGTTTCATGAAACTTGTATGGGTGAGACTCAAGGGTTGGGTACATCCCTAACATTCCCAGTGATGTCAAGGTCAAGCAAAGCTGAAGTTCCTTCTCTGTCTGCTTTCCGACATGGAACGGTATTCGTCTATGCGACTGAACGCACCCTGGGATCTACATGCAGCCTGAAAGTAGCATCCTTCCGTTTGCCGATACCCATGAAACAGTCAGCCTACAGTTCAAGGACATGATTGGTATGTGTAGGAACTGCGTATGTGACTACAATTATGCACAAATATGTTTTGTGTGGAAACTGATGAGCGTGTCATTTTCACCAGATATGACATTGAATACAGTATTCGTTCCGGTGTCTTTGAATGCAACTCGTGTTTCAAAAGACCCTAGCACTTTCAATGGTTTGTTACTGTTGTAGGGGAAGATTTTTGCATTCCTGGCTTGCAAAAGATGGGGCAGTCCTGATGTTTGTTGAAATTTTTATGCGCCATGATGTTGACAGATGCATCTGTATTTATGAGAGCATCTATTTTTGAGTAGACAGTGGTCACTGTCGTATGTGGCTGGTTGTTGTGTCTGGAGGAGTGCACAAAAATATATTCACAGTCATCGATCTTTACATTGGCTACATTCTTTCACGCTTTTGGTGTGGTACGTGTTTATGGCACCCTTTTGGTAGTATTGGTCTTAACCGTTGATTTTGGTGATGAGTGGCAAATGCAAACAAAATGGTTGAGTTTCCCACAAGCTTTACACTGCTTGCCAGCAGCAAGGCATGCTGTCTGGTATGGATCAGCACCGCTACAGTGGAAGCTTGGACAAGTCATGATCCTCTTTGCGAGATTGCTGTCGATGCTTTGCAGGTGGTTGTCTGGCACATGAGCGGTGAACACTGTTCACAGGACTTGAAGGGTTGCAGTTGTTTAGGGGGGCCTCAACCTCAGCAGCTTTGGAGTCTGAAAGGGATAGCGATCTTGCTAACTCCAGCAGCTCTGACAGCTTTCTGTTTTTCATGAGTACTTTTCTGCGTATTTGACTAGAGAGGCAACCTTCAATTATTTGTGTTTCGATTTCCCGTTCGACATGTTCGACAACGCCAAAGTTACATTTGGTTGCCAATTGTCTCAATCATGTGCAATATTAATCAATTATCTAATTTGCTTCTTGCTTGGTTCATCAGAAAATAATTGTTTCATATAATGCATTCTTCTTGGGCGTGAAAATAAGTTGTTTGTACATCCTTTGATGAGTCGTTGTCATCTTCTGCAGGTGTAAGTGACTCACAGAAATATTTTCCAATTGTTCACCTCTATAGTGGAGATGTAAGGCCTTTATTTATTTTATCATCGGTGCTTTCAAAGCCCTCTATTGTGACCTTGATTCGTCGCAATCACTTCTGCCACCAAGGGAACACAGATGAGGGCTCGGAGTGAACGTCAAAATGTGATAGGTTAGGCAAAGCCGTTGCCCTCTTGATCATCAGTGTAGTGATAGTGCATGATCAAGAATCCAGGATAGCATTCCACAGGCGCAATCACATAGCTGTTGTCAAAAGTAATAGTGGCAGTTGGAAGAAACAAATGCACATTTCCTGGTGTACTACAATACTGAAATAAAATTTTGTCTAAGGTTTAAACAGATCAACCTTTACTTGCATTGGTGTATGAGTCAAAATGGCTGTCTTGCATTAGCTGCACAAAGATACAAGGCCTGCTGTGCACATAACCCCAACACTGTCCGTATTTGACTGTCTGCAACACCTGGAGTTCACAACTGAAAGCAGAGTGAATTATACCTAGCTGTAAAGTTAATGCACATTCTATCCTCATGGACATTGTCAGGTCTGAGATTGTAGATCCTATTGTAAATCTCTGGAACAAACATACAGCCATGCTGTAAACTGAAACGTTATTATCGACTCCCTCTAGTGGGATACTGTGCATGCTACGCCAAACATGTATGGTGGCTTCAAATGAACAATACACAACATATCAAATGAACAAGAAGTGAACAATACACTGCACCATTGATATGATTGGAACATACCTGGCTCACTGTCTGACCATTTCCAAATTAAATTGGCAATCAGAATCCAAGAACTGTGATATGCATATTGCTGTGGGCCTACAGCCTGAGACAGGCAGGCAGTCCTTGTGCCTAGCAGTAGGCCCCTATTAAAATGAAGTCAGCTGCATTGTTGGGGTTTATTAGGAGGTAAAAATATAAATATTTATAAATAGAGGCATTGAGAATAAAAGCAAGGAAGTTGCGCTAAACCTTTATATATCACTGATTAGGCTTCGGCTATAGCATTCTGTCCAATTCTAGAAGTGGGACTAATTAGATAGTTCTTCAAAACTAGCATAGGCATAGGCATGATGGGCTGTATGGATTCTTTGTTGTATGCTTTTATGTTTCTTTGTAAGGCTTCTAACACCATATTGAGTCTGTTACCACCTCATAAACAGCAGGCGATACAAGTTAAAATTGATCACCTTGATGCTTGTCTTGTCAGTGACTTAGGTCCTTCAATACTATGGCACGTGGGCAGAGCAATAGCAGATGAAATCTAATAGAGAAAAGTATAAAGTGCGACACAGAGGAATATTACAGACAGAATTCAGAGAGAGAACTGAATCCCTAGTTCCCCTCCCTTTATTGCCCGTAATTAATGTTTTTTTGTTGAAAAGGAAAATGGGTGTGTTTCTTAACCCCTGAGTGTATGACCAATTTGATTAACCAGCCGCACGTTTTACATTATTTTTATTTACAGGATTGCCCCGAAAGTTACATCACTCACTCGCCACGCACACACTCGAGAAAGAAAGCCATTAAAGAGAATAGTGCACTTCTGCAAATTACAAATGAAGGAATAGTTTGTAAGTCACGTGATTTGGGGGAAAGGCATGCGTTGCGGGCCCAGCTAAGAAGGTGTTTCCACTCCTGAAGTGTAGTTAGGTGGATTTGATAGCCAGAGTCATATATTGAAGACGTTGCAGGATTCTCTCAAAGGGATGGATTTTCAGCAGGTCTCAAAGTTAGTTGCTTGGAGTCTCATTACTAGGAGCTCGATGCTATGTTCTGGTGGACTCGAAAAGGAACAGGCTTGGAGGCCTTAAGATGTAGTAGTCTCCAGTTTTAAGACATAGGTGTCTTGCCTTTTCTGCTGTCTCTGCGGCTGCTGTTTGCAGACTGCTCTGTGCCTCCCTGGTGCTTGGACTAATAAGATTCCATATCTGCCGATTAGTTTTGGTCAGATGACGACCTGATTAATACTTCTATTATCCACCCAGAATGATTTGAAGTTTAAACCCAGTGCTACACAATGGGGGATGGACGGTGGCCATTCGTATCTATCTATGATGTAACTAGTTCTTACAGCTGTCTTGTTTAAGTTTCGAGCTCAGGGACAGTGAGTCTAAGAGTCCCATAGATATTGAGTTTTGGGTAAGACCACAAACAGTAGGAGGTGTGAATTCTCTTGGCATGTCCATTCAAGGGAGGCACTGTCCCCATGGCCATTCAATTCGGAACTTTTCGGAAGCTTGAGCTATTTCCAAGTCTGGGCCAAAATTGCAAAAGTCATCTGACCCTCAGCAATCAGCTTATGCAGCATTCAATGTCAATTGTTCATTTAAAAGAAAATTCAGCTCCAGAAGATTCTATGCTGTATACAGTCCATGTTTAAAGTTATGAATAGGACATGCCTTTACTGAGCATAACAGGAAGGAAAAAGAAATAGCTTGTATACTTTCTGAATCATGTTGAAATAGCTAAGGGAGAAGTTGAAATAGACTCAGGAATGTTCGTCGACTCAATGGTAAGCATGTCCACTCAATCTTGAGTAGTAATCAACAAAGCCAAAATAGTAGAAGACAAGTCAGACAAGGTAATGATCACACTTTATAGTCCTCTAGCCAGATCACACCCTCAATAGTGCTGTGCAGTTCTGTTTATCAAGAAGTAATAAACAAACAAATGCCAGAAGCAGTGCAGAGAAGAGCTCTAGGCTGATTCCTAGTGTCAATGCCTGAGTTCTGAGGAAAGACAGGAGGAACTTGGGCTTTTCAACCAAGAAAGGGAGTCCTGAGAGATGATCTTATGGGAATGTAAAATATTGTTAAAGGTACAGAAAAAATAAACCAGATTTAAACTGTAAATATAGAACTAGGGGATATGGGCTGAAACTAGTAAAAAGTTACTTTTGGATTGATATCAAGAAATTCTTCTTCATACAAAGAGCAATCAACATATGGAATAATATTTCTGATAGAGTAATAAAGGTAAAAGCCTTGAAATTATTTAACAATCAGCTGAATTCTCTGATGTGGGGGACGCGATGTTAAGCTATCTCTGATGAATGAATTAAGATTGGCGAAGTGACCCTTCCTTATCCTAACTTTTTTTGTGATTTTATGAGATTACCCTTAAGCCTCTTCAATGTAAACATTGCCAACATCTTCAATCTCTTCTAATAAATTCATTCCTAATTGCACTGTCAATTTACTTCCCCATTGCTGCTTTCTTACTCATAATACAGTGGCCAGAATTGTACTCCGGGTGGGGCTGGACCAGCAATCTGGATTAATTCTGGACCAATGACTGCAATTTGTGCCCCGTTCTTCTGGCTATACAGCCTAATATCCCATTGCTCATTTTACTCCTGCCATACACTGTACTGAAGGATTCAGCAATCTATTTTGGAGTAGCTTCAAATCTCTTCCCTATTTCATGCCCTAAAGAATTACACTATTTAGCTTACCTTGGCATTATTTATTATTGTTTCCCAATCTCATGATCTTGCATTTGTCCACATTAAATGACATCTGCCGCTCAACAACACAATTCTCCAATGGATCTAAGTCCTTTAGTATTTGATTGGCCTATTGCCTGTTTGCTACCCGCCCATTATTTTATCATTTGAAAACCTGTCGAGTTTTATTTCTGCCCATCTTTCAAGTCATTTATGTAGAATATAAACAGCTATGGCCCCAGCACTAATCCTTCGAATACCTGATTAGTTACCTCTTTCCATGCTGACCTAGTTGAACCTACAACTTATAATAATAATATAAAAGCAAAATACTAAGAATGCTGGAAATCTGAAATAAAAACAAGAAATGCTGGAAATACTCAGCAGGTCTGGCAGCATCTGTGGAGAGAGAAGCAGAGTTAATGTTTCAGGTCAGTGACCCTTCTTCAGAACTGACAAATATCAGAAATGTAAAAGGTTTTAAGCAAGTAAAGCAGGGGGTGGGGCTATAACTATATTTCTTCCAATTTCAGCCAATTTTTGAGCAATTTCAAAAGCACTCTACTGAAGCCATACCATCTGAAAGTGTGAGCCAAGCTCCTTCATGGCACTCTATCAAAAGTTTTCCTGAAATCTAGAAAAACAACATCCACTTATTTCTCTCTGGTAACAAAGGTTTTTTATTTTAACACCTCAAAGAACTCCAAAGCCGAAGTTTTGACAATCAGTGGGAGACATGCAGGCAGAGGTGGGTGGAAAACTATCGAATCTCCTGCAGAGTGAGACCTGGGATACCTGATGGACTTCATCCTAACGTCTTAAAAGAAGTGGTTGCGGAGAGAGTAGATGCATTGGTTGTAATTTTCCAAAATTTCCTAGCTTCTGGAAAGATCCCATCAGATTGGAAAATAGCAAATGTAACTCCTCTATTCAAGAAAGGATGAGGACAAGCAGCAGAAAATACAGGCCAGTTGGTCTAACTTCTGTCATAGGGAAAATACTAGAATTGCTTATTAAGGAGGTTATAGCAGGGCACTTAGAAAATCAAAATGCAATCAGGCAGAGTCAACATAGTTTTGTGAGTGGGAAATAGTGTTTGACTAATTTATTAGAGTTCTTTGAGAAAGTAGCAAGAGGGTGCAGAGGAGATTCACCAGGATGTTGCCTGGGCTGGAGCATTTCAGCTATGAAGAGAGACTGGATAGGTTGGGGTTGTTTTCCTTGGAGCAAAGAAGGCTAAGGGGGGACCTGATTGAGGTATACAACATTATGAGGGGCATTGATAGGATAGATAGGAAGAAACTTATTCCCTTAACAGAGGAGTCAATAACCAGGGGGCATTGATTTAAGATAAGGAACAGGAGATTTAGAGGGGAGTAGAGGAAAAACTGTTTTCACCCAGAGGGTGGTTGGAATCTGGAACACGCTGCCTGAAGGAATGGCCGAGGAAGGAACCCTCACAACATTTAAGAAGTATTTAGAAGTAAAACGCCATAACATACAAGGTTATGGGCCAAGTGTGGGAAAATGGGGCTAGATTGAATGGGTGCTTGATGGTCAGCGCGGACGTGTTGGGCCGAAGGGCCTGTTTCTTTGCTGTATAAGTCTATGACTCTATGATTCTAATGTGAATAAAGGGGAACCTGTAGATCTAATGTACTTTGATTTCCAAAAGGCATTTGATCGAGTGCCACATAAAAGGTTGCTGCACAAAATAAGAGCTCATGTTGTCGGGGGTAACATATTAGCATAGATAGAGGATTGGTTAGCTAACAGGAAGCAAAGAGTAGGGATAAATGAGACATATTTGGGTTGGCAAGCTGTAACTCGTGGAGTGCCATAGGGATCAGTGCTGGGGCCTCAACTATTTACAATCTATATCAATGACTTGGATGAAGGAATCAAATGTATGGTTGGTAAATTTGCTGATGGCACAAAGATAGGTAGGAGAATAAGTTGTGAGGAAGATTTAAGGAGTATGCAAAGGGATTTAGATAGGTTATGTGAGTAGGCAAAAATTCGGCAGTTGGAGTATGTTTTTTATTTATTTGTGGGATGTGGGCATCGCTGGCGATGCCATCATTTGCTGCCTATCCCTAATTTTCCTTGGACTAAGTGGCTTGCTAGGTCATTTCAGAGGGCATGTTAAGAGTCAACCACATTGTTGTGGGTCTGGAGTCACTTGTAGGCCAGACCAGGTAAGGATGCCAGATTTCCTTCCCTAAAGGACATTAGTGAACCAGATGGGTTTTTAACAACAATCAACAATGATTCATGGTCTAGCTTTTAATTCCAGTTTTATTAATTGAATTCAAATTTCACCATCTGTCGTGGTAGGATTCGTACCCAGAGCAATAGTATAATGTGGGAACATGTGAGGTTGTACACTTTGGTAGGTAGAACAGAAAAACAGTATATTATTTAAATGGTGAGAGATTGCAGAACTCTGTGTGTCAGAGGGATCTGGGTGTCCTGGTACACAAATCACAAGAAGTAGTATGCAGGAACAGCAAATGATTAGGAAGGCAAATGGAATGTGTCATTTATTGCAAGGGGAATGGAGTATAAAAATAAGGAGGTTTTTCTACAGCTTTACAGGGCATTGTCGAGACCAGATCTGCAGTACTGTGTACAGTTTTGGTCTCCCTACTTAAGAAAGGATATAGAAGCAGTTTAGAGAAGATTCATTCAACTGATTCCTGGGATGAAGAGGTTATCTTATGAGAAAAGATTGGACAGGTTGGGCCTGTAACCATTGGAGTTTAGAAGAATGAGAGGTGATCTTATTGAAACATATAAGATCTTGAGGGGACTTGACAGGGTGGATGCTGAGAGGATGTTTCCCTTTATGAGAGAGACTAGAACCAGGGGATACAGTTTAAAAAATAAGGGGTCTGCCATTTAAGATGGAGATGAGGAGATTTTTTTTCTCTCTCAGAGGGTCATTTGGCTATAGAATTCTCTTACCCAGAGAGCAGTGAAGGCAGTGTCATTAAATATTTTTAAGGCTGAGTTAGATATATTCTTGATTGTTAAGGGTATCGGGGGTAGACAAGAAAGTAGAGTTGAGGTCACCGTCAGATCAGCCAGGATCGTATAAAATGGAAGAGCAGGTTCGAGGGGCCGAATGGCCAGTCCTGCTCCTAATTCTTATGTTTGTATGTTTTCAGCATCCCTGATGAACCTGGAGGTCCAATGAACCATTGGATCTCCAGCTGTATATGAACAGTTGTATTTTGTTTTTGTCCTGCTCCCCCTGTATATGTCTGAAAACATGCAGATAGTAAGACGATAATGAGCCCCTTGGTATCAGCCCTGTGGCTTTCTTTGCAGTTGCTGCAGACATTAGAGTTTGGCGTTGCCAGGAACTAGTTCGGGGAATCTTAAACCATCTAAGGAAATTCATTAGAGAATGTCCACTCTTATTTTCATTGTTGTCTTGAGTTTGGAGTTTCTTAAATTGAATTCCAACTATGAAAAGTACCAAGACAAACATGAACATCTGTCTTATCTTGCAGGAATTTTATTCTTTTGAAGTGTTTCATGTTCTAATACACAATGATAAATTGTAATCCAGCAGACTGTGATGGATAGTCATATGCTGCATGACAATAGCAATGCCATCTTGTGTTTTCTAATTTCCTACTGTTTCTGCAGTAAGGTTTATTAAATCGGATCATGTTGCAACTCTGGGCCAACATTACTGCATGGTAGCCTAGGCTGTAAAACCAAACGGATCGAAAAAAATCAACCTTTATTGGCTAGAATTCATTGAATTTGAAGAGTTTTAAGATACCTTGAGGATGTGATAATAAGCTATGTAAATTCAAATTGTTTCTCTCTTTCATAGGTAAAAAGTTAATATTTCAGCCCATTAATTTTATCAATGCGTTGTGACATTTTAAAACTTGTATTACAAAAGGAAGCGATATATTACTTTTTCATTATAGTTTGCTTCCTTTATGTTTCTCAAACCTGGGAGCTATTGAGTAGTCAGTTTAACGTCAGTGATGGGAAAGATACCGCAACAGTACAAAAAGAAGTGATAGAAGTGCATCTAGAGACAGAAAATATATTTAAAGAATAGTCAGCATGGATTTCGAAAGGCAAAATCATGTTTAAATAACCTGATAGAATTCTTTGAAGAGGTAAAGGAAAAAGTAGACAAAGGTAATGCTGCAGGGGTTATATACTTGGATTTCCAAAAGCCCTTTGATTAGATAGTACCAGATGCAAGGCTCATGACAAAGGTTGGAACATGTGCAGTCAGGGGACAAATAGCTGAATTTATAGCAAATTGATTTAAAAAAGGCAGAAAGTAGGGTACATTGTTGGAAGGTAGAAAGTGGTGTTCCACAAGGATTAGTGCTGGGATTGCTGCTATACATAACTTATATTAAGGAATGGCATATAAGAACAAATAATTCAATATCAAAATTTGTAGATGATACCAAGCTGAGGGCAGGTACAGCCAACACTGAGGAAGAATGCAACATAATAGAAGAAGACATGACAAAATTTGCAGACTGAACAGTTAAATGGCAAACAAGTTTTAACATGGATAAATGTGAGGTGACACACTTTGATAGAAAAAATTAAAACATCACTTACACCTTAGAAAATAAATTGAATGGGCTAGATGGTATCCAGGGATACAGATGAACATTAAAAGCAGCATCACAGGTCAGCAAAGTAATTAAAAATGCTAACAAAGAACTGGGATGTATTTCTAGGGGTATAAAATTCAAAAGTAGTGAAGTTATGCTAAATTTGAATAGGACCCCGATTAAGCTGTGCACAGTTTTGGTCTCCACACTAATAATAGGAGATAGAAGCACTGAAGAAAGTGCAAAATGATTTATAGCAATGGTACTGGAATTGAGAGATTACTGCTATCAGGAAAGATTGAACAGGCTGGAGCATTTTTCTGAAGAAAAGAGACGAATTAGAAGTGAGCTGATGGAGGTCTTCAAAATTATGATTGGGTTGGATGGGGTAGATGAGGAAGGAATGTTTCCACTTGTGCGAGAATCCAAAACTAGGACTTCTTTACTCAGAGAGTGGTTCGAATGAGGATCTTGCTACTACAGGATGTGGTTGAGACAAATAGCTTAGATTCTTTCAAAAGGAAGCTAGATGAGCACATGAGTGAAAAAAGAATGAAATGATATACCAAGAGGCTGAGATGAGGTAGACAGAATGGAAAGAGTCTTGTGTGAAGTATAAACACCGGAAAAGCTGGACCAAATGGCCTGTTTCTGTGCTGTATATTCTAGGTAATTCTATGTAACATAAATAAACATTTAGAATGAAAAAAATGCTTTCATATAGTGCCTTTCACAACCTCGCAACCAAAGCACTAGTTCCAGCCAATGAAGCACTTTTGAAGGGTAAGCAATGCTATTATATAGAAAGTATGACAGCCAATTTCCACACAATAAGCTCCCACAAATGACAATGAGGTAAATAGTTAATCTAATTGGTTGAGGGATAAAGATTGACCAGGACACCATGCACAGCTCCCCTGCTCTTCTTCAAAATAGTGCCATGGGATCTTTAATGTTTACCTGAGATGGCGGATGGGGCTTTGGTTTAACATTTCATCCAAAAGATGGCACCTCCAAAAGTGCAGCAGTCCCTCAGTACTGAGCAGCTACTCATCCTTAGTGATTTCAACCTTCATCATGCTCTCTCTCCTCAGAGTTCACTGCCCTCCTAATCTTCCTTAATCTCTCGCTGCTGACAAACTCCCCTACCCATCTTTACGGCAGCACTCTTGACCTTGCCATTTCACAAACTAATCATAGTTAAGGCCATCTCTGATCACTTCCTTGAATCCCCCTTCACTCACATCCCCCTTCCCCATTCACCTTCCCAACTCCATTTCCCTTTTTGTTCGCAACTGGAAAAAAACTCTTTCACAATTAACTTACAACTGCATTTTCAAACTTTCAGCTGTATAGCCTTTGACCCGCCATTCACCATGGCATTTCTGCAGCTCCCAATCTGCTCAACCATACCCTCAAATCTATTTTTGATGCCCTGGTCCCTAATAAAACAAATACTCTCTGTCACCCTGGTCATTCCCCCGATAAGGCCCTCGTCTCCACTTCCTAAAGATCAAGGGTTACAGACTTGAATGTATTTGGTGGACAACTGGTTTAACCGTTCATCGCTAAGTCTGCACGATTGGGTCCTGCTGCTCTCTGCCAAAATGCTCGCTGCTACAGGATCATCCTGGAATCCAAAGATAACCCCCTGCTTCTTTTCTCTACTGCAAACCATCCTTTTAAATCCCACTCCCTTGCCTCCTCCAGCTTCACCTCCAACAAGGGCATTGGAGAGAGTACAGAATAGATTCATGAGAATGGTTCCAGGGATGAGGAATTTCAGTTATGAAGATAGATTGGAGAAGTTAGGACTGTTTTCCTCGGAGAAGAGAACGCTAAGAGGTGATTTGATAGAGGTATTCAAAATCATGAGGGGTCTGGACAGAGTCGATAGAGAGAAACTGTTCCCACTCGTGAAAGGATCGAGAACGAGAGGGCACAGATTTAAAGTCTTTGGTAGGAGAAGCAAAAGTGACATGAGGAAAAACGGTTTGACGTAGCAAGTGGTTAAGGTCTGGAATGCGCTGCCTGAGAACGTGATGGATGCAGGTTCAATTGAAGCATTCAAAAGGGAATTAGATAGTTATATGAAAAGGAGGAATGTGCAGGGTTACGGGAGAAGGCAGGGCAATGGAACTGAGGGAATTGCTCTTTCAGAGAGCCAGTGCGGACATGATGGGCTGAATGGCCTCCTTCTGCGCTGTAACAATTCTGTGATTCTGTGAAGGACTGCAAATAACTCATTGATTTCTTTGTCACTAAGATTGAGACTATCCATTCAGCTGCCTCTGCCACTTCCCTCTCTTCCTTGGCCCACAGATCAAAATTTCTCTCAAGTTTCCTGCAGCCCTTTCCCTGGAGTCACATCTTTCTCTAGTTTCTCTCTTATCTTCCCTCATGCTCTCTCCGAGCTCATCGTATCCATGAGATCCATCTCCTGCTCCCTCGACCCTATTCCCACTAAACTGCTAAGAACCCAACTTCTTTTTCTGGCCCTCATGTTAGCTGATAGTGTTAATAGTTCTCCTCTGCTACTGTCCTCCTCCCCTTCAAATCTGCCATCATCACCCCTCTCCTCAAAATACAACCCTTGACCCCTCTGTCTTTGCAAACTACTGCTTCATCTCCAACCTCCCTTTCCTTTCCAAAGTCCTTGAGCCTGCTGTCACTTCCCAAATCTAGGCCCATCTTTCCTAGAACTCAATTTTTGAATCCCACCAATCAAGTTTCCGCCCCTTCCACAATACCGAAACAATTTTTGTCAATGTCACAAATGACATCCAATGTGACTGTGGTAAACTATCCCTCCTCATCCTTTTTGACCTGTCTGCAGCCCTTTGCATACTTCAGCACACCATCTTCCTCCAACACCTCTCCATCATCATCCAGCTGAGTGGAACAGCACTCGCCTGGTTCCATTCTTCTATTCAGTCATAGCCAAAGAATCACCTGCAATAGCTTCTCTTCTCACTCCCGTACTGTTATCTCTGATTCCCCCAACGATCCAGCCTTGGCTCCCTCCTATTTCTCATCCACATCTACCCCTCAGCAACATCATCTAAAAGCCCAATGTCAGTTTCAACATGTACGCTGATGACATCCAACTCTTTCTCCCATCATCTCTCTCAACACCTCCACTGTCTCTAAATAATGAGACTGCTTGTTCGACATTCAGTACTGGATGAGCTGAAATTTCCGACAACTAAATATTGGGAAGCTGAAAACTATTATCTTCGGTCTCCACAACAGACACTGTTCCCTAGCCACCAATTCCATCCCTCTCCCTGACAAATATCTGAGGGCGAACCAGACTATTTGCAACCGATGTCATATTTGACCCTGAGATGAGCTGCCGACCACATATCCATGCCATCACTAAGACTGTCTATTCTCACATTCGCAACATTGCCCAACTCTGCCCCGACTCAGCTTATCTACTGCTGAAACCCTCATCCATGCTTTAGTTATCACTAGACTTGACTGTTCCAACCCACTCCTGCCTGGCCTCCATATTCCACAGTGTTAGCTGTGGCTATGTTGGTAGTACACTCACCACTGATTAAGAAAGGTTGTGCATTCAAGTCCCCAAGCCAGAGACTTGAGCACAAAAACCAATGCTGACATTCCAGTGCAGTACTGAGGGAGCGCTGGTGAGACATTAAACTGAGGCCTCTTTCATCTCTCAGCTGGATGTAAAAGGTCTCATGGCACTATTTTGTGAAAGAGCTGGGAAGTTATCCCTTGTGTCTGGCCAATATTTATCCCTCAAACTACATCACCCAAACAGATTATCACATTGCTGTTTGTGGCAGCTAGCTGCTGCATTTCCTACATTGCAACAGTGACTACACTTCAAAAAGTACTTAATTGCCTATAAAGCATTTTGGGACATCCTGAGGTCATGAAAGGTAATGTATTAACGCAAATCTTTATTTTACTTTTCTTTTTTCTCTGTAAACTTAAGCTCATCCAAAACACTGCTGCCTGTATCCTAACTCGCACCAAGTCCCATTCACCCATCGCCCTCTGCTCGCTAACCTATATTGGCTAAGCACTGGTTAAGCAATGCATCATTTTTAAAATTCTCATCCTTGTCATCAAACCCCTCATGGCCTCACCCCTCTCTATCGCTGTAATCTCTTCCAGCCCTACAATCCTCCGAATTATCTGTGCTCTTCAAATACTGGCCTCTTGTGCATCCCTGATTTTAATCACTCCACTATTGGCTGAGGCCCTAAGATCTGGAATTCTCTCCCTAAACCTCTCAGCCTCTCTATCTCTCCTTCCTCCTTTAAGATGCTCCTTAAAACCAACCTCTTTGACCAAGCATTTGGTCACTTGCCCTAATATCCCCTGATGTGGTTCTGTGTCAAATTTTGTTTGATAATACTCCTGCAAAATGCCTTGGGATGTTTTACTACATTAAAAGCATTATATAAATTCAAGTTGTTATTATTGATTGTTGCCTTACTCAAGCATCTTGTGGATTTCCATCACTGCCATTGAGCTAGATAAATCAACATCCTTTCCCAGATCTACAAGTTGTCTTGATGCATGAACAATAGAGTAAGGTGTGCTTTCTGCTGTAAATAGCTACCATTTTAGCCTGATAACCAAAATGTTTGAAATAAAAACAAGAAATGCTGGCAACACTCAGCAGGTCTGGCAGCATCTGTGGAGAGAAAAGCAGAGTTAACGTTTCAGGTCAGTGACCCTTCTTCAGAACTCAAATGTTTTGCTGTGGTGTGACCTGCACAGATAATTACTCGGAGCAACACTTTGGACATATCTCCCTAGGTACAACAGAAAGTTTCTGCAACTATTCCAGAGTCCGTACATTCCTTTCTTAAGTCCATATTGATATTAGATTGAAGTTATTCATCTGTTTGATGGAAAGAGTGGGGACCCTAATATCAATATAATTTCATAAATGGTTATCCATAACAATTCACACTCAGTGAAGTGACCTGATGATCATTTCTCATCCCATTTCTTCAAACTTTCAAAACAATGCTGTAGACAATCAGAGCAATTATATTTACTGATACTGAGGTAGCGCTCACTTTTAATGAAGACAGTGATCTTTGATTCCAGCACCACACTCTAACAGGATGCTTGTATATTATTTTGGTTCAAAGAAGGAAAATGTCAGAATAATAAGAAAGCTACTAAAAATAAGATGGGTAGTATCCAGGCCAGGAAGACCAGCAGGGATAGCCACAGCAACTTAAATTGTTCTGGAGCCAGGAAAGCTGTGTTCTGATGAAAGGTCATTGACCTGAAAAGTTAACTCTGTTTCTCTCTCCACAGATGCTACCAGACCTGCTGAGTATTTCCCGCACATGCTGTTTTTATTTCAGATTTCCAACATTTGCAGTATCTTGCTTTTATATTATTGTAGCCCAAGGGATTATCTTGACAGCCTGCAGGTTGGTGGGCAATTATCAGCCAGTGAATCTGCTAAGCAGCTTCATATTAAGAAAGTGTCTACCACAACTGAAATATATTGTACAATAATGATTGGAAATAAACTTCAATGATAATTGCCTATTTTATGTACATTATATGACTTTCAGAACATAGGTAAGAGCTATACGATTTATGACTACAGATCAGTCTTAGTCAACTAGAGGACAGAGGACTGCTGCAACACACATCACCCCATTAACCATGCATACTTACATCAAATTATATCAGGCACTAGCACAGATACAAAACAGCCTGCAATTCTAGAAATTGGCGCATCATGATCACAAAGGCACTCACTGAGGACAGAGAATACAGCATCTCCATTGGTTCAGCATATTGGAGTGACATAGAAGGCATCCTAAACACAAGGCCCAGAATCCATGCATCTTGAGCAGTAGACCCAACCTGAGCATGTTGAAGCAAATTTCCATGTCATTGTGGCAAACCTACACTAAATAAAGGATAGGTAAATTGGCCATTATAAATTGCCCCTAGTATAGGTAGGGGAATTGAGGGAAGATGGGGATGTGGTAGGAATATGGGATTAATTTGGGGTAACACAGTGGCGCAGTGGTTAGCACCGCAGCCTCACAGCTCCAGTGACCCGGGTTCAATTCTGGGTACGGCCTGTGTGGAGTTTGCAAGTTCTCCCTGTGTCTGCATGGGTTTCCTCCGGGTGCTCCGGTTTCCTCCCATATGCCAAAGACTTGCAGGTTGATAAGTAAATTGGCCATTAGCAATTGCCCCTAGTATAGGTAGGTGGTAGGGAAATATAGGGACAGGTGGGGATGTGGTAGGAATATGGGATTAGTGTAGGATTAGTATAAATGGGTGGTTGATGGTCGGCACAGACTCGGTGGGACGAAGGGCCTGTTTCAGTGCTGTATCTCTAAACTAAACTAAACTTAGTATACCCAAGATTTGTAAACATGTTCAAACTGATGAGGATTGCGATTATTGAAAGTTTCTACAGAAATAACATTGTACTTGCTATCTAATATAAAGTATTTCTAACTTAGTACCATTGACCTTAAGTAATGAGGTAAGGACATGTCATCATCAATTAAGATATAATAATTTAATTAGGACACAGTTTTAAATTGATCTTAACCTTTTCAAATAATTAATATCTGTAGCTTTTAAGAAGTACATGTAAATGTATAATTATCCACGCTTCATTATGGAATTACTCATAGTCACACTATAATAGGCACTTGACTTCCATACTCAACACAAGATTATGCCACACAGTAATAACTTTCTATGTAAATGGGTATAAAATGCTTCTCCCATTTCATTCTATCTGCAAAGCTTTAAAACTATTCAGATGATCATTGGCAGAGGCAACAGAAATCCCACATTTTACAGGTATTTAACTGATCAAATGAACATCAAACAGTTAAAAAGAATTGACTTATTATCAGTACTGAAATGTTGGAAGAATTTTAAACCCAGAAAATGGGTGGATTGGTGTCGAGCAGCATGTTAAAATTTTAAAAATTTCAAGCCTGACCACAGCTTGTCTCCAATGCATCCAGCTTTCAGTTTTAATGGAGATGGATTGGGAGTGGTGGCGGGGGGGTGGGGGGGGATGGGGGGTTCCGAATTGGCTCATAGGAGACAGGTCACTCATTTAAATATTATAATGAGACTGCATGACTCATATTTAACCTGTCTTCTAGGTTGAACCCTGACCAACTGGGTTTCCTGGGCCTTGGAAAACTCCCGAGTTTCAGGGAGGCAAGGACTGCTTTGTGCCATTCTAACAAGGCTTGCGGACCAGGAGGATCAGAATTATTAGATCAGGCCCCCTGGGATCATGGATTGGATCCCCCTGGGATCGGGGGTCAGAAACCCCAACTCCCACCCCCTCACCCCAAGATCGACGACCACCACACTTCTGGCATCAGAACACCCTCCCCCCCCTCCGCTCGCCCAAGATCTGGCCACCTTCCAACACTCCCACTTGGGCTGATAAGTGGCAAGTAACATTTGTGCCACACAAGTGCCAAGCAATGAGCATCTCCAACAAGAGAGAATCTAACCATATCCCCTTGATGTTCAATGGCATTACCATCACTGAATCCCCCACTATCAACATCCTGGGCATCATACTTGACCAGAAACTGAACTGGAGTAGCCATATAAATACCGTGGCTACAAGAGCAGGTCAGAGGCTAGGAAACATGCGGCGAGAAATCACCTCCTGACTCTCCAAAGCCTGTCTACCAGGAGTGTGATGGAATACTCTCCACTTGCCTGGATGGGTGCAGCTCCAACAACACTCAAGAAGCTCGACAGCATCCAGGACAAAGCAGCCCACTTGATTGGCACACCATCCACAAACATTGACTCCCTCCACCACTGACGCACAGTGGCAGCAGTGTGTACCATCTGCAAGATGCACTGCAGCAAGGCACCAAGGCTCCTTAGACAGCAGCTTCCAAACCCTCGACCTCTACCACCTAGAAGGACAAGGGCTGCAAATATATGGGAAGACCACCACCTGCAAGCTCCCCTCCAAGTCACACACCCATCCTGACTTGGAACTATATCACCGTTTCCTCACTGTTGCTGGGTCAAAATCCTGGAATTCCCTTCCTAACAGCACTGTGGGTGTACCTATCTCACATGGACTGCAGCAATTCAAGAAGGCAGCTCACTACCACCTTCCAAGGGCAATTAGGGATGGGTAATAAATGCAGGCCTAGCCAGTGACACCCACATCCCATGAATGAATAAAAGAAAACACACTCCCACTATTCCAGCCGCAGACTCCATACCTGCATCTGACCTGCAACTTCCTCCAGAGAATTCAGAACCTGCTTGAACAAAAGGACACACGCTGTGGGGTCAAAATTCTACAGCATGCACCTTTCCCCACCAAAACTTTCCCACACTTTGCTTATAAGACCCACTCCAGTTAATATTGATGCCTTTAACTGCTGCCACACCTGCTGAGTGTTTTGCAACATTTTCTGTTTTTATTTCAGTATTCCAACCTCTGCAATATTTACTTTTGATTTCCCCTTATCTCGAGCTTGAAAAGAAAATAAGACATTTTGAGTTCAGGTTGCCTTTCACAGCATGGATTGCTGCTTTCAGGAAAAGAAAGCTATTAGGCAGAAAATAGAAAAAGAGAGAAAATCTCATTAGGTATGAGGGCCCTTAGGTTCACGTTAATCAGGGATGCACACCTCTTCCAGAGTTCAAAGCAACATTTTAACTTGTGCCATCTTGAATCAACATCGGTGAAACTTTATTGAACATTCTAATCTAATAGCCCAGCGTGTTCATCCTTATTTTGGGAGAGGACCAACTCAATCACTTCTATTAATCACAAAATGTAGTGCTGTGGTCACAGATTCTAAAAACATTGAAAAAAAACAAGCGTAATTTAGTTGCTTTTTATCAAAGATTAGATTAGAGATACAGCACTGAAACAGGCCCTTCGGCCCACCGAGTCTGTGCCGAACATCAGCCACCCATTTATACTAATCCTACATTCCTACCAAACATCCCCACCTGTTCCTATATTTCCCTACCACCTACCTATACTAGTGACAATTTATAATGGCCAATTTACCTATCAACCTGCAAGTCTTTTGGCTTGTGGGAGGAAACCGGAGCACCCGGAGAAAACCCACGCAGACACAGGGAGAACTTGCAAACTCCACACAGGCAGTACCAGGAATCGAACCCAGGTCCCTGGAGCTGTGAGGCTGCGGTGCTAACCACTGCGCCACTGTGCCGCCCCTAAAGGATGTGAATAGGAGTGAAATTCCTCTTTTGCCAGGGCGGCACAGTGGCGCAGTGGTTAGCACCGCAGCCTCACAGCTCCAGCGACCCGGGTTCAATTCTGGGTACTGCCTGTGTGGAGTTTGCAAGTTCTCCCTGTGTCTGCGTGGGTTTCCTCCGGGTGCTCCAGTTTCCTCCCACAAGCCAAAAGACTTGCAGGTTGATAGGCAAATTGACCATTAGCAATTGCCCCTAGTATAGGTCGGTGGTAGGGAAATATAGGGACAGGTGGGGATGTGGTAGCAATATGGGATTAGTGTAGGATTAGTATAAATGGGTGGTTGATGGTCGGCACAGACTCGGTGGGCCGTAGGGCCTGTTTCAGTGCTGTATTTCTAAAAAAAAAACAAATTGGATAATGCCTGTTTTTCTCCATAACTAATGACTCTAATGAAATTGTATTCTCAGAATTGCTCCATTCAAATCAACACATTCCCAACATTTGGTCAGGAGGTTATCAAATCTAAAGAAAACAGAATTCTCCCGTTTTGCAATGAAACTAATTTCTCTCTCTAATGGGAAACACAATGAGCTGGATGATGATCTCTTATTATTAGAATAGAATGAGGCTAAGTTAGCCATGGCTGAGTGTTCCATTCTCACCTCTGAGTCAGAAGGTTGTGGATTCAAGTCCCACTCCAGAGACTTGAGCACAAAATCTAGGCTGACACTCCAATGCAGTACTGAGGGAATGCTACACTGGCGGAGGTCATGTCTTTCAGATGAGACAGTAAACCAAAGCCCTGTTTGCCTTCTCATGTTGACATAAAAGATTCAATGGCATTATTTTGAAGAAGAGAGGGGAGTTGTCTCTGGTTTCCTTGCCAACATTTATCCCTCAATCAACATCATGAACAAAGATTATCTGTTTATTATCACATTGTTGCTTGAGGGAACTTGATTCATGCAAATTGGGTACCATGCTTCTACATGACAACAATGACTACACTTCAAAGAAGCACTTACTTGGCTTTCAGATATCCTGAGGTCATGAAAGGAGCTATATACCTCTTTCTTTAAGAGGTAAATTTTGTTAGACTTTGTGCGTCCAGTCAGGTTTTGCATGCAGCAGGTGAGGATTGCAAAACTGCATTTGTTTTCTATCAATTGAAGTTAATGGATGGAAAACAGTGGTCAAATTGCATGTGATGTTGTAATTTCTGCCTGCTGTGACTGAGGGTCCCCAGCATAGCACAGACTTGTAAAAAGTCCCTTAAACATGAACAATTTATGTGTCAGGTCTGACACAATCAATTTTGAAGTCACTCAGAATAATTACTTCAAATTTAAAATCCAGATTTGTCTAGAGAATTTCAAACAAAGTGTCAAAGTCATTATTAAGATTCAGTGGAGTATGCACACAAGCAAGCACAGCAGAAATGTCTTTTAAAGATAAAGTAAAATCATATTGCTTTGAAATTAGTGAGAGGTAAAGAAAAGGAATATGGATATGATTGTCAGATTTAAAGTGCAGAACTATTCACATGCCCATGGGTGAGATGTCTAGGAGTTAAGGGCAGAACCACTATTCTCTGAAAGATGTCTGGTTCACTCAGAAGTGAAGATCTAAACTAAATATAAAAGGTAAATCTCACTAAACTTGTTAACCACTGTTCTAAAATATATTCACCAAATACGTGATATTCTTAATTTGGGTAAATAAAATTTGATTCATCTTTATGAGGCTGAATAACACCATTAAAGATCCAACCCCCAGCCCTCACCAAGCTACACTTAAACCCTGGTGTGTAGATTCTGGGGATTGTGTAAAATGAACTATATTTGCAACACATAGCTCATATTTCCAAGCATAGAACTACAGGACAGGAGGAGGCTATTTGGCGCATCATGTTTGTGGTGGTGCTAGCTCTTCAACTGGAGTGTGCTGGCCAGCCGTCTACAATAACCCAAATTCAGATAAGCAAGAATGAGCACTTTTTTCCACTCTTTTCAATGGTAACCCTATGGACACTACCACTGGAAAAGGACTCAAAGAAAAGGAAGAATACCCTGAGCAGAGATGTAGGAAAGAGATCTCAAAAAGGATCTCAAAAACAACCTAATAGATAAATAAGTTTTAAAAGTCAAAGTACTGAGTATAAGGGTGATACAGAAGTCAGTTTCTGAACATCTGAAATAAAGATTTGAAGGGTTGAAAAGGCAATAACATTCATCATTGATTGAAATGACAATTTGAAATGACAAATGTGAAATGGGTACAGAGGTGAAGACTGAGTGGCCCTTGGCTATCCACCAACTTCCAGGTGAGTGGTGAGTTGAGAGTTTTGGGAGGGTCCCATGGAATGAAGAGGGGTCCGAGGCAGAGGACGGCCAGAGACTGCTGACTAGCTCAGGTCCCAGTTAAATCTGCATCGGGATCCTATTGACACAATAATACCCTATTTACATATATTTATGGAGCTCCAGCCTGCTATAGATGGGCCCCCTCTTCCTCATGCAATATACTGCAGGTTAAGATCAGAAATAATTGAGGTCTGAACAGGGAGGTGACTTGCTTGTTTTTTACTGCCCACCACAGGGCAGATAAAGCTAAAAGCGATCCATTTAGTTCTGAATTAATTTCTAGATAAAGGATATTTTGAGCATGTTTGGTCATTTTGGAATTAAAATTGAGTATTTAATCATGATTTAGGATTCTGCATTTTGAGGCATTACATCTGAAAGATTGCCTGATCAGAAAGCAAGCAGTTTTCTGGAGCTGGAGAAATGGAGAGGTGGCTGGGATGATTGGTTGAAGAAGGTGGGGATTGGTTTAAAAATGAAATACCTCAAGCCAATTTCTAGATCACCAGGTGTCAGTGGTGCTCAGTGAGGGTGAAGGTGCAAGGTGACGGTGAGGTGATGTTTATGTAGGTGTTTGTGTGGAAGAGTTGGGCTGTGCAGAGTTCTGGATTGGCTGAAATTTGTGAAGAATGGGTGTGGAGTGACAAATGAAGAATCCATCTTGCAAATTGTTGAAGGTATAGGTGAGGCTTTTAGCAGCACAGTGAAGTAAGGACATAAGCAAGCAATGATCCAGAGGTGAAAGAAGTCTTGGTAACGGCCCACAAGTGAGGCAGAGTCAAAATGAATGCCGAGATTACATACCACTGGCTCTGCCTCAACTAGCAGTCAGCAAGATCAGTGCATTCAGCTCTAGAGGCACAAAGATCCTAGAAAAAGCCAAATATTATGGCTTCAGGTTTGCCCATGCTGCGCATTAGAAGTTTCAGTTCAATCCAGAACTTGATGTCAGATAAGCAGTCAAATTGTCAAACTGCAGCCATAAGGCAGTACTGGTGTCAGGTAGAACTGGGCATGGTCAGTATAGATGCAAAAGCCAATAAATCAATGAAGCATAGTGCATGTAATGATGAATAGAAACACCAGACCTAACAATTCAAGGATGGCAGGTTAAACTGTTGATGAAGCAATTGCAATGGGGCAAGGAGAGGTGGAACAACAAGAAAGAGGAGCAGTGGCAGTAGACTGCAGATGTTTGATTGTGAAACACTTTCACATTCAGTACATTTAGACATTCGCTCTGCTTTGTGGATTTGATGGTGTCTCTGGAGGTTCCTTGATACTTTGAAACCCTTTCCATATTCAGCATATTTATATGACACTCCTGTGTGCATTCATTGATGTCCCTGGAAAATTCATCAGATCACAATCTTTTCACAAAGAACATTGACAATTTCAGTCAGTCAAGCATACAACCCACTGTAAACTGAAGAATCTATCAGTCACTTGTGCAGCTCTGGTAATTGGTCTGCTGCTGCTGTGTCCAATCCCCTAAACACTAATTCTCACCAGTATGTTTTGGAATTTCCCAGGTAACTGAGGTGCAAGCCGTAGGAATTGACTCCAAACTTTCCGAAGGCCAGTTAGCACTCCATCTAGTGGGTAAACTGTTACAAATGGCATGACATGTTCTATCCTCAATTTTGTACAAGGCAAGCAATCATTACATTTTGCAAACAGAACAAGGACGAAAATAATTGTTTTCACTTCCAATGAATTCAATTTTGTCAGAAACATGCATTCCAGATGTCTGATACAATGCTGTGTATTTCTGTTTAGATCTCAGTGATTCTGAGGTAGCTGAGCTAATTATATCTCAGCAAGAATACTGAATGCATTTGTTTCTCCTACATTTGTACTAACACCTTCCTGTGATATGTTTGCCACTCTGAAGTTGTTTAATTATTGTAAACTGGTGTCGAAGTTCCTTTGCTGCATTTGTGTTTCTGGAGCAATTAAGGCTTTTGAGGGTTCCTAACATTTTTGCTTCAGTACATGGCTTCGTTTTTGGAATGGCACACTTCTTGAAACTTCTTATTTTGCTCGCACCGTTGCTAAGTAGCTTACAGGAAATGTATTTGTTGGCAGTTTTACTATTTCTCTGTGACTTGCTCAATTTAACCTTAATTTGTTGGCTTTGGTTCACCCTTTTCTTAATAAATTCTTCAGAACTTCTAGTTGGATCTTCTGCAGTATTAGGACTTGGAGACCATCCATGACCTGGAAGGAATGTGATCATGTAGTGGAGTTATTGAACAAATTGATGTTAGTTTTATAGATGAACCAGAGGATAAAAGAGTTGGGAACTGGATAGGCCACTGATAGTGAGTTGGGAGTAGACTTTTCTAAGCTGGAATACAAATGTTGGGTGGAGAGAGTTTAGAGGTGACCAGATCTTGTGGTGAAAATGGAGACAAAATAATAACATAGGACCTGGTCAGCACTCATCATCTTGGAGGTGCCAAAGCTTTCTGTGATAGTGAAGTCAAGGTGACCATTGATATTTTCTTTATGGAGAATAAGTTTCGGAAGGGAAAAAAAATAATGGAATTTCGGGAGGAGATAGTGTCGGCACAAGCTGAGGTTGCGAAGGATAAAGACCCATTTTATAAATATGCAGGAATCTTCTGAGTGGGTTGGGGGTAGAATTGCATGGCGAACCCATGTGGAGGAACTTAATTGTATCAATTAATTTTGACTTCTAGTATGTGCATCTCCAAACTGTGCATGGGCATAATATGCAACTGTTTTTTTTCTTTCATGGGATGTGGGCATCACTGACAAGACCAGCAATTGTTTCCCAATCTAATTTCCTTTGACAATTGAATGGCTTGCTAGATCCTTTCAGAAAGCAGTTAAGAGTCAATCACATTATTGTGGGTCCGGAGTCACAGTAGGTCAGACCAGGTAAGGACAGCAGATTTCCTCCCCTATGGACAAAGAACAAAGAACAGTACAGCACAGGAACAGGCCATTCGGCCCTCCAAGCCTGCGCCGATCTTGATACCTGCCTAAACTAAAACCTTCTGCACTTCCGGGGACTGTATCCCTCTATTCCCATCCTATTCATGTATTTGTCAAGATGCCTCTTAAACGTCACTATCGTACCTGCTTCCACCACTTCCCCCGGCAGCAAGTTCCAGGCACTCATCACCCTCTGTGTAAAGAACTCGCCTCGCACATCCCCTCCAAACTTTGCCCCTCTCACCTTAAACCTATGTCCCCTAGTAACTGACTCTTCCACCCTGGGAAAAAGCTTCTGACTATCCACTCTGTCCATGCCGCTCATAACTTTGTAAACCTCTATCATGTCGCCCCTCCACCTCCATCGTTCCAGTGAAAACAATCCGAGTTTATCCAACCTCTCCTCATAGCTAATGCCCTCCAGACCAGGCAACATCCTAGTAAACCTCTCCAAAGCCTCCACGTCCTTCTGGTAGTGTGGCGACCAGATTTGCATGCAATATTCTAAGTGTGGCCTAACTAAGGTTCTGTACAGCTGCAACATGACTTGCCAATTTTTATACTCTATGCCCCGACCGATGAAGGCAAGCATGCCATATGCCTTCTTGACTACCTTATCCACCTGCGTTGCCACTTTCAGTGACCTGTGGACCTGTATGCCCAGATCTCTCTGCCTGTCAATACTCCTAAGGGTTCTGCCATTTACTGTATACTTTCCACCTGCATTAGACCTTCCAAAATGGATTACCTCACATTTGTCCGGATTAAACTCCACCTGCCATTTCTCCGCCCAAGTCTCCAACCGATCTATATCCTGCTGTATCCTCTGACAATCCTTATCACTATCCGCAACTCCACCAACCTTTGTGTCGTCCGCAAACTTACTAATCAGACCAGCTACATTTTCCTCCGAGCATTAGCAACATTAGCAAAGCTGATGAGTTTTTAAGACAATCAGTATAAGCTTCATGGCACCATTACTGAGACTGGAACTCAATTCCAGCTTTTCATTAAATAAGTTTATATATATAGCCTGGGCCTCTAGATTACTAGCTCAGTGACATTACCATTATGCCACAATCTCCTGCATGACCTGCTCTTGGCTGTATTCAAAGGGACAATGCACAAATGGAAACTGGAGCGGTTCAGGGTGGATGGTGGACATAGACCAAGGGCAACACCCAGATTTAATGATGCCCTGTAGGAATTAATGTTTTGTGCAGTCAAGAGGAGGAGGGGCAGACTATTTCCCAGCAATGGGAGGAGATGGGCAGCAGTAGCAATGTGTCCAGGTCCTTGATGCAATATATGAAGCAGTTTAATGACCTAACCAGGTCAGGAAAAGTGAATACATTTGCAGATGCAACTACATTTTGCAGGTTCAGCCCCTACCCCACCTTCACTCTGTCTTGTTAAGTGTTCTTCATCATGTTACTCCTCATACCCACTCAACTTTCAGCAGCACCCAGCCCTCACATTCTATGCACTTCATCACCTCCCTATTTATCCATCCACTATTACCACTCACCCCAATCTTTATGTAATGTGATACATCTGTCTGATGGCAACCCTCCTTGAATGCATTGCATCCATTGATGAATTCCTCACCTTTGCTCACTCCACAGGTCTGTTTTTCCACCCTTTGTCGGAGAAGAGAGCAGAAAACACAGGGGAGAAGGACAGGACTAGAGGTAGACTGCCACAAATAGTCCAGTTCAATGATGCAGAGGAGGCCCAGGAGATGTGTGGTACATTTATGCCCCACTCAGACAGAGATGGGGAGGGGAAGGAATATCAAAGATAACTGGTGACAGAATTACAAAATTCTCTGGCACATATATGGGGCTGGATCCTCGGCGGCGGATGAAGAAAATGATGGCCGCCACGCACAGGCCCCGCGCCGCCAAACCGCCGCAACTTGAGTTCGGTGGCTATGTAGCATATGCATGGTGGCTGTGCCCCCCCCCCCCCATCAAAGGGCAGGGGCAGTCTCGGCAACGCCATTCATAGTGTCACCTGATGAAGGAGCAAATGCTGGAGCCATTTTTAAAAGGCTGCCAGCCCTGAAAACAGCACAACATAATGCAGAGTTGACCCCTTCCCCCCCTTTACACAAGATCATGTAGAGCTGACCCCTTTGCCCTCCTATACACAACAGAATCCAGAGTTGACCCCTTACACTATATCAAGAAAATACGATATGCCAAATAAGAAATATGAATTCATCAGTTGGAAACTTGCATTAGACCTTTAATGAAGAAAATCCTATAGCTAACGTTAAAAAAAAACTGGCAGCCAAGATGGCCACCGCAATTTACATCTTAAATACCTCACATTCCAGGACATCGAATTGGAGACACAAGTCTAACAAAAAGCCCAGCCAGGACAAGGCTTTGGCTAACTGAGTAGATTATCCAGATCACCCTCAATAGCGGGACATTCAAAGCCATCTTGAGGCATTCTTGAATGGAGACGTCCCTCCAGGGGGAAGTGTTGTATCTGTACTGGAACAGCTTCGCTAGGGGCACAGCAAGTTCTGGAGCACAGGTCTTCAGTACTATTTCTGGAATATTGTCAGGGCCCATAGCCTTCAATCATTTCTTGATATCATGTAGCGTGCATCGGATTGGTTGAAGACTGGCATCTGTGATGCTGAGGACCTCAGGAGGAGGTGACGATGGATCATCCACTTGGCATTTCTGGCTGAAGATGGATGCAAATGCTTCAGCTTTCTCTTTTGCACTGATGTGCTGGCCTCCTCCGTCATTGAGGATGGGCTATTTGTGGAGCCTCCTCCTCTTGGCCGTTGTTTAATTGTCCACCACCATTCAGGACTGTATGTGACAGGACTGCAGAGCTTAGATCTGATCTGTTGGTTGTGGGATCACTTAGCCCTGTCTATTGCATGCTGCTATGCTGCTTCTACTGTTTGGCATACAAATAGTCCTGCGTTGAAGCTTTACCAGGTTGACACCTCATATTGAGGTGCTGCTCCTGGCATGCCCTCCTGCACTCTTCATTGAACCAGGGTTGGTCCCCAGGCTTGATGGTAATGGTAGAGTGGGGGATATTATTGTGGTTGAATACAACTCAGCTGCTACTGATGGTCCACAGCGCCTCACGGATGCCCAGTTTTGAGTTGCTCGATCTGTTTAAAATCTATCCTATTTAGCACAGTGGTAGTGCCACACAACATGATAGTGGGTACCCTCTGTGTGAGGATGTGACTTCGTCTCCACAAGGATTGTGCGGTGGTCACTCCTACCACTACTGTCATAGACAGATGCATCTGCAACAGGTTGATTGGTGAGGACAATGTGAGGTAGGTTGTTCCCTCTTGTTGCTACCTTCAGCACCTGCTGCAGACCCAATCTAGCAGCCATGTCCTTTAGGACTGGCCAGCTCAGTCACTAGTGGTGCTACCGAGCCACTCTTGGTGATGGACATTGAAGTCCTCCACCCAGAGTATATTTTGTGCCCATGCCACCCTCAGTGCTTCTTCCAATTGGTGTTCAGCATGGAGAAGCATTGATTCATCAGCCGAGTGGGTAGTAATCAGCAGGAGGTTTCCTTGCCCATATTTAACCTGATGCCATGAGACTTCATGCAGTCCAGAGACAATGTTGAGGACTCCCAGGGTAACTCTCTCCCGACTGTATACCACTGTGCCGCTACCTCTGGTGGGTCTGTCCTGCCAGATGGTGATGGTGATGTCTGGGACATTGTCTGCAAGGTATGATTCCATGAGTATGACAATGTCAGGCTGTTGCTTGACTAGTCTGTGGGACAATTCTGCCAATTTTGGCACAAGCCTCCAGATATTAGTAAGGACAGCTTTGCAGGGTCGACAGGCCTGCATTTGCCGTTGTCGTTTCCGGTGCCTAGGTCAATGCTGGGTGGTCCGTCTGGTTTCATTCCTTTTCCTAGACTTTGTAGCAGTTTGATACTACTAAGTGGCTTGCTAGGCCATTTCAGAGGGCATTTAAGAGTCAACCACATTGCTGTGCATCTAGAGTCACATGTAAGCCAGACCAGATAAGGACAGCAGATCTCCTTCCCTAAAGGACATTAATGACCAAGATGGGGTTTTATGACAATTGACAATGGTGTCATGGTCACCACTAGACTAGCTTTTAATTCCAGATTTATTAATTGAATTCAAATTCTACCATTTGTTGTGGTGGGATTTGAACCCATGTCCCCAGAGCATTACCCTGGGGCTCTGGGTTACTAGTCTAGTGACATTACCACTATGCCACCACCTCTGCCACGACTAAATCATATCCCTTTGTCTTTTTCTTCCAGGGCCTTCATGTGTGCAGCAAGTGGCACCAGGTATCCATGAGGATAATTCCTTAGAGGACCTTATTTCTTCTTAAGGTGCACCATCACAGGATACAAATATTCAGGCTTCAATGGGCCCACTTAAACAGTTAGAGTTTCATCTGCTGATTTACACGTCACATTTGAGGATGAGCAGACACTGGTGGAAGGGACAGCTGTGAAGATTTCATGGTGGTGGGGGGGGTGCGGTCATAATCCTTTCCAAACTCTTCTCAGCTGGACCCAGATACAGAACTCTGGGGGCTATTATTGAGAAAGCAAATATTAGCGGTGTATCAGCAACTTAGTCAGGTACTGACAGGTGTACCACACACATTCTCCACACTAGCAGAGAGAATAGAGGAGTCCAACTCGATCACTAGTAGCTTGGTGATGCAAGGAATTGTGAGAATCCCTGTCACGGAGAGAGGCCACCTCCATGCAGCATCAAGCAGGACTCTCAAATGAGATTAGGCAGACCATGACCACAGCTGCACAGACTTTGGATGCCAACTTGTCTGCCGCTTTAAACAGGATGACAGATATATTCACCATGGCCTTACAATGTGCCAGTCATCTTCATTAATCTGGTCTGCAGCAGAATAGTAGGAGTGATCTGGTGCTGGCCCAGGAGAGAGATAACACCAGGAATGGTTCGTGGAAGTGGTAATTCCACTCAAGATATTCCCAATTCTCATTGCCCTTCCTTAGCCAGTACCCATCATGTTTCCTTGTCCCTCGATGACCAAGTTTGCCCCGGCACAAGTGTACATGGAGCAATTCTTGGCAGTGCCCTCAGAAGGTCCAAAAAACAATGTTTGGTTTTGGCCAAAAGCATCTCAGCATATCAGGGTATGGATCTGAGCAATTTGCTTCTGTCTCTGCTAAAGCCACATAGGATGCACCATGTAGAAGCAGCTGGAAGCCTAAGTTGAAGACATGTAATTCACCATGGAAATGTATATGGGTGTTTGACAAAATGTTAAGTTGCTAAATTTCCATTTTTTATTATGCAACATAAAATGTATTGATATGGACCACTTCCAAGTCTTTCCCATAGCTGTAACCCAAGTGTCAAATTGTCCTTTCATTTGTTTCATGATGAACTCCAAATCATGACAGGACCCAATGGGCAGATGTGAAATGGATGGAATAATAGTTGAAGGGGACTATTAAGTGCAAAAGAAAGGAATGGGTGTGGGTGGTTGGTGCTGGTGGTGGGAGTGGACCACAGGATTTCATTAGCTGTTCTACTCACAGTGAACCTTCACAATTATGAGGGCATCCTTGGCATTCCAGACAGCAATGTAAGCAGCTGGTATGATGATGTTCGACCCATTTTCCTCCTCCTCTTCCTGCTACTCCTCCTCCTCTATGTTTTCCTCATCTGAAGATGAGTGATGAACCTTTCATCATCCTCCACCTCCAATCTGCTTTGCTGTGCAATCTTGTGCAATGTAGCACACCACTACCATTCTGGACACCCTGGCTGGCAAGTGCTGAAGGGCATCTTCAAGATTCGGATGGCTTGCTCAATGACATGCCTGGTGGTCATGTGGCTTTCACTGTAGTGCTCCTGCGCCTCATTGGTGTAGTTTCTCACATGTGTTAGGAGCCAAATTTGAAGTGGGTATCCCTTGTTGCTTAGGAGCCAGCTCTTTAGTGCTTCCTGGAACTAAAAGATCTGAGATGTTGAATTGCCTTTGTATGAAGTAACAACTCGCAGGTAATCTGCTGCAGACCTGCAGGAACCTCTTCCTGTGATTGCACACCAGCTGTGCATTGATGGATAAATATCTCTTGCAGTTTATAAAAACTCTCGGTTGATGTGGCAGTGTTTGCCGTTGCATGTGTGTCGTCAATGGCACCCTGTACCTGGGGGAATCCAGTGAGAGAGGTGAACCCGAGTGTTCCCTCATTCTGTCTATTATCATCTCGGGGAAATTTACGTAATTGTTGGCCCTGGCAAACATTCCATCAGTGATCCAGTAGCGCCTGGATCCCAAGGCAAAAATGTTGACGGCAGTGGTCATTTTCACAGCCACTTGTAATACATGGATAGCAGGATTAGGAGGGGACAGATATTCCTGACAAAGGCTGAAGATGACTGCCACTACCTGATATGACAACCTCAGCCTGCAAAAGCTGAGCCTCTGTCATAGAGAGACACAGCATTGAAACAAGCCCTTGGGCCCACCAAGTCTGTGCTGACCATCAACCACCCATTTGTCCTAATCCTAGATTAATCCCATATTCCCTACCTACACTATGGGCAATTTAAATGGCCAATTTACCCATCAACCTGCAAGTCTTTGACAGTTGGGGGAAACCAGAACACCCAGTGGAAGCCCACACAGTCACAGGGAGAACTTGCAAACTCCACACAGGCAGTGCCCAGAACTGAACCCAGGTCGCTGGAGCTGTGAGGCTGCAGTGCTAACCACTGCGCCACTGTGCTGCCCAGACTGCAACCCCATGATGTGGGTGCTGCCTCCTGCAACCTTGGCACTCCTGAACACCCTCTCCTCTGTAGGTGCTGATCCCACCACAGCACATCATCGCTTCTGTGGATAGTGATCACCTTCGTCTTCTGAGGTGCTGTCAAACACATCAAAGAATTTTAACTGAGTCAATAAATACCCACATGCATCCAATTATTAAATCCCCAAATTTTGTGTGTAGGTTTCTCAACAGCATCCAAAAGCACCTCAATTAAGCATGTAAGTGGACACGTTGTGCTCCTACCCTAAAAATCACAAATTTTCAACCCCAACCCACTCCCAATCTATTTGTTCTCGGAGTTTAAAATCCCACTCCCACCAGTGAGTCACTAAATGCCAAGTGAAGGTAAAATGGTGCACATTTCATCAAGGAAGGCATTGCGGGGAGAGATGGCAGTCTCTCCTAAACTCCCTATAAGATATAGTTAAAAGCATGGAGGAATCCACTAGTTGGTTTTGTACAGTACTGCAGGAAGACTTCTCAACCTTGTTGCTAAAGGCACAGTCACCAATGATCCATGCACAGACGCTTGACAAAGAGGAGTAGAGAGCTTGGGGGAGTGTTTGTAACACTGGTGAACGTTATGGGGGTAGGGAGGAGTGAGGTCATGGACTATTTAGATTTAAGGAGAATTTTTAATTTAAGCTATCGGGGACTGGGATACAATGTAAGTGTTATATATTGGCATATTATCTGCAAAGTGCTAGGAACTAATTAGCTAGGAGCTAGTTGTTATGTGTAAGTGTTCCAGGAGGGTCACAATCACAGCCACGTGAAAGAGTCATGTGACATGTAACAGGACACCAGCCTCGGGCAGTCCCATTACCAGGCAGCATGGAAACGGAATGAGTAAACAAAAAATTTCAGTCTTTCCAAGTCTAAAGTATGATTATTTCTAACAAATGGGAACCAGAAGACAACCAGGAGACACAATATATTGGTGGCACCAAGTGTCTGTGAATAAACGTAAAACATTTTAAACAAATTTAATGCTGAATTAGATTGGGAAAAATTGACTTAATTAGTGACAGAGAGAGAAATAAAAACCGAGTGAATCATGCAAAAACGACAAAGAAAATTTCCCCGGCACTGCAATGATTGCACAGCTACAGCCCATAATGCATTGGGAAGCTGATGATGTCATAGAAGCAGTTGAGAAGTTTAGACAAAAGTGCAGATTGATATTGAGCATTTTCCTAAAAGGTACTAGTGAAGAGGAAAGGGTCAGCTATATCCTTCTGTGGACAGGAGATAAAGGATTACATTTATTTGAGTGAAGGAAGACAGCAGAAACCCAGACAAAATTTTTGAAAGACTCAGCACCCATCTCCAGCTAAAATCAAATCATCGGATATACCGATATGAATTTCAAGGCCTCAGACAGGAACTATGTGAGCCTATTGACAATTTTGTAACAAGATTGAAAAATGCAGCCAGAAAATGTAAATTTAAGGACACAGATGAGAGGCTGATAGATCAGCTAATTTGGGGTTCTGCACATCCTGAAGTGCAGAAAGCGCTAATTAGAAAGGAAAAGCTCACAATATTGCAGGCTGTAGACACTGACAGCTCACAAAAAGCCACAAGCAGCTAGATGTAGACACTGTCTACCCAAACAGCTAGCCTTCAGTTAAGTCAAGAGAAAGGCAGCAAGGTCAATGCCGTGAAACAACAACAAAAGAATGTGCACTAAACAGAGAAAGATGTACAGGAGCTGTGGACGGCCACATGAATTCACAGACAGAATGAAATGTCCCACATATGGATCAATCTGCAGAGGTTGCGGAAAAGGCCAATTACTGGGAAAAGATGGGTAGAACAAGGGAAGAAGGTAATAGCCGAGTCACGAGAGCCAGAGTAACAGGGAGAATGAGTAGGAAAAGAAACCAAAACATACATAACCTGGAAGATGACGATGGGTTTGAGAACATGACAGACATAGGAAACATACAGTTGCATGAAATGTCTGGATGCGACAGTTCTCAGAGAAAAGAAATTCACACAAACATTCAGATCAGGAAGAGGGTGAGAAATTTGCCCACAATGATAAATCTGAAGGTGAAGATTGGTACCAGAGCACAGAGAGACATCATCCACTCTGTCCAAAATTTGCCTAGGTCCCAAAGATCTTAATCAAGTAATAAAGAGGAATCACTACCCTATTCCAACACTGGAAGAGATCACACCAGCATGGAAGGGGCAACATTATTCGGCAAACTTGATGCCAGAAACTGGAACATGAAGCTAAACGCAAAATTTTTGCTGTTGACAACATTCAACACACGCTTTGGACAGTTCAAATTCCTGCATCTACCTTTTGGCCTTAAAGTGAGCCAAGATGTGTTCCAACAGAAAGTAGATGAGACATACAGGGGATGCAAAAAAGCAGCCGGCATAGCAGATGATATCCAGATATATGTTGTAGTTGGAAAAGATCATGACTAACATCTACATGAAGCCATGATGAGAACCAGGAAAGATGAGATCAAGTTAAACGCAGAGAAATGCATTGTGAAAGTGACAGAATGCCAGTTCTTCAGAATGGTATACACACCTGATGGAATCAAGCCAAGTCCTGAAAGAATCATGGCTATCTCTGGGATGGAAGCCCCAAGAGATAAGAGAAAGTTGAGAAGTTTCCTTGGTTTGATCTAATACAGAAGCTTTTTCATACCGCACATGTCAGAACACACAGCGAACCTAGCGAAGCTGATGAAAGAGGATGTAGTGTATCAGTGGTCAGAGTCACACAACAGGAGTTATAACAAAATCAAAAACGTAGTCTGCAAGGAGGCAAATCTGTCATACTATGACAGAAAGAAACCTGTCACTCTGCAAGTAGATGCTTCCACAAAAGGACAGGGAGCAAGGAGGAAAGCCATTCAAATCCAAAGCCCTAACCTGAGCTGAGACCAGATATGCCAACATAAAAAGAGAGCTTTTGGTAGTCGTATGTGGATGTGAGAAATTCCACATATATCTCTGCGGGAGAAAGTTCATAGTGGAGAATGATCATCGTCCACTGGAGCAGATCTACAAGAAAAATCTATGTAAAGCATCAGCAAGACTACAGAGGTTACTCTTGAAGCTTCAGAATTATGATTTCACTCCTAAGTACAAGCCAGGAAGAGAAATGGTGCTGGCAGATACCCTATCTTGGTTGTCGCCATAGGAAAAATACAGCAAACACGGCCAGCACTATGGCAATACTGGTCTATCAAAGATGGCATCCCACTAGAACTGATTTCAATTGGATTCATGATAAAAGAAAACTGCATATCATATGGAGAGACGAAGCAATAGAAAGGTAAATTATAATTGCTGGTAGTGTTAACTGATTGTTACAACTGGAGGTAAATTGTGACAGGTTTTGTTACAATATTTTGTTTTGATTTTCTGTGAGGCCTAAAATCAGTAATAATTGAGTTGCTTTTGTCGAATTGAGTGTCACTATCTGCAACAGGCATCAACACTCAGTCTTTGGTACTATGTTGATACTTGATGTGTCTATTCTGTTGAATACAAGTCTAATCTTAATTCTGAATCTTTCTAGTGACTGGGGAGATTTTACAAGCGTCCCCCTCTTTAGTTATTTTTCCGTTATCTCGATGATTCTTAATCTGACTTTGCATTTTTACATTTTCACTGTGGCCTGCATGCTTCACCTATAGGCCTTGGCTGGATTCACCAGTTGTTCACCAGCAGTTCACAATACTTCTGTTGTTGTGACATCAAAACAGGTTTTGTCTGCCACTGTAAAAGCAGCATTTTGCTTCATTTAAATGCTACGAATTATTCTAACAGATATTAGAAACACAGATAAATCCAAATCCACCTGCGCTCCTTCTCCATCACTTATTTTCTTAACTGATTCTGAACCATAAAAATGCAAATGTTTGTAAAAGAAACACACGATTATCTTAGCCAAATTAAGAGAGGTGAGGAGTCTTTGCTGCAGGAAGGTAATGTTCAATGGCTATTTTTACACCAAGTTCACTTTCGTCTGCTTCAGTACTTCAGTACAGTACTTCACATTTGCTTAGATGCAGTCTCTCCAATATTCCCCACTCACTTAAGCTCCTCCACCTTACTCCCCCCCCCATCCCCCCAAAACATAAACCTTTCATTTTATTATGCTTTCTGTCCTCAATCTGAATTCACAGATTACTTATGTTAAGTGGTTATCATGTCAATGATTTGCAAAAGGTCAAATTACTTGCAACTACGATGGAAAATGTAGTAGCATACAGCCATTGGAAATATGATAGCAAGCTCTTTTAGGAAATACTGGATACAGAACTGGCTCGGTCATAGAAGACAGAGGGTAGCAGTGGAAGGGTGCTTTTCTGAATGGAGGGCTGTGACTAGTGGTGTTCCGCAGGGATCAGTGCTGGGACCTTTGCTGTTTGTCGTATATATAAATGATTTGGAGGAAAATCTAGCTGGTCTGATTAGTAAGTTTGCGGACGACACAAAGGTTGGTGGAGTTGCGGACAGTGATGAGGATTGTCAGAGGATACAGCAGGATATAGATCGGTTGGAGACTTGGGTGGAGAAATGGCAGGTGGAGTTTAATCCGGACAAATGTGAGGTAATGCATTTTGGAAGGACTAATGCAGGTGGGAGGTAGACAGTAAATGGCAGAACCCTTTGGAGTATTGACAGGCAGAGAGATCTGGGCATACAGGTCCACAGGTCACTGAAAGTGGCAACGCAGGTGGATAAGGTAGTCAAGAAGGCATACGACATGCTTGCCTTCATCGGTCGGGGCATAGAGTATAAAAATTGGCAAGTCATGCTGCAGCTGTACAGAACTTTAGTTAGGCCACACTTAGAATATTGCGTGCAATTCTGGTCGCCACACTACCAGAAGGACGAGGAGGATTTGGAGAGGGTACAGAAGAGGTTTACCAGGATGTTGCCTGGTCTGGAGGGAATTAGCTATGAGGAGAGGTTGGAAAAACTCAGATTGTTTTCACTGGAACGACGGAGGTGGAGGGGTAACATGATAGAGGTTTACAAAGTTATGAGCGGCATAGACAGAGTGGATAGTCAGAAGCTTTTTCCCAGGGTGGAAGAGTCAGTTACTAGGGGACATAGGTTTAAGGTGAGAGGGGAAAAGTTTAGAGGGGATGTGCGAAGCAAGTTCTTTACACAGAGGGTGGTGAGTGCCTGGAACTTGCTGCCGGGGGAGTTGGTGGAAGCAGGTACGATAGTGACGTTTAAGAGGTATCTTAACAAATACATGAATAGGATGGGCATAGAGGGATACAGTCCCCGGAAGTGCAGAAGGTTTTAGTTTAGGCAGGCATCAAGATTGACGCACGCTTGGAGGGCCAAATGGCCTGTTCCTGTGCTGTACTGTTTTTGTTCTTTGTTCTTTGTTCTTTGTACTTAAAGGTAGTACATAAATAGGCACATCCTCAGAGCTGACTAAAGTTTAACCTCAGGCCATTCCACCTTGATTACTGCAAGCTATATGATTATTCAAGCATAAATACAGAACAGTAGTTGCAAAAAAGAATGAGTTCAAATGTGTTTAATATTAAATTAATATTTCTCGTCTCAATTGATTCTTTACCAGTATATCTTAGAAGCTTTAATGTAACTAATACAATGAATGGGTGGTGAAAGCAAAGATTAAAATAGACTCGATCAAACAGTCAAGATTTAACTTGGAATGCATTATATGTGATCCATCTGGTCAGTTGAGGCAACTGTTTATAAATGGATTAGTAAACAACAAAAGGTATTTTGTTGCTGGAAAATAAGACCGTGCCAGATTGTGCAATAGGAATCCAACCCTAAAACTGAAACATTCACTTTGAAGAAGAAATACATGCTAATTTTACACAATTAAATATGAGGAAGAGGATTGAGGCAGTCAGAAAGCTAAGGTCTATGTAGATTGTGACACTAACCAATTTGTTATAGTCGGCTGCACATAACTGAAGCAAACACTTATAATACATGACCTTGCAGCACAGCTGATTACATGAGATGGAAATGACCTTTAAATTAGATAACCTGATGTTTAATGTTCTATGACACTGACACATATTAACATTGTGAAGTAAAATAGAAAAGATATGGGTTTGAAATTTTCTCATATTTAATTTTCACTTAAGTAGCAATAAAAATACTTGAGAGAATAAGCATGCTTGCCAAGTAGCTTTGATCTCACATTTGAAACTCCCTGATGACTTCAGATAGTACATAAAATATGTAACATAAAAATCTCTTGTTTATGCTGGGCCAAAGAAATAGGCTTCTTTTCTGGAAATAAATTGAATGATTTGAGTGAACTCATGTTTTAACACTTGAACTGAGAAATACAGAAGACTTCAAGGAAAGGTTGAATTTTGGGTGCCCTAATATCTCATTGGGCTTGTGTCTCAGGAAGATATCAGGCTTGATTTCAGGTCTCTGGTAAATTAATTGATATCACCCAGCTTGGTGTTAGGGGTATGCATGTGGTAGATATGAAAAGAAAAAAAAAAGATACTCAACTCGTGATTGTGTTCTGGGAACTTCTACTGGGGATTGTGTGTGTGATGGTACATGTTCCTATCAGTCGAAGACAGGACTGAACCTGATTGTGACGTCTCCTCTCCCAATTGATTAGTCTGCTAACTCATATGGGGCTCTAGACACATGCAGAAGAGCTGGTAAGACTGTTTGGAATTTGGTTAATGAAATTGTGGTCTCACAAGCACGTGCATGAGGATTGCAATTGAGCAAATTCACTCTCCTGGCTCTTTTTCCTTTCTTTCCCTGCATGAGAAAGCAAAAGAATGCTGCAGTTATTAGCCCTAATCTGAATTCACATGGTAAAATAAAGGTTCCCTATTTGTGGATTTTAAGCCTACGCACCCACTGGAAATTTTGTGCTTAAAGAGTTAAAATCCATAAGTGATTTACCCATTGTTATATATTTGGAGGAACTTGTAAAGAAAGACAGACACCAAGATGGCCAGATCACGTGTTTAATGATAACAACTGTGCATGATTGCACCTTACAATGTCTCCTAGCGCCAGTGAGATCCAAAATAAATAGCATTCATTTCCCATCCCAGCAAGCAACTCATGTTGACATTCAGTATTTGCATTATTTTTGCCTTTGTTGTCTTTAAAAGCTCATGTTTATTCTTTTCAAAGTAAACATGTTGAAACCACAGGCAGGGTGTTATGTTGTAAGTATAGAATGCTGTTCTTGCAGCAATGAAGCTGCACCTTTACTCAATAACAACAGTTAAACCAGAAAGGCATGCTACTTCAGATGGACAGAGCAAATACATAAGATGCTTCCAGAATGAAAATAAACATTCCATTCATCTGCCGTGCCAGATTAATTAGGCATTATTATACTGCCTAATACCCATCTTCTTGAATTTATTATTGCCGAAACATATTCCTTATGTCACATGTAGGAAGAGGAAATGAGCCATATGTGAACAAAACTTTATGTGCTGTAGCTAAAATAATGTTACTGTCATGCACCCCCCCCCCCCCCCCCGCAACAACCTGCCAAGAATGAGGCATATTCATTTTGTCATACGAACATTGATTTTAAACTGTTGCTGGGATGAGGAAATGACTTGTTAAACAGATCAACTGTGGCTGGAAAAAAACAACTGCGTACTAACAGACAGTGCTTGGAGGGAAAAAGGGGCTATTCCCTGCTCCAATTTAATCCACAATGGACTTTGAGCACCAGGTATTGTGTGTAAGAAGAGGCATTCCAGGGTTGGCTAAGACAAGAGAATCCACAAACAGACGTGGTCAGACCGGCTAGTCACATGACTAGCCTGCTTGGCAACCTGGTTTTTCTGAATTGTACAAAGAGTTTGAACTGAAAAAAGACTGTTTGTTCCTGAAGTGAGACAACCTCTTCTGTCTGCTCCCATCTCTTTCTCACAAGCTTCTGGACCCATTGAGGACACATGAGCTTCAAGAGAGAAAAGGCTCCTACATCAAACAAGGTTTAAGAAGAATTCTGGGCCCCAACGAAAGAAAGACCTACCTACAATCGAGGACTTTACAGCGAGCTCAAAGAATAGTAATTAAAACCATCTTCAGATATTGCCTCACACTTTTTCACTTTATTTCTTCTGCCCTTTTCTATCTCTATCTGCATGTATGTATCACATGGGAATACCACAGACCTGTTGGTTTGATGTCAGTCGTAGGAAAAATGTTAGAATCTATTATAAAGGATGTGATAACTAGACACTTAGAAAATAATGATATGATGTCCACCTGAAGGGGTGGTAGGGGCAGGAACCGTCACAACATTTAAGAAATATCTGGATGAGCACTTGAAATGCCATAGTATACAAGGCTATGGGCCAAGTGCTGGAAAATGGAATTAGAATAGATAGGCTTGATGGCTGGCATGGACACAGTGGGCCGAAGGGCCTGTTTCTGTGCTGTATAACTCTATGACTCTATGACTCTCTAGGCATGGTAGACTGGGCGCGTTGTGTATCCGTAGGCATTAACTAAATTTGAGTTTAAGTTTAATAAAGTTCAACCTGTTTTCTTTAAACCTAAGACAACCTGTTTGGCTAGTTTCTTAGCATTATAATTGAAAGTTAGTGAACAAAGATTCACTGAGGGGGAGCTAAAAAAAAAGGTGTATTTAAAATTAAACCCTGTTATGGTAAGACCAGGTGAAGGCTGAGAGGGAACCCTAAACCCCTTTCTCAGCTGGTCGTAACAGTTACATTGACTAAAATTTGGTTAAGTGGCAAATAAAGTTATTTTCTTTTCAATTTACACTGTTTTCCCCAATGTCTAGTACTTTGAAAGTATGGGTTTACACCAAAATCACATTTAAGAATGAAGGAGCAATAATGTCTCACACATTTTTTGAGGATTGCAGCCATGCAATCATTGCACAGAGTGTGTTTTAGAACTTTAATATGTTGGCGCCATCTGTATTCAATTTCCTTTGTATTTCATCCTTGCGGTTGGCATTGATTCTATTCTTGCATAAAGAGCACTGGATAGTTTGTGACATAACTCAATGTGCCAGTTGCCACCAGTAAGTTCTGACCATCTTCCTGTGATCTATTCATTTCATAGAATTTTACCACAATTGTTTTCTTTTGTACGTCCCGTAAACATGGCATATGGTTTTGGTGTGCAGCTAGTGATTTGTTATGATTCCGGTCCTGTTCATAAATTGATGCTCTCACTGTCAGCAAAATTATATTCGTCGTATGGTAGTACAGAACTTGAAAACTGCTGAACTAGCGACATGTTGTTGAACCTTTTCATCTTGCACTTATCAGGACAATACGCAAGAATAACCAAAGTAAGAGACACCAACTTATGCTGCATGAGAAAAGTGTGCTGATTGGTTGGCAAGTGAACTCTGATTGGTAGAGGCATTGCCATGGAGAATGCACCAGTTTACAGTGACTGACAGTTAACTGCCAAACTTTGCTTGAAATTTAAACCAGGCAGCTTGACTCTGATTGGTCAAACCATTGCCCTGTTGAATGAACCAGTGAACAGCTGTCACTTATTTTGTTCAGCTGACACAGGCACAATGTTATTTCTGTCTGCAATGAAAGGTACAGGCTGTACCCAACCAGCCCGTGCTTACAAAACTCAAAACACAGTGTCCAACATTAGATGTGATTCCATGATTGGACAACATTTGCTAATGTTACGACCAGGTGAGAAAGGGGTCCAGGGGTTTGTTCTCAACCTTTACCTGCAAAGGAGAGAGACCTTCCTTCTCTGTTGTCTTCAAAGCAGTCTCAGTCCTCAACCTGTCCTGTGAGCACAATTCAAAAACCCTGGATCAGCAGGTTAGTCATGTGACTACCTGTTTGTTAACAAACTCTCCTGGATTCCTTTCATCTTAGCAGACACCCGCAGTGGGGCGACAGGGTGGGGGAGGCGGGAGAAATGGAATGCTGGCTTGTTCCACCTTCAATGTCTGGTGATCAAGATCCATTTGGGTTAATTGGATCAGCGAGCAGTTCCATTGTCTTTTCCTCAGCAACTGTCGCGTAGAATGCAAATGTTTCCAGCCACTGCTGATCTCTTTAAACAATTCATCTCTTCAGTCTAGCAACAGGTTAAAATTAATGTTTGATATGACAAAATTAATATGGCTTACTTGTGGCAGATGGGGTCTTCATGACACCTCCACACCCAGAGGAATGAAATACAATTTTTAGAACAGCATTTCATTCAAAGGGACTAGAGAGAGGAGTAGGTACAGGAAAACACACATGCATCTCTCTCATTTATTCTCATTCATTCAGAAATCCTAAAAAATTGTTACAGCCTGTCTTTTCTTGGAGGCAGTACTGCTTTAAACTGCCCTTTTTGGCATCCCAGTAAACATGTGGTTTTTGGGGACGTTTTTCAGTTTGCACATTTCCAGACTGCCTCGGATGTCTTATTTCCTGTTGAGGTCTGCAAGGGGGAGGGTTAGATTTAATTAGCCCTAGGTTGGAGTTCTGCTCATGGGTGTCAGCAGTGGATGGATCCACTCTGAACTCTCAGTGCTTTGATGAGATGCGAGGGCTTTTCATCTTAGGGGATGGTTAGTTCCCTTTTCTCCTGACTGTGGGGGAAGATTCTCTGCTAATCTTCCCTTTGTCCTCTGGGACACTCCTGCTTGCATCTATTTGCCCAGATTCTACTCCACTCCCCTACAGCACTTCAACTAGGTGAGGCATCACCCTCACAGATTCTCTGCCCTTTTGAGGACTTTTTATGTCACTGCAGGTTCCTCTAAATGCTATGTGCAACTCTGAGGTGCTTCTAGTCCTGCATTTACATAGGAGGATGTGGTGTCTAACTTTTCAAACATTTCAGAGTTGGCTGAGCAGTCAGTAGGGGTTATCATCCGGGATTCTTCCCGGACTTCCTTTAACGTGCCCTCTTTGTCCCTTTTGCCCCTTTCCTTTCTAACCTTTTGCCAGCCTTGTGCCTGTCTGTCCCCTTTTGTTCTCAGTGGGGGTCCCTTACAGTTCACCAGCCCTCTGCTGGAGGGTCCTCCTAACACCGGTACAGGACTTAGGGGTGCAGGTTTCACTGTAGGTTGGGGCTTCCCCTCAACCTGGCACATGTGGCAACTCCTACAGTACTCCACCACATCCTTGTGGAGTTTTGACCAGTCAAACTGCTGTCTTATGCTGGCTTTGGTTTTTTCTGTACCGACATGTACAGCCACTGTAGTCTCGTGGGCATTCTTAATATTTCTCTCCAGTACCTCTGCGGCACCACTAACCGGTGAATCACTGTCCACTCCTTGCTCTCAGGTCTGTGAGGAGAACTCCATTTCCTCATCAGTACCTCATTCCTTAAATAGTAGCAATCAGGGACTTCCTCTGCTTCAATTTCAGACTGGGCAGCCTGTGCTAACCCTCTCAATACTGGGTTGGCTCGCTGAGCCTCAACTAGGCAAGATTCATTTAATTCATTCTTTGGGTCTTCTAACTTTCCAAAGAACGTCTCAGACAGACAGACATCATGGTCATCGACCTGCAGTACCAAGTCAGTCTCCTCTGGGGAAGTTGGTTTGATCATGGCCTGATTCACTACACATTCAGGGAAACTGCAGGGAACCGTCTCGCACCACTGCCCTGTCTCTCTGACCTCTTGTGGTCTCTGTTTCACTACTGGGGAATCTACCTCCTTCGCCCCCACCAGATCATTACCAAGGAGCAGGTGAACCCCATCCACAGGCAAACTAGGGACAATTCCTACGGTCACTGGTCCCAAAACTGGGTCGCACTCCAAGTGCACCCGCTGTAAAGGTACAGGCGTACACTGCCCTCCAATACCATTCACCACCATTCAAGTATTTACTGCACTCTCTGGGGGAAAGGGATCTAGTGGGCTCTATGTCCCTGAGGATTACCATGAGCTTGCTGCCCTACTCAAGGGGTATGGGGTTACTCTCCCTTCAGACACAAAATCCTGATAACCTTCAGGAATCCTATTACATTTTCCTATACTTGCAGCAGTATACTACCTGAGTCTTACTATTACTGCTGCAGTTAAAGCCACAGCTTGTTCAGCTGTGCTTTCCATCAGAGTCACTTCTCCTTCACTGAGCGGGTGTGCCCTGATTAACCCCATAGGCTTTTCGTGTAGTTTCCAGCAGTCAGCTCTTAGATGATCTGCTTTATTACAATGGAAGCACACAGGTCTCCGGGTCTCACTCCTACTTACAGCACTATACATTTTGGCTGGAGGAGGACTCCCTGTGTCTCCTGTTTTTCTTTCTCTCCCAGGACTGCTTGGGCTTCTATCATTTTCCCACCCTTTGTCCTTTATGGATTTGTGGGGGTGACTATGCGAACCGACTTATAAATGAGAGCAAATCCATCAGCTAGAACTGTGGCTTGCCGGGCTCTATGAACTTTCTGTTCCTCTACGTGTGACTTTATGGAGAGTGGGAGAGAGTTTGCAAATTCCTCGAGCAAAATTACTTTGTCGAGATTTTCATCGCTTGGCTGCACTTTAAGAGCCCTCAGCCACTGGTCAAAAGCCAGCTGCTTACTTCTCTCAAACTCCAGGTAAGTTTGATCAGCTTGTTTCTTGAAGGTTCTAAACTTTTGGCGATAGGCCTCCGGTACTAACTCATGTGCCCCGTTGGATGAACTCTCATCTGGCAACATGAAATAAACTCATGGGCTTTTCCTGTCAGTTTGCTTTGTCGCAGAAGAGTCCAAGCCTCAGCCGGCCACTTTGACTGCTTTGCACATTTTTCAAAAGATACAAAAAATGCTTCCACGTCTCCCTCATTGAATTTTGGAATCAATTTGGAAAATTGTAACAATTCTGTACCCAGCCCTGAATTATGATCCTCCCTATTGGCCATGCTTTCACTGGGGTTACTTTGTCACCCCCGAGTTAACTCAAGCTGCCTCAGCTCTCTCTCTTCACATTCCTTCTGGAAGGCTCTCTCTTTCTCTTTCTCCTCTCCCTATTTTTCTTCACATTCCTTTTGAAAGGTTCTTTCTTTCTCTCCCTCCTCTCTCTTTCTTTCTCCTGTCTCTGTCTCTCTCTTTCTCTTTCCCTGTCTTCGAATTCAAGTTTCCTCTGTTCCAATTGTATCTTTGCTAGCAATACCCTGTCAGAGTCTATTTCTAACCCAGTTTCTGCTTCTTCAGATTCAAGGGAAAAATGGTTGGCCACTCGCCTTAGAAGTTCAGACTTTCTTGCCTTGGCACGAACAGTCAACCCACACTTCTCAGCCATTTTTCTCAACTCCTCCATAGACAGTGCTTTTAACGTATCCCAAGTGACTTCACCCTGGCTTGGGGAATTATTGGCTTCAGTCGCAGACATGTTAGTATTCAAGCACACACAACCACAAGTAAACATGTATTGAAATCTTTTCTCTTTTTGATTGGGTCAATTTGATTTTCCACTTCCAATTTTCTCGTTTGTCTGTGGGTCGAATCCAAATGCTAGCCCCCAAATTTCTGATATAACCAGGTGACAAAGGGGTTTAGGGGTTTCCTCTCAACCTTTGCCTGGTTGACCATAACAGAGTTTAATTTTTAAAAATACCATGATTTTAGCTCCCCCTCAGTGAATCTTTATTCACTGCGCTCCAATTGTAAGGTAAAGAAATAAACCAGACAGGTTATCTTATATTTAAACAAGAAAGGTGTAAGTTTATTAACCTTAAAACTCCAGTTCAATTAAAACTACGATGAATATGCGACGTGACCATGCTAGCATGCATACGCGATAAACACACACGCAGATAGAGGCAGAAAAGGAGCAAGAATAAAGGGGAAAAGTTTGAAACAATAGCTGGAGGTCATTTACTGTCCTTTGAGTTCAATGTAGAGTCTTTGAATGCAGTTAAATCTGCCTTGCCGCTTCATTGGGGCCCTGTGCACGCTTTCAAACTTGTTTCGAAGTAGGAGTCTTCTCTCTTGAGGTTTAAGTGACTTAAATGGATCTGGAAATTCATGAGGGAGAGAGAGCCAGGGAGAGGGACCTTCCTTCTCTGTTGTTTTCAAAGCTGTCTATGTCCTCAAGCTGTCCTGTGAGCGCAATTCAAAAACCCTGGACCATCAGGTTAGTCATGTGACTACTTGTTTTTTAACAAACTGTCTTGCGTTTTTGTGGATTCCTTTCATCTTAGCAAACACCTGCAGGGTTCGGGGAGTGGAAGTTGGAATGCTGGCTTGTTCCACCTTCAATGTCTGGTGATCAAAATCCATTTGGGTTAATTGGATCAGGGAGCAGTTCCATTACCTTTTCCTCAGCAACTGTCTCTTAGAATGCAAATGTTTCCAGGCATTGCTGATCTCTTTAAACAATTCATCTCTTCAGTCCAGCAACTGTTTAAAATTAATGTTGCATATGACAAAATTAATATGTCTTATTTGTGGCAGATGGAGTCTTCATGACACTCAACAATCCGCAGTGTGCTAAGAATTACGCTGATAACCAATTTACGATTGTCAGTAGAGCTCACAGTGTGGCACATTAATGCATACTGGAAACTACATATATTAATACACAGGACCCTGTTCTTTGCAGACAGAAAGAACATGTACACACATTGCGCCTATTTCAGCTGAACAAAATAAGTGACAGACATTTGCTGGTTCATTCTTCGGGGCAATGACTTGACCAATCAGAGTCAAGCTGCCTGGTTTAAATTTCAAACAAAGCTTGGCAGTTAACTGTCAGTTACTGTAAACTGGTGCATTCTCCATGGCAATGCCTCTACCAACCAGAGTTCACTTGCCAACCAGTCAGCACTCTCTTCTCATGCAGTATAAGTTGTTGTTTTCCTTACCTTGGTTGTTCTTGCATATTGTGCCGTTTGGTGCAAGACGAAAAGCTTCGACAACATGTCTCTATTTTCAAAAATTATAATACTTGTGTATTAACCCATGTTATAGTAAGCAAATGTAGAAGATGTGGGAAATTTCTGTGAGATGTTGTATCATGTTCTTGTACAGCAGAGTGGGAGGCAATGGTCACTGAAGTAGGCCTCCAGAAGAGGTGGAAGAAAATCTTGATAGCAATTCTTTGAGTGCGGATTGAGCAGAAATTTACCCTGCCCCATTTTTCCTCCATTTTGCACTCAAGATCACCTCAGAATAGGTGGAATCCGAAAAGAATGGTAGCAGCTTGCAAAAGGTCTCTGCCTTCACCCTACCCTAAATTTCTGATGGTAGCATGACCATTCATGAACAGGACGGACTCCTGATACTGTATAAATATTTGTAATACTTGAATGCTGTTCTAGGTTTATTTTACTTCTTTTTATTCCATGCTATCTTCTGTTGCAACATATAAGTATTCTTGAGATGCTGCTACTTGGATTGTATGGATATTCTGCAGCTCATCCTGAGTGACGCTAAATAAACATGCACGTAAAAGGTTGAATTGCACCAAAGATTTTTGGCATCAAGATCCGGTAAGATGTCTTTTTGATGGTAGTTTATAAGTTACTGCTTGTATTTTCCCCCTACTGCAGTATGACTATGAATGGTTGGCACACAGTGGGCTCTTTCTCTAATATAAGGACTGCACAGGATATGTTTTTATTAATGCTTTGAATGATCTTGCATACTTTTATTGTCAGGTTATTCATACTTGTCACTGCAAGCCGACCTGAGCAATTGTCTTCATCAGCTGTCTTCTTCCTGACCTGTATTCATAGCCTTTGGATCCTGCACACATTTACTTTATCAGCAATCTGCTACCAAGTTTACTAGACTAGTCACTTATGGGGAGAGTGCTCTCTGTCCCATAAAGTAGATTGTTCTTTTTCTCCTAGCTTCAAAGTGGTAGAGAAAATCCCTGTCCTGCTTTCCCTTGTGCAAATGCACAAAACCCTTCTAGTTCACTAACGTCCTTTAGGGAAGAAAATCTGCCGTCCTAACCAGGTCTGGCCTACATTTGATACCAGTTCCACAACAGTGTGATTGACTCTTAACTGCCCTCTGAAATGGCTTAGCAAGCCATTCAGTTCAAGGGCGATTAGGAATAGGAAACAAATGCTGGCCCGCCAGTGACGCCCACATCCCATGAAAGAATAAAAAAAAATGCAGGGGCTTAAAATGTCTCTGCAATGCTGCTCATGCCATCTAACAGCTGGTGTGCATGATAACCATTGCTGACACTCTACTGAATGGCCTACTGTGTAAGTGGGAGATCAGATGTTTGCATGTGCGACTGAAAACAATGAATGGGTTAATAGGCAGGAGAGAAAATTCATCCCAAATAAACTATTGTAGGCTATAGTTAACCCCCAAATAGCACACCATTGCAATTGCTAGATTATTGTCTTCACTTTAAGTGCTTTAAGTGTGAAAATGCTTGATTCCACCTCTGTATTTGGCTATATGTATTAATATGGGTGGGTTAACATGGTATGGGATACTGCATAATTTTGATTTCATATGAAAAGTGGCAGGTGTCTTCAATCCCAAAAATATATTCCCTGCACACTTGTATTAACTCTACTGCTAGGTATTACAGTATCTTTTCAACTGCTAGCCGTAAAAATATAAAGGTTAACAGGCAAACATTTCCCTTCTGCATCTCAAATTGATGTCTCTGACATGAATAACTGGGAACTATGTGTACATTAAGCAGCCTTTGTTGTGATGTCTAAAGAATCTTGAAGGCATGACTTTTCTAAAATCACAACATTGGAGCCTAATAAAACTTTTATTGACAATTCTGGCCATATAATTTGGAAAATACAAAATCAAAATGAATGCTTACTCTTTGCTTATTAATCCTGTTAGGTAAGCATCATAAGATTTCTGGTTCAGCAGTTAATTAAGTTGAACTTGGTTTATTGTCGTCACAAGAATGGAACTGCTCAAAAATATTTACCATGCTCAAAAATTTGCTTGGGTAAAATTGCTGGCTAACATTATAAATTAGGCAGTGCAATTTGGGCAGCCATATACTAGCATGTTCTGAAATTCTTTAACTCTCTGCTTGTTTTGTGGACTGTGTATCCTTCCATTCCTGGTTACCCACCAGTGCTTGATCTCATATTGAATGTATGAAAGTTTCTTTATTACGGTCAAGTGAGGAGGGGTTCACAGTTGCCCCTCTTGCCCTTCCTCTTATTTGACCACAACAGAGTTTATTCCTTTTTTTAAAAAAACAGTGGTTGTGCTTACCACCTCAGTGAATGTTTTTACCTTTTACCTTTAATGTGCTTGTGAAAGAACCAATCAGATAGGTTTTCTTGAGTATAAACAAGAAAAAGTCAAGTTTATTATATTCAACAAGCTAAACCAGGATTTAAAATAATAATAAATTACGCCACACATGCACGCACAGATTCACATCAGAATTACACGTTCACAAATAGATTACAAAGTGGAAAGTAGGGTTTTTTTGGTTAGATTAAAGTCCAGAATAAATAAAAGTTAACTACACCGTCGGTGGGTTTGGATGATTTGTTACTCTTCGGCTAAAGTTGTATTTTTGAAGTTCTTGGCTGGTCAAAGTGCACTTTGCAGCTGGCCTGCTTTCCTCAGGGCTATCTTGACAGCAGACTGGCAGGTGGCTCTCTTCCCCGGTCTCTGGCTGCAACAGTCTGTAGGCTTGGGGGATTCACAGTCGCAGACGGTTTTCAAACTTGATATTTTCTGGGGAGAGAGAAAGATAAAAAGAAAGGGAGGCACACGTCTTTCTCTGCTGCTGCAGGCTCAGTTACTGCTTGTCTCTTGTCCATGTGACAAAACTCCCAGCTGTTTCAGAAATGGATAGACAGTCACATGGTTCTCTCAATCCCCTTTGTTTTTAATGAGGTCCAAAGTCCAAAATGCAAAACGTCTCACAGGTGGTTGTTGAAGAGAGGTCACCCCTCTTGCCCTTCCTCTTATTTGACCACAACAGGGTTTATTCCTTTTTAAACAGTGGTTGTGCTTACCACCTCTGTTTGTATTTTACCTTTTGCCTTTACTGTGATTGCGAAAGAACCAAATGGACAGGTTTTCTTGAGTTTATACAAGAAAGATGTAAGTTTATTGCACTTAACAATCAAACCCCGATCTAAAAATAATTTTAAAAATGCTATACATTCACGCACACATTCACTGCAGCAATCTGTAGGCTTGGAGGGTCCACAGTCACAGATGGTTTTCAACTTGATGTTTTCTGGAGAGAGAGAGAGAGAGAGAAAGAAAGAAAGGGAGGCACACAGCTTTCTCTGCTACTGCAGTCTCAGTCACTGCTCAACTATTGTGAGTGCAACAAAACTCCCAGTTTTTTCAGAGATGGATAGACAATCACATTGTTTTCTCAATCCCCTTTGTTTTAATGAGGTCCAAAGGGCTGAATTTTATGCCACCCCAGCAGGTCGGCTGGTGGCGTGGGGGCGGCGTAAAATTGAACAGGAGGCTCCGGGAGCCCTTCCCACCCTGCGCCCGCCTCTGGCCAACTTTACAACAGTTGGGCGGAGTGGGGGCTGGTAAGGTCCGCCCGCCTGAGGCCATTCATGGCCCTTAAGTGGCCTCTTAATGGCCACTTAGGGGCCCTCACCTGTCTTCACGGGTATTTTACCCATGGCAAGTGGGTGTGCTGGGGACGTGAAAGACCGTCCTGTGTTAGCTGCTGGCCTTCCCGCGTGCCGGGGGGTGGGGGGGCTGCCATGGCAGTCGGGCACAGGGTGCCCAATTGAGGGCCACCCCTGCCTCCCAACCCACCCCCAGGACACAAGACACCCTGATTCCCCCCAAAGAACCACCCTTGCCTCGCCGGGGCACGCCTGATTCCCTCGGCGAGACTTCGACAACCTACCTTGGTTCCCGGCTCCATGGCATCCTCCTCGGTTAGCTGGGTTGCAGTCCCAGCAGTGGCCACCGCTCCTGGTGGCGCCGCTGGGATTAAGAGTTGCCAGCCCTCTGACTGGCCGGCAGCTCACTGAGGCAGGACCTCCTCCCTCAGATGGGTGGAAGTCTCGCCTAGGGAAAATTAAAGCCTGGGGACCCGATAAATGTGGGTTGGATCCCCGAGCTAGGCGGAAGCGGGTTCGCCACCGACTTTTACATCGGTGACGAAGTCCCGTCCACCTATGGTAAAATCTAGCCCAAAGTCTGAATTCCAAAAGCTTTCTCAGGTGGTGTTCACAGTGTTTACTCCCCTAGAGGGATGTCTCCACTTATGTATGCCTCGGGATGACTTTGAAAGTCCCGCTAATGAGGATGATCTGAATAATCTACTCAGTTAGCCAAAGCATTGTTCTGGCTGGACTTCTTTTTCGACTTCTGGCTCCGGTTGGGCCTTGGACTATGCAAAGGTGTTACAGATGCAAATTACAATGACCATCTTGGCTACCAGTTTTTTTTTAAGTTCACTGTATGATTTTCTCCATTAAAAGTCTAATGTAAGTTTCCAACTGATGGATTAACATTTCTCATTTGGCATATATGATTTTCTTGACAATACTGAAAATTCGTTCAAATAAGGAGTTTACAATTCCTTCCTCAATTTCCCAGCTTTCCCATCCAGTGCTAACTATGCCCATTTTAAGTCCACCAAGATTACTACTTGCTTGGAAGAGAGCTATTAAAGGTATACTTTTTTTATGCCTACTATTCCACTGCGATGTATTGGATCGCTTTCAAAGCATCACAACCTGGGATTTCATGCAAAGGAACAAGGAAGACCAAAGAAGGCACCAGAGATGGACAGTCATCTGACAATGACCGAGGGGGAACTACTTCTGCAGACTCCAGTTGAGCTTTGTCATCTGTTGGTAGGACACCTGCTGCTTATCTCAGCTGTAGGAACACCAGAGTCAATCACAGTCAAGGCCACTTCCTCCTTTAGCTTTCTGCCTTCATCTGCAATATCAGATAAGTTGCAGCCCACAGATGTATCAAACAAGAGATTCTTGCATTGTTCAGTCAAAGCTGGTATCTTTATTTTCCACAGAATAACAAAAGGGGATAAAACAACTGCTCACTTTCATAATACTGTTACACTTAGCAAAGTAATGCAGACGACTGATGGCATTCATGTGGTTTTCCTCACTTGTCAATACCATTGTCCATTGCAGGTGCACTGTGACTCAAATTCTACCTCCTCAAGCTTATTGGTTTCATTGTCCTTGTACATAGCTGTGCTGATGCTTGCAAATATTGTGAAAATGTCTTGTTCTTAAGTCTTCTTGAGATGTAGTAAATTTAACAAATGTGCACAAGGTTAAATTCAACAATATTGAGCTACCAATAAGGGAACTGCGCTCATCAAGACTGTGGTTGGTGTTAGGGCCATAACATTGCAGCTTCAATTCTCTGACCTGCGTTCCTATCTCATGTGAATCCCTGCTAAGAGTTTACTCCACAAGGACAAGATATGTGCCTAATCTGAAGCTTATCATGCCTGCCAGTTACTGTGCAACAAGCAGTTAGGTTATGTTAAAGGATGTGCTAATTGAATCCCCTTTAAGATTTCAATGCGACAGCAATTTCAGATGTAAGTTAGAGCCTATGTATATGTCACACTACTGCATGACCCTTACATGGTAAACATTGAAAAGACTGTGAGGTTGGATGAAAATATTAAAGGGGCAAGCAGTAAAAGGGTACTGAGGACACACTTTGTTTTGTGAAAACTTGTGAGATATAGTTGCTGTAGTATTACTTTGGCACCTTTCCAGAGTTCTGCCATCTGCTCCCACATTTGCAGATAAGGCCTCTGGTGCTTCAGAAAGCAATGACTTATTCAGTTATTGTATCAGTTGTACTTGGGGGTCTTAATTATTGATGGGCAATCCATTCCCTCTTTGCCATCAATTATATGAATTTATGCTCCACCTGGCTAGTCTTCTCTGCCTATATCCATTGGTGTTTACTCTACGGATGGAACCCTATCTCTTAGTAGTGGAGCCATGAAGACCGAAGAGATATCTATAAAGGTAAAACCAGCTTATGAGACAAATTGGATGGGATTTTATTGAGGTCCTGATGTCAGGATCCGTAACTGGGGTGGGGCTGGAAGGTTGTACTGGCAGTAGCTCGCCACTGTGTCGAACGCCGGGAGTGCCAGGCCCCATCTTCCTGGTGGTGACGAGGCTCTGTGGTGGCCCACCCGTTGCTGGGCAATGGGACCCGGCTTTACATATTTAAATTAACTGAATGAATACTTTAAATACAATTTGCAGCAATCTTACCTTCTGCCCGGGATCTTCCAAATGGTGACGGGCACTCACGCGCCTTCATTTTGCCGTCCAGGGAAAGCAGGCGCCACCGAGGTGCGGAAGGGGGGAACATAGGATATTTCGTGCAGTGGGTGGAATAGGTTCCAATCGCCATTAATAGTGCAGGGGGTGGGGAGGAGACCTCTGCACTTTGATCAGTTTGGGGGGTGGGATGGTTGGTGATGGTCAAATCTTGAACCTTTTGGGTGGGGGGAGAGGGCAAATATTACTTTTAAGTGTTACTGGAAGAGGGGAAATGGGTGATTAGTTTACATTGCGGTGCATTGGGGGGAGGGTTAGGCCTCTAAAAATTTTAATTTACCGGTAGGGCTGGCTGCCTTTTAAAAATGGCACCAGCACTTCTTCACACAGGCAGCTGACACCGTTACCGGCATCGCAAAGTCTGTCCCCTCCATGCAATTGTGCGGTGGGTGGCGGGGGTGGGGGCCTAACCGGCACATTATCTTGGGCCGCCGCGAGATAGATCATGGCGGCATGGTGGTGCACGGCCCGCATATGCTGGCCGCTGCTTTTTTATCCTGCTGCCACTCCCGGTGGCAGGAGAAGAAAATCCATCCCATTCTGTGGCATCCTGGTGCCTTAAAGTTCGGGCTGTGTGCTGCTCAAAATCTTCTCATGGCAATGCCAGTTTATGCCAAACAAGGGGCTTCTCTGGTGGCTATGCTACAATTAGTTGGTTGAGAAGGAATCCTTTTCCCAGTTTATTTGTTGTCCTATGAGGAGAGATGGGCCTATAACTCTCTCGAGTTTAGAAGAATGAGAGGTAATCTCATTAAAACGTGCAGGATTCATGCTGAGAGGTTGTTCCCCCTCTCCGCAGTCTAGAATTAGGAGCCATAGCCTCATAGATAAGGGGTTGGCCATTCAGGACTGAGATGAGGAGATGAGGAGAGATTTCTTCACTCGGGGGGTTGTGAATCTTTGGAATTCTCTACCTCAGATGGTTGTGGATACTCAGTCATTGAGTATATTCAAGGCTAAGGTTGATAGATTTTTGGATTCTAAGGGAATCAAGGGATATGGGGTTGCAGTTGATGGAGAAGATCAACCATGGTCTTATTAAATGGTGATGCAGGCTCAAGAAGCCATCTGGCCTTCTCCTGCTCCTATTACTTATGTCCTTAGTAGTTAGTTCACCACTTGTGCTAGTCGTGAGTTGGCTATATCGCCTTTCGGACATTTTGAACTGAAAAATTCAAATATTCTGTATCAGTAGGAAACAATACTAACCGTCTAAATCTAACATACTGTTAATTAAGAGCATGTCCAACCAGAACCAGATAAAAGAGGTCTAAGGTGTTGAATGGTACTAAGTTGGTACTAAGTTGGTGAAAAAAGAAGCATTCTGTTTCTTTCAGTACTGACATCATTACCACTAAGGTGTTGTTTTTCTCACATTCCTATCTGTAATACCAAACAGCACCAAGCATTCTTTAGTATTCCAGCTTCATGTCTGCAATCTCCCACTCAGCTGGCTCGGTAGATGGGAACTCGCCAAAAATACTTAATTATGGAGATACCTTGTGTACATGTCTGGTAGATCTATGGGAGCATACGGTTCTCTCCGCTAATTCACCCAAAATAGAATTTTTATCCTGATAATCTATACAGTACATATCACATTTCTGAATATTTCTATTGAACTCACTCCCACTCAGAATAGCTGAGAACATCAGTGGCATGATTAAGAAACTCGTGCAGAAGTGTTCACTAGTTGTATCAAGACTGCTATTATTTCTTTTTCTAAAGCAATTAGTTAGAATTTTGAACTTTAAAGCATCGATACATAAAATTGCATGTTAAATATTTAAAAGGAGAAAGCTGTGGGCATTTTACTTACATGATGTGGTTTGTAATGCATAATTTCTCTTCACACAGCCTGGATTCAGGGAGAATGTTCAGTTGGAAAATCATTATGGGGACAGGGTCAGTAGTAATGGAGCCAATTTTAAACTAACCCAACTGTAGGGAAACTGATGTGATCAAGTAAAATTCTGGCCTTACACCCCACCTGATTTTACTCACTATTGAAGTCACTGGATGGTAATATTAGGTGGAAAATAAAACTGGCTTTTCACCTGATCCCAATGGTTTCCAGCCTGGCAAGTTAGGTTAAGACATTCCCAACCTGCCTGAAATGTAATTTAAGGCCGTCAACAGCTATATCCATGCCACTAAGCATTTATCAGGGAAAGGATCATGCAAAGGTAGCCTGATTTAGGGGTATTACATTTTTCTAAGGTATCAGAATCAAACAGCTGCACCTGTCACTCACGTGTGTGCGTTCAGCCACAGTAGAACACTGCTGCATTTTCCTGTCTGTGAAGCTTTAGGAAAAATTAAGCATAAATAAGTGGGTAGATCTTGGTTTATCAATGGAAATAAAAATCAGGAGAGATGTAAAATGGCCTGATGATTCACTGTCGTGCATTTTACACAATCTCACAAAGTCAAAATCTACCCTAAAAGTGATATAAAGTGCTGAAAGTGCCAGCAGCATTAGATTGCACATTTTGTGCTGGCACACTGGACTTTCCCCATAATGTCAGTATTGTCATCTCGGCATTTTTATAAAAATGGCATTATGCCATTTTTTGCTCGTCGTCTGCGTTCTGACAAAAGATCATTAACCAAATGTTAACTCTGTTTCCCTCTCCACAGACGCTGCCGGACCTTCCGAGTAACTCCAGCAGTTTCTGCTCTTATTTTTGTTCTGAGCATTCCTGACTCTCAAAACCAGCTGTTAGAAATGTTTGCAAACATGGAAATAAAGTGAATTAAATTGTTAAGGCTTTCTTGAAGAGCACAGAACAGCAACAGAACAATATTGGAAGGTAAATATCTTACAAAACCTCACAAATAGCGTGTGTTCGAATTACAAATATGAGGGCGGTGAATAGTTGAAAGAACAACATCTCCTTACGTGGCTCAGTGCCGATTTTGTTCTATAATGCTCCAATGAAGTGCCTTAGGATGTTTTACTATGTTAAAGACACTTTCTAAATACAAGTTATTGTTGGATGAGAGTTTTAGCAGCGGATGACATAAGGTAGCGGCAAAGTCAGACAATATTACAGAGGTGGAAATCAATGGTCTTAGTGTTGGTATAGATATGTGATCAGAAGCTCATTCAGGGTCAAATACAACACCAAGGTTGCGAACTGTGCATTGCATTAGGGTTCTATAACCATGAGCATGGGCCTATTGATCATCTCTTGGCTTATTTCAGTGGAAAGGCCAGGGAAGTCTAGAAATCCACAAGACACGGCCAGCTCACAAATCACGGCAGGTATGGCCCCCGATGTTATGTATACTTCACTAGAGTCAGTTGCCTGTGCATGATGGAGGAGTAGTGCCTGAGGACACTTAGGGTCACCAGGGAGATGAGCATTTCCATTTATCTCTCCATTAAAGAAGCAGAAGATTGCTATACATCCAAGTCCATACAATTCAGCAGGAGTCAACAGCCACTGGAGACAGAAACAAGTGCAATGTGGTTTCATCGTTCATTTCTCCCACTGAACTGTGCAGTTGGGCACCACATTTTCTTTTGCACATGTTTACAATCATGAAAATGCTCTCTTCATTCCTATTTGGCTTTTGCTGCGTGCAATTTGTTTGGCTTTTCTCCACAGTGAAGGAAAGGCAGGCTGAAATATATATTGGGTAAATTCACTGATCCCATGCTCCTAGCAGGGACTCAAGCTTGAAGGAAGTGCAGGTAGTGGACAGCTACAGTTTCATTCTTCAAACTGCAGTTCCTTAAAGCACAGCTCCACACTTGAAGTCAATTTGCAGTAAAGTAAGCATTTAGTTTTAGCATGCCATGTGGTGCTAGTGCTACATAGGCTTTAATGTCACAATTGCCCCTTGTGTGTCTTGCACTTCCCTCTTTTGCTTGTGGATATGCGCTTTGAAACCTGATTTTAACAGCACTAATTTTCTGGAGTTTGTCTTTCACCCACTGCTAACTAAGGGCTTAGTCAGAGCCAACTGGGGCACTATTTAGCTGTGTGAAATAACTTCTCCAGTGATATTATTTACTCTAAGCTGGATTGGAGTTAAGATGAAGATGCCTTTGGTGAGTGATTATGCTGCCTGACAGCTTAAACGGTCACTTAGACATCTTAGACAGTCCCTTAAACAGTTACTAATGAACATATCACTTGTCTCTATATCATGAAATGCTTCTGATTAGACAGACCTTAGGCCAGCATCTAACACTCTCACAAAAGTTTATTGGTGACACCATATTGCTATTTATAATGGCCAGACTTTAACGAGGAGGCAGTGGCCCTGCCCACCTGATGGAAAGTCGGGAGCGGGGGGGTTGGCTGTAGGGGTGGGGAGTGTTGCATGTTTGGGGTGGTTGGGGCTTTGGGGGCAGTCCTTTTTGGGGCCCGCAAGAAGGCAGCCTGCTGAAAGCAGGCGGGGTTTATGAGGCATCTGCCATCTGGCCGCCAAGGATAAAATACCCATGGCAGTGGGCGGAGGCCCTTAAGTGCCAGTTAATTGGCCACTGAAGGCCCTTGATTGGCTTGGGGCGGGTGGGCCGTTTCTCGCCGCTGCTGCCCCATGTAAAATTGCAGCGGGGGCAGGAGGGGGTTGGAAACAGCACTCCCACCACCCCCCCACCCCCCCCCCCCCCCCCCCGACCACCTCCTACTGAATTTTATGCCCCTGGCCCCAGCACCCTCGTTTGGGGGGCCTAAAATTCCGTCCAGTGACTCAATTTATTTCTTCGCTGACTGAATGATGTGATATTTACCAAATATGTCTAGGGTTCAGTTTTCCTCTGCTATCCCATCTAAGTTTTGGTTAGAGAGTGGCAGAAAAAGGCATAATTGAGCGGTAAGGCCTACCATTTTGTTCTTATCCTGAGTTATATTTCCCTCATCCAGCTCTATCTGGGACAGTTTCTAACCATTCCTTCCCCACCAGCCACATGCACATGTAGGCGGTGAGGTGGGGCCCAGGTGGCCACCAGGTTTCTTTTCTATCTGTCCCTCTTACTGCTGCTCCCTGGCACCACCTGGAGAAAGGTGGCAGTCAGCCCTGGAGCAGCAGAAGTCCGACCATAAATTCTTTGAATGGAGGGGTTAAGCTTAGAACGGACTCTTCTCCTTCCTAAGGCATCTAACTTGTTTTTGGCCAAGGCTGAAAAAATTACTTACTTTCCCTTCAGCGTTCTTCTGCCTCCTTTAAATCTCAAGTTGCCTCTTCTTGTGCTGCAGTGGAGTCTCAGCGGTGGACTCTCTCTTGGTGGTGGGGCTCCCTCTAAGAACTTACTCCATGTGCTAACTTTTTGCAGCGGGGAGCGGGAAATGGAAGGCAGCACCGTTTCCAGGTCCTGAACCTGCCCCCGGCGGGAAATAGAAATGAGCCCCGAGTTTCATGGGAACGACCAGTTAATTGATGTGGAGATGAGCTTGGTCGCCAATTAATGGCCACGACAGTGGGAACAGAGGTGTGTCAGCTCAAATGCGGGCCCAATTTAAACTCACCATGGCAACCATTACTGTGGCTGTCATTTGAGTGCTGTGAACTTTAAAGTCATCTTCCATAAATTCCCATCACTGGTGCCATGTCTGGCTCTGCTATTCGACAGTATCATAACCAAGCGGAAGTTAAAAGCTATAATTGAACAAAATGTTAATCCTAATTAAATAGGGTGGATAACTGCGTTCCTGATTATTCCATCACTACAATGTACCATTAAACTCAATTACAATATACCTTGAGGCATTTTGAGTTTTTTTATGTTACCAGTGTTTGTTTTGTTATGTGAAAATAATTGATGTTGTTTGCAATTCTAATCGTACAAGAATAATGCCTTTGCCTCAGCAATTCTCCCATCTGAGCACCAGAAGTAGAGTCTCTGAATATTTAACCTTTAGCCCAGAGAGTTCAGACATTTCTTTTTTTCCAAGTAACCTGTATTATGTCATTGTGATCTAAATGATTTGTTAAAATAAATTGTGGACATGACAGATCTAAAAGCCAAGCATATGTTTTCTGTTTGTTACTTTCAATCTTAATAATTCTTTGCAGTTGAGTAACAAATGAGGCAGATTAAGAACCTAAGAAATAGGAACAGAAGTAGGCCGTACAGCCTGTCGAGCCTGCTCTCCCATTCAATAAGATAACGGCTGATTTTCTGCCTCAACTCTGCTTTCCTGCCCTATCCTCATATTTCTTGATTCCTTTAGTGTCCAAAAATCAATCGATCTCGGTCTTGCATATGCTCATCAACAGATCAGCCACAGCTCTCTGAGGTAGAGAATTCCAAAGGCTCACAACCCGATTAGTGAAAAGGTTTCTCCACATCTCAGTGCTAATTGGTCAATAACTTATACTGAGAGTATGACCCCTAGGTCACATAACAAAACAAATATTGGTAACAGCAACAACCCAAAATGCCTCAAAGTACATTGTAATTGAGTTTAATGATACGTTTTAATGATGGAATAATCAGAAATGCACTATCAACCCCCTTTGATTATAATTGACATTTTGTTCGATTATACTTTTTACTTCCGATTGGCTATGTTATTCTTGAACAGCAGAGCCAGACATGTCTCCGCTGATAGAAATTTACAGAAGGTGACTTTGCTGGCTTAGAAATCCCATTTCAGAGTTCAGGGAGCAAGTTCCGAATTGAAGCAAGTGATCACTGCACTCAAGGAGGTAAATGATATATCCAGGGAAACAGCCTCTCAGCATCTACCCTGTCAAGCCCACTATCAATTTTGTATGTTTCAATGAGATCAGCTCTCATTCTTCTCAACTCCAGAGAATGTACGTTCATTCTACTCAAGCGCTTCTTATAGGACAGCCCTCTCTTCCCAGGAATCAATCTAATGAACATTTGTTGCACCCCCTCTCTGGCAAATATATCCTTCCTTGCGTATGGAGATCAAAATTGTGCACTGTACTCTTGGTGTGGTCTCACCAAAGCCCTACATAATTGCAGCAAGACTTGCTTCCAACATTGTAACATGCCTGCTGAATCTGGTGTTTGTGCTTTAGTAGTAGATAAAAATTATTGGTATTACATGTAAACTAGAATGCAACAGAAGAGTACTGTATATGCAGAATTGATGTTACAAATCAAATACTATGGCCTAGAAATTGGATGCATCCGTGTGTTGCAAAGAGTAGGCTCAAGGACAACCTGATGTTGGCACTGAGGCCTCATTAGCATCAGATAGAGCTGCAGATATCTGCGAGGTGCACCCAAGCAGCTTGCCAGTGAAGATCATCTGAATGTGCTGCCCGTAGCTAATGTCAGGTGGTCTTGCAAGAAGTGGGATCAATCTGGATGGATTATGTGATTGAGCAGGAACTGCGAGAAGGAGGGTGACTGGGAGAGGAATATGAAGCAGTGATTGGGAGAGGATGTGGAGACAGCAATCAGGCGAAGGAGTTGAGGCAGTAATCAGGTGAGGCATTGAGGCAATGGTCAGGAGAAGGGTCAAGGTAGCATTGGGAGGAGGTGTGAGACAGTGATAAGGAATGAGGGTCATGGCTGTGATGGCGGGGGGGGGGGGAGGGGGTGTCGGGGGTGAAGGCCATGATTGGGAGGGGGTAAGCAGTGGCTTACAGCACCTATGATCTTAATGTGGAGCCAGAATAGCCAGTTGTGATTTCAAACCTTACATTTGGTGGTGGTCTGCAGTTGTCCTTTTAAGGACTGCTGGTGAGGTTGCATGTCGACGTGGCTTCGCTGAGTGAAGTTGGCCTATTGCTTGCTTGCTTGCTTGTTTAGGGCAAGCCAATTTGGTACAGAGGGCATCAAGAGGCATCTGTCCCTTCAGTGGCCTAGCAAGCCACTCAGTTGTATCTAACCGCTACGAAGTCAATAAAAAGGATGAAACCGGATGGACCACCCGGCATCGACCTAGGCACCAGAAACGACAATGGCAAACCCAGCCCTGTCTATCCTGCAAAGTCCTCCTTACTAACATCTGGGGGCTTGTGCCAAAGTTGGGAGAGCTGTCCCACAGACTAGTCAAGCAACAGCCTGACATAGTCATACTCATGGAATCATACCTGACAATGTCCCAGACACTGCCATCACCATCCCTGGGTATTTCCTGTCCCACTGGCAGGACAGACCCACCAGAGGTGGTGGCACAGTGGTATACAGTAGGGAGGGAGTTGCCCTGGGAATCCTCAACATCGACTCTGGACCCCATGAAGTCTCATGGCATCAGATCAAACATGGACAAGGAACCTTCCTGCTGATTATCACCTACCGCCCTCCCTCAGCTGATGAGTCAGTACTCCTCCATGTTGAACAGCACTTGGAGGAAGCACTGAGGGTGGCGAAGGCACAGAATGTTCTCTGGGTGGAGGACTTCGATGTCCATCACCAAGAGTGGCTCGGTAGCACCACTACTGATCAAGCTGGCCGAGTCCTAAAGGACATATCTGCTAGACTGGGTATGCGGCAGGTGGTGAGGGAACCATCAAGAGGGGAAAACATGCTTGACCTCGTCCTCACCAATCTGCCTGCTGCAGATGATTCTGTCCATGATAGTACTGGTAGGAGTGACCACTGCACAGTTGTTGTGGAGATGAAGTCCCGCCTTCACGTTGAGGATACTCTCCATCGTGTTGTGTGGCACTACAACCGTGCTAAATGGGATAGATTTTGAACAGATCTAGCAATGCAAAACTGGGCATCCAGGAGGTGCTGTGGGCCATCAGCAGCAGCAGAATTGTACTCAACCACAATCTGTAACCTCATGGCCCGGGGCATATCCCCCACTCTACCATTACCATCAAGCCAGGAGACCAACCCTGGTTCAATGAATAGTGCAGGAGAGCATGCCAGGAGCAGCACCAGGCATACCTCAAAATGAGGTGTCAACCTGGTGAAGCTACAGCACAGGACTACCTGCATGTCAAACTGCGTAAGCAGCATGCGATAGACAGAGCTAAGCGATCCCATGACCAACGGATCAGATCTAAGCTCTGCAGTCCTGCCACATCCAGCCATGAATGGTGGTGGACAATTAAACAACTAACTGGAGGAGGTGGCTCCACAAATATCCCTATCCTCAATGATGGGGGAGCCCAGCACATCAGTGCGAAAGATAAGGTTGAAGCATATGCAACAATCTTCAGCCAGAAGTGCCGGGTTGATGATCCATCTTGGCCTCCTCCTGAAGTCCCCAGCATCACAGATGCCAGACTTCAGCCAAATCAATTCACTCCGCGTGATATCAAGAAACAACTGAAGGCACTGGATACTGCAAAGGCGATGGGCCCTGACAATATTCCGGCAATAGTACTGAAGACCTATGCTCCAGAACTTGCCGCGCCCCTAGCCAAGCTGTTCCAGTACAGCTACAACACTGGCATCTACCCTGCAATGTGGAAAATTGCCCAGGTATGTCCTGTACACAAAAAGCAGGACAAGTCCAACCCGTCCAATTACCGCCCCATCGGTATAGTCTCAATCATCAGTAAAGTGATGGAAGGTGTCATCAACAGTGCCGTCAGGATACACTTGCTAAGCAATAACCTAATCAGTGACGCTCAGTTTGGGTCCGCCAGGGCCATTCAGCTCCTGACCTCATTACAGCCTTGGTTCAAACATGGACAAAAGAGCTGAACTCAAAAGGTGAGGTGAGAGTGACTGCCCTTGACATCAAGGCAGCATTTGACCAAGTATGGCATCAAGGAGCCCTAGCAAGACTAAGGTCAATGGAAATCAGGGGGAAAACATTCTGCTGGCTGGAGTCATACCTAGCGCAAAGGAAGATGGTTGTGCTTGTTGGAGGTCAATCGTCTGAGCTCCAGGAGTTCCTCAGGGTAGTGTCCTAGGCCCAACCATCTTCAGCTGCTTCATCAATGACCTTCCTTCAATCATAAGGTCAGAAGTGGGGATGTTCGCTGATGATTGCACAATGTTCAGCACCATTCGTAACTCCTCAAATACTAAAGCAGTCCGTGTAGAAATGCAGCAAGACCTGGACAATCTCCAGGCTTGGGCTGATAAGTGGCAAGTAACATACGCGCCACATAAGTGCCAGGCAATGACCATCTCCAACAAGAGAGAATCTAACCATCTCCCTTTGACATTCAATGGCATTACCATCGCTGAATCCCCCACTATCAAGATCCTAGGGGCTACCATTGACCAGAAACTGAACTCTCTCTTTTGGGCCTCCTTATCTCGAGAGACAATGGATACGCGCCTGGAGGTGGTCAGTGGTTTGTGAAGCAGCGCCTGGAGTGGCTATAAAGGCCAATTCTGGAGTGACAGGCTCTTCCACAGGTGCTGCAGAGAAATTTGTTTGTTGGGGCTGTTGCACAGTTGGCTCTCCCCTTGCGCCTCTGTCTTTTTTCCTGCCAACTACTAAGTCTCTTCGACTCGCCACAATTTAGCCCTGTCTTTATGGCTGCCCGCCAGCTCTGGCGAATGCTGGCAACTGACTCCCACGACTTGTGATCAATGTCACAGGATTTCATGTCGCGTTTGCAGACGTCTTTATAACGGAGACATGGACGGCCGGTGGGTCTGATACCAGTGGCGAGCTCGCTGTACAATGTGTCTTTGGGGATCCTGCCATCTTCCATGCGGCTCACATGGCCAAGCCATCTCAAGCGCCGCTGACTCAGTAGTGTGTATAAGCTGGGGATGTTGGCCGCTTCAAGGACTTCTGTGTTGGAGATATAGTCCTGCCACCTGATGCCAAGTATTCTCCGAAGGCAGCGAAGATGGAATGAATTGAGACGTCGCTCTTGGCTGGCATACGTTGTCCAGGCCTCGCTGCCGTAGAGCAAGGTACTGAGGACACAGGCCTGATACACTCGGACTTTTGTGTTCCGTGTCAGTGCGCCATTTTCCCACACTCTCTTGGCCAGTCTGAACATAGCAGTGGAAGCCTTACCCATGCGCTTGTTGATTTCTGCATCTAGAGACAGGTTACTGGTGATAGTTGAGCCTAGGTAGGTGAACTCTTGAACCACTTCCAGAGCGTGGTCGCCAATATTGATGGATGGAGCATTTCTGACATCCTGCCCCATGATGTTCGTTTTCTTGAGGCTGATGGTTAGGCCAAATTCATTGCAGGCAGACGCAAACCTGTCGATGAGACTCTGCAGGCATTCTTCAGTGTGAGATGTTAAAGCAGCATCGTCAGCAAAGAGGAGTTCTCTGATGAGGACTTTCCGTACTTTGGACTTCGCTCTTAGACGGGCAAGGTTGAACAACCTGCCCCCTGATCTTGTGTGGAGGAAAATTCCTTCTTCAGAGGATTTGAACGCATGTGAAAGCAGCAGGGAGAAGAAAATCCCAAAAAGTGTGGGTGCGAGAACACAGCCCTGTTTCACACCACTCAGGATAGGAAAGGGCTCTGATGAGGAGCCACCATGTTGAATTGTGCCTTTCATATTGTCATGGAATGAGGTGATGATACTTAGTAGCTTTGGTGGACATCCGATCTTTTCTAGTAGTCTGAAGAGACCACGTCTGCTGACGAGGTCAAAGGCTTTGGTGAGATCAATGAAAGCAATGTAGAGGGGCATCTGTTGTTCACGGCATTTCTCCTGTATCTGACGAAGGGAGAACAGCATGTCAATAGTCGATCTCTCTGCACGAAAGCCACACTGTGCCTGTGTGGACTGGAGTAGCCATATAAATACCGTGGCTACAAGAGCAGGTCAGAGGCTAGGAATCCTAAGTCGATTAACTCACCTCCTGACTCTCCAAAGCCTGTCCACCATCCACAAGGCACAAGTCAGGAGTGTGATGGAATACTTTCCACTTGCCTGGATGAGTGCAGCTCCAACAACACTCAAGAAGCTCGACACCATCCAGGACAAAGCAGCCCACTTGATTGGCATCCCATCTACAAACATACACTTCCTCCACCACCAACGTACAGTGGCAGCAGTGTGTACCATCTACAAGATGCACTGCAGCAATGCACCAAGGCTCCTTAGACAGCACCTTCCAAACCCGCGACCTGTACCAACTGGAAGGACAAGGGCAGCAAATGCATGGGAAAACCATCACCTGCAAGTTCCCCTCCAAGTCACACACCATCCTGATTTGGAACTATATCGCCGTTTCTTCACTGTCGCTGGGTCAAAATCCTGGAACTCCCTTCCGAACAGCATTGTGGGTGTACCTACCCCACATGAACTGCAGCGGTTCAAGAAGGCAGCTCATCACCACCTTCTCAAGGACAATTAGGGATGGGCAATAAATGCTGGCCTGGCCAGCGATGGCCACATCCCATGAATGAAAAAAAAATTTGCATAAACGAAGAGATTGATACCAGTTTCAGGCTCTGGCCCTTGATGCTTTCAATGCTGCTTGTACCATCATGGCTGGTGGCACATTTCTGGCACAGAATGTGCATGGGCCTGCTGTCACCATATTGGATGTCTTGGCCCCTGTTATACACATGTAAGACAAGTGCAGCATTATTGAATTTCTCAGCCAATGTGTCAAAATCACTGCATTCGTTTCTATTGTGCTAACACTTAATGTGTTCATCTGAAATCAATCGCTCTGCTGTTTTAGCAGAGGTGTTAACCATTTATTTTAAACTCATCGATCCTTCAGCTAAAATTGCAGAACAAGGGATTTCTAGTGAACCCATTAAGCAATAATACGCAAATATCTCACAGTGTAATTTCAGGGCCATGTGACCAGTATGTTTCAGAACAATGGTTTTGGAGGGTCCATCTCACACTATATAGGCATCTATCTTTTCTCCCGCTGGTATTTTGAAAAATCATAAGAACATAAGAAATAGGAGCAGGAGTAGGCCATTCGGCCTCTCAAGCTTGCCTCACCATTCAATAAGATCATGGCAGATCTGCCCCAGACCTCAACCTCCTCTTTAAATACATTCAGTGATCTAGCCTCCACAATTCTCTGGGGAAGAGAACTCGAGATATTAACTACCTTCTGAGAGAAGAAATTCCTTCACATCTCAGTTTTAAATGAGTGTCCCCTTATTCTGCAACTATGTCCCCTAGTTTGAGATTCCCCCACTAGTGGAAAATTCTTCTCAATATCTACCCTGTCAAGCCCCCTCAGAATCTTGTACGTTTCAATAAGATCACCCCTCATTCTTCTAAATTCTAATGAATAAAGGCCTAACCTGTTTAGCTGTTCTTGATAAATCACCCCTTCATCCCAGGAATCAGCCCAGTGAATCTCTTTTGAACTGCCTCCAATGCCGGTATATCCTTTCTTAACTACAGGGACCAAAACTGTACTCAGTAGCCAGGTGCAGCTTCACCAACACCCTATACAGTTGCAACAAGACTTCCCTATTTGTAAACTCCAACCCCCTAGCAATAAAGGCCAAAATTCCATTTGCCTCGTTAATTAGTTGCTGCACCTGCATGCTAACTTTTTGTGTTTCATGCAAAAGAACACCCAGATCCCTCTGTGTTGCACTTTTTTGGAGTCTATCTCCATTTAAATAATAGTCTGCCTTTTGATTCTTCCTACCAAAGTGCATGACCTCACACTTTCCTACATTAAACTCCATCTGCCAAGCTTTTGCGCACCCACCCAACCTATCTATATCCCCTTGCAGATTTATGTCATGTCCTCATTACAACATGCCCTCCCACCTATTATAGTATTGTCAGCAAATTTGGATATATTACACTTTGCTCCCTTCTCCAAGTCATTGATGTAGATAGTAAATAATTGAGGCTCTAGGACTGATCCTTGTGACACTCCAAGTCCTTCCAACCTGAAAAAGACCCATTAATCCTGATTCTCTGTCTTCTGTGTGTTAACCAATCCTCAATCCATGCTAATACATTACCCCCAATACCGTGAGCTCCTATCTTGTGCAATAATCTTTTATGTGGCACCTTATCGATGCCTTCTGGAAATCCAAATACACTATATCTACCGGTTCCACTTTATCAACTCTGCTTGTTATATCCTCAAAGAACTCCAACAAATTTGTCAAACATGATTTCCCTTTCACAAAAGCATGTTGACTCTGTTTGATTGCGTTAAGCTTTTCTAAATGTCCTGCTATTTCTTCCTTAATAATGGACTCTTGCATTTTCCCAACGACTGATGTTATGCTGACTGGCCTATTGTTTCCTGTTTTTTGTCTCCCTCCCTTCTTGAACACGGGCATCACATTAGTGGTTTTCCAATCCCATAGGACCCTCCTGGAATCTGGTGAGTTCTGGAATATTTTGATCAATATCTTCACTATCTCTGCAGCCACTTCCTTTAAATCCCTTGGATGCAGGCCATCAGGTACTGGTGAATTGTCTGTCTTTAGTCCACTGCTGTGTGTCTTGCAGTTGGCAGTAGTAAATGTCTAAGTTAATTCCTGAAGTCAGTGTTTCTTTAATATGAATCGTGCATCAATAATCAGCTCTCTAATGTTGGTACTGCACAGCGAGAAAACCAAAGAGATTCTTCATTATTTTTGACTTCTCTCACATCTTGAAAATCATCAACTGTTCCAACAGACCCATCTGTGCATCTACAAAGAAATTACACATATAATTCAAAAAAGGAACACTTCCAATCAATTAACCTACCGGTCTGGTATATTGCCAGGAACATTTTGAAACATGTTTCTCCTACCTGCTCTAGAAGCACCCTCACTCTTTTACACCTGGAGAATTTGGACCAGGTAGGAAGGTGCAATAATTTCACTTGCTTTTCGGCGTAACGAACCTATTGCCTAAATTTGTGGCTCACGATTCCAGCTCTAAATCCCTAAGGTATGCGTAATGAAGTGTAATGACTCAACAAGAATGCTCAGCGAGCCGATAGTTGCCAATATAGAAGTAAAATTCAGAACTTTAGACTTCCCGGCAGGTAGTTAACAATACATTCATTCCAGTTTGCAATATGTGCTATGCATCAGTGTGGGCCTTACATTAGTATGTATTAATAATGCTAGCTGCTAAATAATGACATGGACATTTTGCAAGGGTATATTTGCTTCCGACCATCATAAGCCTCCTTAGAAGTTACCTCTTTGACATGGCTTCAGCCACATTTCCTAATATTCCTTCTACCTTTGCCTGTGTCCAGCCCCCCAATTGTAAATACCTGGTGATATTCAGCTAAGTTAAAACTATTGTCAAGATTTTCAAGAGCGACATTGTGTTGCTAGCCCCCATGATAATATTTTTATACACTTCCCTTTTCTCCAAAAAAAAATGAGCAAACATTGTTCATAGAATCAATTCAACAAGACTGTTGAAGCTTTTCTGAAGATGTTATGAGCGTCATCTGTGCCTCGGTTGGTAGCCCTCTTGTCTCTGCATCACAAGGTTCTGGGTTTAAGACCCACTCCAGGGCTTGAGCACAAAAATCAAGGCTAATACAAGAGAATAATACACTGTCGGAGGTGCTGCATTTTGGATGAGATTTTAAACTGAAGCCCCATCTGTCTTCTTGGGTGAATGTAGTAGATCCCGTGGCACTATTACGAAGAAGAGCAGGGGAGTTATCCCTGATGTACTGGCCAATATTTATTCCTCAGTCAACATCACAAACAAATTATCTGGTCATTAGCACATTACTGATTGTGCGAGCTTGCCGTGTGCAAATTGGCTGCTGTATTTTCTACATTACAACAGTGACTAAAGTTCTAAAGTATTTCATTGCCTGTTAAGTGCTTTGAGATGTCTAGTGATCATAAAAGGTGCGAAATAAAAGCAAGCCTTTTTTTTCTTTTTACAGTAATCATGTTCACAATGCAAATGTGGTGAGATTCCAATTTTAAATATCCATCACTTTCACAGTGACATCTTTCGCAAAATTATATCTACATAAGTGTAGAGAAAAGTATGGCTTCTAACTTAAGTATAAGCTGCAGTATATGCAACTCCATTTTTGATTTAGATTATATAAAATTACATAGAATGCACAACACAGAATCAGACCCTTCCGAAGAAGGGTCACTGACCCGAAACGTTAACTCTGCTTCTCTTTCCACAGAATCAGGCCACTCGGTCCAACCAATCTATGCCAGCTTTTATGCTCCAGTCAAGCCTTCTCTCACCCTTCCTTATGTCACAAAAGTGTGCTATGCCGAATGATGACTTTTTAATCCCGAGTTAAACTTAAAAGAAAAAGAAACAAATAAAAGGTGACTTTACTAGCAGCTAAGACGGCCACCACAATTTGCATCACTATACCCCACAATCCAATGCATCGAGGTGAAATCAAGTCTTCCCAGTCCCAGCAAGAACAATGACCTGGGGAATCTGAGTGAACTACCTCTCCTGTTCCCATTCGCAGGACAGTAAGGCTATCACTTGGGCATTAAACTGGTGTAGACAAACCACTCAAACCTAATCACTTGAACAATGGAACCCTGATTGAGAGAAAGGAATTCCTAGACATGAACTGATTAAGTTACAAGAGGGAATACACACTGCTAACCATCAGATTGAATCACTGGGTCATGTGACAGGCCCAACATCTGTGTGCTTAAGCTGATGTTTTCTCTGCAGCAGGCAGACAAGACACTAGAGACTGACAAGAGAAGATCCAAGTGGGATCCCTCCTCCTTCTCTCTCTCTCTAGAATACCTTGCAAGCTTTGAACCCTGCCTGCTGGCCACAGCCACCTAGGCCTATCACAGCTGCAGACAGCGACCCTGTGAAGGCAATCATCTGCATCGCTGTTTCCAGGAGAACCACCAAATCAGCTGTCCATATCTGCAAACAAGAAGGCTCATGACCACTGAATTCAGCCTGAAGTCAACCGAGTCACCAATCTCCACAGTCTGCATACTTCTTTTTATTGCTCTGGTCTCAAATCCAACCAATCTATCCTTCCCCATCCTGTAACCTATTTGTGTGTGTGTGTGAAAGTTGGAGCGCACTTTATTATTTTACTTAGATCAGTTTAAGTAGAATGAAGCTGACCTCTTTCTTTGTTAAATTCAAAAAAACCTGTCCGATTGTTTCTTTTTATAATCATAGCATTAAAATAGTTAAACACTCATGGAATTGGCAGATATATCCATTTTAAAAAAGAATTAAACATGTTGTGGTCAAAAAAGGCAAGGGAAAAGAGGGGAACCCTTTGACCCCTTTCTCACCTCATCGTAACACTTAATTAATTTTATCAGCATAACTCTCTCTCCTCTTCTTCCTCATACGTTTATCTAACTTCTCCTTCAACACATCTATACTATTCACCTCAACTATTACCGATGATAATGAATTCCATATTCTCAATGCTCACTGGGTGAAGAAGTTTCCTCTGAATTCTTTGATTCCTTTCCCTATTGCAGTGAATGGAACTAAATATCAGGTGTTGTGCATAATGGGCAGCCAATCTGATACTGCTTGTTTTGTGACACCACCTGAGACAAATTTCCTCATTCCACTGCTATATTTAGAACCCTGGACGTTACCACCATAGAAGGAGGCCATTTGCCTGAAGGAGTCTCTGCCAGCTTTATGATAAAATCATCCAAGACTAATTTCACTTCTCCTTTGGGAAATACTGGGAAATATTAATAAGTTAGTAGCTTGTTCAAATCTACAAATGAGTGTAAATTGTCAGACTTCTAACTGGCTAGTTTATTGAATTAACAACGCAGAAATCCAATTAGACTAACCCAGAAGATGATAATCACTAGCATAAATGGGTGAACTTTAATACTAATTTTATAGGAGGTAATATACTTATGTGCGTGTGAGCAGTACTGATTTATGCATGAGACAACTGACAGAATCACTGGGTTTCAATTTAATTCCAAAACATGTCCAGCTTGTTCCAATAAGTGTATGTATATATTTATGTGTTGATTGACAAGCATTTCAGTAATACTTTTGATAAAACAAACAGCACACCTTGTGATCTGCCCAAGTACTTGGCTGTGTTTACGAGCTTGGGAAGAATTTTGATCCCTTTTGCAGTAAGATAGATCGTTATTAAACAACTAACGTATTGCAAAATCTTAAAGTGATGACAGAAGTAACTATAAATTCATAATAATAGGTTTAAAACACATATTTTTTGGACAAAGGAGAATAAATTAATTAAATCAAAAACATTGTGTGCTTTTATACCAGTTTAAATAATCCCCATCCTTTTGTCCTGAAGCATCTGCATTCAAATTACTAGATTCAAAACTGTGTTGATGAAAGAAAGGTATGATTGCAGGATCATATTTAGTTGAGCATAACCAGCATCAGAGCTACAAAACTCACACAAACATCACAGACTGACACTCACCGATGGCAGAATTATCAGCTAATGAGGCACTAGCAGCTAAATTTGGTACAGAGACAGTAAAATGTGCAGTATGTTTACACGGGGAATGAGAACTGGATTCTTTGCCCATTGCTAACTAACACTGGCTAACTAACCAGCATTTTAAATATTTGCTGGTACATTTCTTTTTATTCATTCATGGGATGTGGGCGTCACTGGCTAGGCCAGCGTTTATTGCCCATCCCTAATTGCCCTTGAGAAGGTGGTGGTGAGCTGCCTTCTTGAACCGCTGCAGTCCATGTGGGGTAGGTACACCCACAGTGCTGTTAGGAAGGGAGTTCCAGGATTTTGACCCAGCGACAGTGAAGGAACGACAATATAGTTCCAAATCAGGATGGTGTGTGGCTTGGAGGGGAACTTGCAGGTGGTGATATGCCCATGCATTTGCTGCCCTTGTCCTTCTAGTTGGTAGAGGTCGCGGGTTTGGAAGGTGCTGTCTAAGGAGCCTTGGTGCGTTGCTGTAGTGCATCTTGTAGATGGTACACACTGCTGCCACTGTGCGCGCTTGTGAAGGGAGTGAATGTTTGTGGATGGGATGCCAATTGAGTGGGCTGCTTTGTCCTGGATGGTGTTGAGCTTCTTGAGTGTTGATGGAGTGACATCAATCCAGGCAAGTGCAGAGTATTCCATCACACTCTTGACTTGTGCCTTGTAGATGGTGGACAGGCTTTGGGGAGTCAGGAGATGAGTTACTTGCCACAGGATTCCTAGCCTCTGACCTGCTCTTGTAGCCACGCTATTTATATGGCTACTCCAGTTCAGTTTCTGGTCAACGGTAGCCCCTAGGATGTTGATGGTGGGAGATTCAGCGATGGTAATGCCATTGAATGTCAAGGGGAGATGTTTAGATTCTCTCTTGTTGGAGATGGTCATTGCCTGGCACTTGTGTGGCGCGAATGTTACATGCCACCTATCAGCCCAAGCCTGGATATTGTCCAGGTCTTGCTGCATTTCTACACGGACTGCTTCAGTATCTGAGGGGTCGCGAATGGTTCTGAGCATTGTGCAATCATCAGCGAACATCCCCACTTCTGACCTTATGATTGAAGGAAGGTCATTGATGAAGCAGCTGAAGATGGTTGGGCCGAGGACACTACCCTGAGGAACTCCTGCAGTGATGTCCTGGAGATCAGATGATTGACCTCCAATAACCACAACCATCTTCCTTTGCGTTAGTTATGACTCGAACCAGTGGAGAGTTTTCCCCCGATTCCCATTCACTCCAGTTTTGCTAGGGTTCCTTGATGCCTTACTCGGTTAAATGCTACCTTGATGTCAAGGGCAGTCATTCTCACCTCACATCTTGAGTTCAGCTCTTTGTCCATGTTTGAACCAAGGCTGTGACGAGGTCAGGAGCTGGCAGAACCCAAACTGGGTATCACTGAGCAGGTTATTGCTAAGCAAGTGCTGCTTGATGGCACTGTTGATGACACCTTCCATCACTTTACTGATGATTGAGAGTAGACTGATGGGGCGATAATTGCCCGGGTTGGACTTGTCCTGCTTTTTGTGTACAGGACATACTTGGGCAATTTTTCACATTGCAGGGTAGATGCCAGTGTTGTAGCTGTACTGGAACAGCTTGGCTAGGGGCGCGGAAAGTTCTGGAGCACAGGTCTGCAGTACTATTGCCGGAATATTGTCAGGGCCCATAGCCTTTGTGCAATCCAGTGCCTTCAGTTTTTTCTTGATATCACGCGGGGTCAATCGAATTGGCTGAAGTCTGGCATCTGTGATGCTGGGGACTTCAGGAGGAGGCTGAGATGGATCATCAACCTGGCACTTCTGACTGAAGATTGTTGCAAATGCTTCAGCCTTATCTTTCCTGAATAGAAACTTTTTTTTTGTTGCAGCAATATTCCAGCCTGTCCTGGTGGAAAATTATTTCTGGCTTCCTGAGGAAAAGCTAAATACACCGATTAAAGAAGATGGAATGGAAAATAGAGAAGTTTCTTCTTAGATTCCTATTATATCAAGACTTATTTATTTATAAACACGGTTATAGCCATTGCATTGTAGTAGCCAGGTATTTGGCCCTACATTTTAATATAAAATTAGGAAATCCACCACAAAGAGCACCAACATGTCCTTTAAACAACAACCCCTATCCCATCTTGCATTATGTAGATCTTTACTGCCTACTTTGTTGCTATTTAAAGTTTGTACAAGAGTTTCAATGTCTGTGTGAGTGTTATCACTGCAAATATGTCCTTACTGACTCAAAGGGATAGAATTTGTATGTGACTTGTTGAATTTCCTGCCATAAATTGGGACAAAGTTCGGCGAAACCCCAGAGAAATGGCAGAAACAGAGATACAACTGGAGATCAGAAGAATTACGGTAGATATTCTCCTCCAAACTGTTTATAATGTTATGCCAATCTCAAAGGGCACTGAGCAAGAAGTGGCTTGTTGTGTCTCTGTTTTATATGCAGTGTTTACAAGAGTCTAGTGTCTCATATTTATGACGTTTAATATTTAATCAAATGCTACTTTCCTTTCTAGGCAAGACACCAGTGTTATCTGGGGTAAAGTTAACATATGTCTGGATTTGGATTCCAGTACAGTTTTGAGAGAAGGCTGTTGAATATTTCTTAAATAAAAATTGAATATAAAGCTCTGCTTTCAAAATAAAACTACTTCCTTTTTTTCTCATTACATGAAAGTATTAAGGTATTTGATAAACTTTCATTTGTTTGGAAAAATGCATGCCATGATTCCATGCTAACCTGCCTACTGTTTTGTTTTGGACTTGGGAAAAGATGGCAATCTAATTGGCAAAGGCACAAATAGAATCTCTGAGAAGAATACCTCAAAATAATAAATTAATATGATTGGTTGCTTCTGTGACATCAGAGGTGAATGAACAAACTGTTATGACCAGGTGAGAAAGGTATCTAGGGGTCTTTTACTGTCTTCACCTGATCTTATTGTAACAGGGTTTGATTTTTAAACACACTGTGTTTTGAGCTCCCCTTTTGGTGAATCCTTGTTCACTACTTTCCAATTATAAGGCAAATAAATGAGCACACCAGGTTTTCTTAGATTTAAAGAAGAAAAGTGAAATTTATTAAACTTACTTAAATTCTAATTCGGTTAATGCCTATTATGTGTCCCCACTAGCATGCATACGCGATACACACATGTAAATAGGGACAGAAAAGAGCAGAAGAAAAATAGAGAGGTTTGAGGCAGTCTCTGAATGGGGTTTCTTGTTACTGTTTCTGTGTTTCCAGCTCACCGTAGAGTCTTTGATTATAGACAGCTCTTACTTTTCATTGGGGCCCAGTATTCTTCTCAAACCTTGTTCACGTAGGAGACTTTTCTCTCTTTGAGTTCACGTGTCTTCAATGGGTCTTCCATTCTGTGAGAAAGTGATGGCAGCAGACAGGAGAGAGGTGTTCACAGTCCAGGAGCAAACAGCTTTCTAAGTTTCTTTCTCTCAGCAAGTTCAAATTCAGACAGCCAGTGAGTCATGTGACTAAACTGGCCTGACCAGGTCTGTGTATTGGAGAAGCAGGGACTGGGTCCTTTGTTCCAACACTATCTGCCAGCACGCAAATGTCTTTCCAGTCAGGGGCTTGGCAATTCCTTGTGATATGCCCTCTTTTCTTCCCAGTCACAATTTTAAGTTTTAAAGTTCATGTGGTGAAATAATGTGTGCCTCAGTCTTGGCGGGTGGGGGCCTGCATGACAAAACATAGGAAGATAAGAACAGAAGTAGGCCATTCAGTCATTCAATTAGAGCATGGCTGATCTTTTTCTTAGCTTTATCTACTCACCTTAGTTCCATATCACTTAATATCCTTGCCTAACAACATTCTATCAAACTCAAATGTCAATTGTTTTCAATTCAAATAATGATGAAAGATGTTGGGGTTGAATTTCTGCAGTTTTCCTCATTGTCGTCTGTAACTACAGCAATATATCTGTGGAGACACGTTCATGCTATTTCTGCTATTTCTCCAGGGACTGAAATTTATACCCCCGCGAAATCGGCGGCAGGTGAAAACAATGGCGGCGTGCCCGATCAGGCCACACATCGCGGAGCCTCAGCGATATTAAGCGCAGAGACTCATTTAAATAGCTGGGGCAGACCGCCCCCCGTCCCCCCCCGCCTTGATGATGTGGAGGGAGCGGGCTGTCCATCCCCAGCAATGGCGTCAGCTGCCTGAGTGCAGGCGCTGACACCATTTTTAAAGGGCTTTGAGCCCTGCCATTTAATTTAAATATTTAAAGAAACCTGTATTTATTCTGCCCCTCTCCCACCCTCCAATAACAATTAAATTAATTACTTGCCGTCTCCCCACCCAAAACACTTACCTTGTCCACCTGACCTCTCCGCCCAACAAAGCGCATAAATGTTACAAAACCCTACACCAATGATATTACTTGGATCCACTCCCCCCACTCCCGCACTGAGAAACCTAACCTTCTTCCCCCCTCTCAACCAGTGTTCAGCCTTGGTTCCTCAGACTGGGATCTGAAGGGAAGAGAGTGCCGGCCAGTGACACGAAGATTGCTCCAGGACTGACAGCAGGAGCGTAAGGGTAATTAATTCATTTATTTTAATGAATTTTAATATTTAAATGGGGCTCCCATCACCGAGCAGCGGGTGGCTAGGGCCGCCACGAGGCCTCACTGCTGCAGTCAAAATCGAGCCAGGCCTTCCCGGCATCGAGGTCCTTGGCGGGCCTCTCCCAGAGGCTTTTTCTGCCCCCCCTCCCCAACCCCCACTAAAGAAAAATACAAAATGGTGCTGTCATGATTGTGCACCTTTAACAACAAGTATTATGATTTGGTACAATTAAACAGTTGATCAGGATTTTTTTTAACCAGTGCAAAAGATTACAGAAACTCAATTTGTGCTGAACATAACTTGTGCTCACAATTTTGCAATCTTTTGCACTGGTTTGGTCAATTTTGGGTGAATTCTGCTGAAAAATACAGCACAACCTAATGCTTGGACAATTCCATGGAAGCATCCCTGTACAGCTGCTTCCTTCCCACCCAGAAAATACGTTTGTATGCTGTACTTCACATACTATTTCCAGGGAAAGTAGCATAATCATCGAGGATGGCTGAGCTATAGAACAGAGGAAGACAACAGTGAAGATGAGAAGAAAGTTGTGGAAGCATCAATGCATCAAAGAACATTATGCTTCAGCACAATATACAATTACAAAACACTTTTGAAAATTTGAATAAATACTCTTATCAACCTAGAGTTATTTTCTCTCTTGTTTTACCTCAACCGAGAGATTTTGTGACTGGTGGTGGGTGGTGGGGATAGGGGAGTGTTGGGGTGGCAAGCTGATGTCCATAATTTGCACCATGACAGTGAAGAGTTGGCTTGATTGACCAGCTTATCTAGTCCCGTCCTTTCGTTCATATGTTTCTATGGTTTGCTTGTGTCAGTTTATATGCCACATGTAAATCTTAACATTCTATTATTTCTTTGTGATCCCTAATGAAAGGAACAGCTATGCTAGAGAACTCTGGAATCCTTCCAGGATTCTCGAGATACAGTAGCTCCATGGTCTGTTGATTCAAAAGGCCCATGGATGTTTGGGTCCTATCTAAGCTTTCACATGAAGAACATCACGGTGCGTGAGGGTGGTTGGTACGAACGAACTTACTGCAAGAATCAGCACCCTGAGGAGAGGTGGGGAAAAGTAAATATTTTCCATCATAAACAAACAAAATCTAAATGTGAACTGTACTGTTTGTTAAAAATGTTAGACTGCAACAAGACATCTTTGGACATGATGTCATTGGATGAGTAACCAGAAACTAAGCCAACATAATGAGTAATCTTTGTGGGGTTTTTTCTACTGTGTGCCAGACAATTGGAAGGCAGCATAACTAGTTTGTGGTGACAAGAGAAGAATATTAAATGAGGGAGAACAAAGGTGTAGAAAAGTAACTATTATTCTGGAAAGTATTCCTGCTGTTCATTCAAACTATTAACAATTATTAATAGATAGTCAGAGCTTTGAAGCTGAGTTCTGAAGTGTAGGCAAATCTCCTGTGATGTTGCTCACAGTGAATCAAAGGATCCACTATTGTATGGGGATGCTCAGGTTTGAAAGAGAGGGAAGGAAACATATCACATTGGAAAGAAATTTAGGTACATATTGTTATGACTGAGGAGGAGGAGTGCACTGTCTTTCTCCAGTTCCACTTCTCCACGGATCAGAACATATATTTAAATGTTTACCCAGTTACCAATACTCTATTTCTATTTCAGAATAAAATCCACCAACCAGGTTTCTTAAATAAACATCAAAATTATCAATTTATTCAGTAAAGATGCAAAGCATTAACACACAGATTGAAATATGAAAGTTCCCTTCTAAAACTAGCCCAACATACACACGTATACCAGTTACAGATAAAATAGAGATTTTCTCTGCAGACATCTCCATAGAACAAAGGACAAAAAAAACTTTGACTAAATACCTGTCAATTCCTGAAGAAAAAGGAGAAGATATGGAATGATATCAGTTTCCCCTTTATTCTGGCATCCCAAATAGATGTAGACGGCTGTCACTGGGATCTTTTTGGAGCAGTTCTCTTCAAGCGACATTGGTGGACTTTCCAGGAGAAATGAGGCATCACAGATTTCATCTATCACCCACTGGATTCTCAGGGCTTCTCAGAGAGGTGGAGAAAGTATGAACTTGTGTCTTCTCTGTTAGCAGGCTGACCCCCAACTGACTCAGAACAATCCAAAACGAAACTAACTCTTGACCACCATAAATCTTGACATGTCACTTCTCTGTAAACAACTCCCCCAGACATCAAGGCTCCTGTTATTTATTTAGCTGACTTCTAGTAAGTGTGTTTCTAAACCAAGTCCCAAAGTCCTTCCAGTGATTTAAAAAAAAACAAAGTCCAACATCTATGAAATCTTTTGAGTCCCAAATAAATCCACCTCCACAATTTTAAAACACGAGTCCTCAAAAAAAAGATTAAAAATGAAAGCACTTTCATAACACCTCCATCCTTGGAGGAATGAAATACCATTTTTAAATGTGTTTCATAACAAATAGTGGAGAAAAAAAAAGAAGATAAAAAAAGTATATTAAAACAAATTTACATACTCATTCTTATTCACTCTTTACCTGTAACTAATACAGTTCTGCTTTGTACCATCTTTGTACTCAGATAACTCAAAGCAAGGTTAAATTTTAGACAAAGCATCAGCACTTACATTATTTTACCCCGCAATGTGGATAATCTTTAAGTGATAGGGCTACAATAGTAAACTCCATTGAAATAGTCTGGCATTCTGGTTTTTGAATTTTTCTGCAAAGGCTAGAGGATATGATCAGTATATACCAGTATCTCTCTGTAGTTGTGGCAGACATATACTTCAAAATGCTTAAGAGCTAGTAGGAAGCCGAGGGTTTCCTTTTCCAACGTTGCGCATCTCTTTTGGTGTTAATTTATCTTTTTGGAAAAGTATCCCACCGGCCTTCCTTAGCCTGATTCATCATCTTGTAACAGGAAGGCACTGACCCCAGGTCAACTGCTACCTTGAAAGGCTTAGTGAAATTTGGGGCAACCAACACTGGTTCATTGATCAAAGTGGCTTTCAGTCTCACAAAAAATGCTTAACACTCTCCTGACTTCACTACCTTGGCTTTCTTTTATTGTCGCAAATCTGTCAGTGGAGCAGCTATAGTGCTAAAATTTGGTACACACTTGTGGTAGAAACCATGCATCCTCAAAAACCTCATGATTTCCCATTTAGTATTAGGGGCAGGGAACGCCATCAATGCTTGCATTTTTGCTGTTCTTGGCAACCTTGCCCTTGCCCTAAAATATGCCTTAAGTAGGTTACATGCACTTTTGCAAATTCACTTTGGCAAGGTTTATCACCAAATCAGCCAACTGTAATTTTCTAAATTGAACTTCTAGTTGTTCCAAGTGGTCCTTCCAAGTGTTACTATATAACAGCACAGCATCAAGGTAAACTACAGGCTACCACTTGGTTCATTAGTCTCTGGAAAGTTGCTGGGGCATTTTTTTTAGCCCAAATGGCATCACCCGCCTTTGGAAAAGATGTGTGACAAATATTTCTTTAGCTTGGGGTATTAAAGGAACTTACCAGTATCCCTTTAAAACAATCTATTTTGTTAAGAAATATGGCACTGCCAATTCTGTCAATACAGCCTTCCAAGTGAGGAGTTGGGTAGGAGTCTTCCGTTGTTACTGCATTCACTTTTCTGTAATCTATGGAAAATCGAGGAGCCACCCAAAGATTTGTCTTCCTAACTTTAATAACTCTGCATTTATTGCATTCATAAAACAAAGACATGAAAACCACTGCCAAGGATGAGAGCATTCCATGCAAGATGGTGTGCTTCTTATCAAAAATACTGCTGTACAGAGAGAGTGGTGTCCTCCCCTGATGATGTATATGGTGATGATGTTAGTGAAGGGACCCCATATGTCCATGTTATATCATCCACGACTCCTTGGCTCTTGGGGAGTTCCATCACTCAGTAAAATGCCAGTGCATTGTCATATTGGGGCCAGTTGTCGATGGGACAGCTGATGAAATTTCTAGCTTTAAAGAACAATGCATCTATGCTTAGTTGAAGCATCTTTGCACAGATGTTTGGTTTGTATTCCTTCAGTGGCAATCTAGAGTGATCCCATTGCATAGAGGTTAAGGATGGGGGTGACATTAACAGCCAATAGTGGAGAGATGCAAATGGTGAAAGTGGACAGCGATGTGTGGCATAACTCTGTGGCAGCCTTAATATGTCAAATTTGAATCTGGTATTTGTGCCTAAAGAGCTGCCATCAGAAATTATCTATCATCATCTGTCAATGGCTTCTCGATGGTGTGGTTCAAAAGCTATTGTAAAACTGGTTTATTCTATACAAACACTTCACAAACTGTGCAATTATTTACAGGGAAAAAATGTGAAACATAAAAATGAATAAGAAGTATTTCAGATACTCTCATCATTGGCTGCAGAAATATTGAGAAATATTGATCAAAAACAATAGCGGCACCAATCCAAACCAAACTAGTTTAACCATATAAATTATAGATGTATGAAAATCTGTTGAAAAGAAATCTTTGGATAATGCTTCAAAAATGGCTCATATAAAGCTTATTCACAAACATTGCACCATCAAACACCTTGCTGAAAAAGTACAGGAAGACTTTTTAATGATCTAATAAACACTAAAGAGTGACAGCTTCTGGCAGTTTTTTGCTCCGTTTCCCACTGTCCTTAGTAGTTGAATGGCAATGTCTATAAATGTAATTGTCAACCAAATCCACAGGCAATATAGAATGATCCTGTATTATGCGGGGCTGCATGAGTTAATACTACAGATATTCCACAAGGCTAAAGCAGTGGCTAGGATATCCTTATTCCTAATCAGTAGCTAATTGTTTGCAATATATATATTGATGTATATCTGTGATAGTTCAAATTTTTGGCACATTAGCAATAAATTTGATGATTGGCATAATCAAGACCTGAATCTTTAATTTTCTGCCACTGTGTCAACATAATTTCATCAGATGTGCAGTGTAAATCTTGTTTGCAAGCGTCCTTATGACACTGCTACAGAAAGTTGGAGGAAATTCAGGGCCCTAATGCCAAAAATGTCTTGAAAGAAGCAACATATAATAAAAACAATAATTGCTAGTTTGGATTATAACTAAAACTATAAAAGCTTATCTCAGAACAATGTGATGTTATGTGGAAGAGAGAAGCTATAAACGTAACAGATGCTTCAAGAGATTTTTGGCTTGAATTTTTTGAGATGATAACAAGGAGGGTCACTGAGCTTAGCACATTTGCAGCTATCCACATGGATTTTAGCAAGGCATTTGAAAAGGTCCCACAAGGCAGACTGGTCAGAAAATTAAAAGCTCATGGGATCCAAGGGAAAGTGGCAAGTTGGATCTAAAATTGAGTCAGTGGCAGGGAGCAAAAGGTAATGGATGATGGGTGATTTTGTGACAAGAAAGCTGCAGCGAGTTTCTGCAGGGATCAGTACTGGATCCCTTGCTGTTTCTGGTATTTATTAATGATTTATACTTCAGGTAGGAGGGAACATTAAGAAGCTTGTAGATGATACAAAAATTGGCCATGAGGTTGATAGTGTAGAAGAAAGCTGTAGACTGCAGGAAGATAGCAATGGACTGGTCAGATGGGCAGAACAGTGGCAAATTAAATTCCATTCAGAGAAGTATGAGGTAATGTATTTGGGGAGGACAAAAAAGGCAAGGGAATACACAATAAATAGTAGGATACTGAGAAGTGTGAAGGAACAGTGGGACATTGGAGTGCATGTCCGCAGATCCCTGAAGGTAGCAGGACAGGTACATAAGATGATTAAAAGGTACACAAGATAAAGTATAAGCAGGGAGATTATGCTAGAACTGTATTAAGCACCAGTGAGACTCCAGCTAGAGTACTGCATACATTTCTGGCCATTGCGTTACAGAAAGGATGTAATTGCACTAGAGAGGGTAGACAGAAAATTTACAAAGATGTTGCCAGGAATTGAACATTGTATCTATCAGGAAAGATTGGATAGGCTGGGATTTTTTTAGAACATGGGCAGCTGAGCGGAGATTTAATTGAGGTATATAAAATTATGAGGGACCAAGATAGAATGGATAGGAAGGACCTATTTCCCTTCACAGAAAGGTTAACAACCAGGGGGCAAAGATTTATAATAATTGGTAGAATTGGAGCAAATTTGAGGAGAAAATTTTCACCCAAAGGGTGGTGACAGTCTGGAACTCACTGCCTGAAATGGGGGTGAAGGCAGAAACCCTCATCACATTTTTAAAAAATACCTGGATGTACACTTGAACTGCTGTAACCGACAGGGCTACAGACCAAGAGCTGAAAAGTGGGATTAGGCTGGATAGTTCCTTTTCGGCTGGCAAACATAGTGGGTTGAATGGCCTCCTCGGTGAGGTTATGATCCAATGGGCTGGATTTTATGGCTCCCCCAGGGGGGAGTCACAGGTGGGACAAGGGCACGGAGAATCACGACGGATGGTGGGGGTGGCGGGCACCGGATAGCTCGTCGCCGCCCCATCACCAAGCGATTTCCTGGGGATGGGACAGGCTGATGAGGGCCTTCCGCCCACAGGCCAAGTAAGGCCCTTAAGGGGCCTATTAACGGGATTTAACCTGCGGAGGTGGGGGACCTCCGCCACATGGGGAGGACGCCTTGTAAAATGATGCACCCTCCCTGCGGGCTTGGGGTGTGGGTCCCTCCTCCATGGGCAATATGTCGTCCAAAGAGGGCCCTGGCTGGGAAGTAATGCATCCAGGAACCCCCACCCCCTTCACTTTCCAACCACAGTGTCTGAGGCCTCTGCAGTATCGGCAGTGGCCACCGCTCCCGGTGGTGCTGCCAATACTGCTGAGCTGCCGGCCCTGTGATTGGCCAGCAGCTCTTGGAGGTGAGATCCCTGTCTTTAAAAGGACGGGTTCTGGCGCCGGAAACGTTGCATCTGTAACAACTGAGGAAAGCTCCGGGGATGGGGGTGGGGTGGGGCTTGCAAAGGCAGAGGGGGGTTTCCCCCACCTTTTTGGCCTGACGCCAGGAGCCCCGCTTCCTGCACAAAATCCAGGCTTATGCTTCTATTTTCTAGGGGAAACATATTGTACAGGTAACCATTTCTTTAGTTTCTGGTCTTGTATGTGTCATGTTGCCACACAGACTTCAAACCTCCTCTGAACTAGTCGGTGTTGAAAACAAATTGTTGTCAAAATAACAAAGAAACAGAGAAGCAGCATTTGGCATTGAACATGATCTATACTACAGTTAATATATCTGTGGAACTGTTAATATAGTTCGGGACTGAATAGTGATATTTGATTTGAAATATTTCCTCGCAATCAGTTCCTGGAGTGCCATTCAGTTCTAATAGAGTTGAATCTGAAATAGAGATTGCATATTAGGAACTTGCTGGATATGATATTTAGCCTACAAGTGAGTACAATCAAGAAAGTACCAGCAACAAAGTTTATAGTATGGATAATTTTGACATGTTGGAAAAGGACAAAAGAAGAAGAAAGACGTGGAGAAATGAAAAGGTTTCGGGAGTGAATTCCAAAGCATCTCCAACGTCCCTTTCCTCTCCAAAGTCCTGAACATGCTGTTGCCTCCAAAATCCATAAAATATTTTCCCATAACTGCATGGTTGAATCCCTCTGATCAGGTTCCTGCCCCTGTCAGAGTACCAAACAACTCTTATCCAAGTCACAAATAATATCCGATGTGACTTTGACAATGGTACATTTTTCATCCTGTCCTTGTCATGCTGTCTGCAGCTTTTGCCATTGTTGACCACACCATCCTCCTCCATTGCCTCTCCACTGTTATTTAGCTGAGTGGGACTGGACCCGCCTGATTTCATTTTTTATCTATTCAGTTGTAGCCAGAAAATCACCTGCACCGCCTTCTCTTCCTGCTGCTGCACTATTACATCTGGTGTCCCCAAGGATCTATCCTGGATCCCCTCCTTTTTCTCATCAACATTCTACCACACAACAACATCATCTGAAAACAAAGTGTCAGTTTTCACATTCACCCTATTGATACCCAGCTCTATCTCACCACCACCTCTCTCGAACCCTCCAATGTCCATAAATTGTCGCACTACATGTCCAATATTGAGTTCTGGTTGGGCAGAAATTTCCTCTAACTGAATATTGGGAAGATTGAAGACAATGTCCCCTGGATCAGCCATGACTAATTTGCTAGTACTCTCACCTCTGAGTCACATGGTTTGGGGTTCAGGACCCACTCTAAGACTTAAATACAAAAATCAAGGCTGACACTCCAGTACAGTACCAAAGGAGTGTTGCAATGTTGGAAGTGCCGTCTTTCAGATCAGATTAAACTGAGGCCCTGTCTGCCTTCTTAGATGGGTGTAAAAGATCCCATGGCACTATTTTGAAGAAGAGTAGGGGAGTTATCCCCAGTGTCCTAGCCAATATTTATTCCTCAATCAATATCACAAAAACAGCTTATCTGGTCATTATCACAGTGCTGCTTGTGGGAGCTTGCTATGCGCAAACTGGCTACTGTGTTTCCTGCATTACAACAGTGACTACACTTCAGAAGTACTTCATTGGCTGAAAAGCACTTTTGAGACATCTGGTGGTCGTGAAAGGCGCTATATAAATGCAAGTCTTTCTTTTCTTCCATAAACAAAGTTCCCTAGCCGCTGACTTCATCCCTCTCTGTGGCAACTGTCAGAGGCTGAACCAGCCCTGTTCACAAACTTAGTGTCATATCTGACCCCAAGATGACCAAATATCAGACCATCATGAAGACTGCCTATTTCCACCTCCATAACTTTGCTTGACTCCACCTTTGTCTCAGTTCGTCTGCTAATGAAACCCCCATCCATGCCTTTGTTACCTCTAGACTTAACTATTCTAAAACCCTCCTGGCTGGACTACAATTTTCTAACCTCCATAAACTTGAGTTTGTCCAAAACTCTGCTGCTCATGTCCTAATTTTCACCAAGTCCCATTCATCCATCACCTCTATGCTCAATAACTCACATCGGCTCATGTCTAACCAATGCCTCAATATTCAAATTCTCATCCTCATTTTCAAATTTCTCCATGGCCCCACTCCTTCCTATGTCTGTAACCTTCTCTAGCTCTACAACCCTCTGAGATGCCTGCAAGCCTCAAATTCTGGCCTCTTGAGCATCCCCGATTTTAATTTCTCCACCATTGGTGAATGTGCCTTCAGCTACCAAGGACCAAAGCTCTGGAATTTCCTTCCTAAACCTCTCCTCATTTAACATGCTCATTAAAACCTACCTCTTTGACCAAGCTTTTGGGCATTTGCTCTGCTTATGTGGATTGGTGTCATATTTTGATTGATAGCACTTCTGTGAAGCACCTGGGGTTGTTTAATGACATTTAGAATGTTTTTACAATTCACATCCTTCACACTGGAATAGGAAAGAATGAGAAAGAGAGAGAGAGAAAGAGACAGATAGAGAGCGAAAGTTATCCCATTCTAGAGACTGGCAGGGTTTCCCACAGTGCAAAGAGCAATTGATGAAATGCATGTTATGCTGAAAACTCCAACAGGTGTGAAAGTCTTACTACTAGCTTTGACTGTAGGGGTTAGCTTTGGTCACCAAGCCTTCAGGATGATACATAGCTCTGAGTAATGAGAGCTGGTATGGTATTAACACGTGATAAAAGCATTGTGATAGCTTGCTGGATAGCAGGCATTCACATGCAGGATTAGATGATTGTCATTGTACACTTACTGGCCAGTAATAGAATGACAACCTTCTCTGTTCCTAAAATTGAGGGTGTGTAGTCATGTAGGCGTTTCCTGACATCCAGCTGATGATACAAAAAGAGTATGAAAGGTAAGAGGTGAGTAAAGGTTATATTCCTGTGGCAGAGGTTGTACTAGTACCAGTGTCTTGGCATACCTTGGATGCCCTTGTGTGGTCATTGAAACTCTCCCTACACTGGTGATGGTTCTGACTTCATCCAGCAACTTTTCCACCAAGCATCACTGCGTCTGGCAGTCTTCCTCTTGTTGATTCCTCTGAGGCTGCTGATCCTTCAGACATTCTTACAGTGAAGTGATGTTCCCTTTAAACTGCTTGCAGCTTTTTAAAGGCTACACCAGTATGGTATTTCTTTCCCTCCCATGAGGAACGGTGCTACCACTCTCAAACTGGGTAATGAGGGTTGCAGGAGGAAAAGTCAATGGGTTAACACAACAAAGAAGAATTTAGCCTCATGCCTCCTTAAAGTAGGCTGGTGGAGATTCTGTCTCACCGGTGTTAACTTGTAAGCTGAACAATGCAACCCATATTCTGAGTGGTTTTAAATTGTACATACCAGGATTAGAAAGTACCAACTGATGGAAATCACTAATATTCAGAAATCTGTGAGGAAATAGATTTAATCAGTATCACTTTTAGATAGTAAATATGGAGGATCACATACAATCACATGATAAGTATGGATGGGGAAGTGCTTTCAGCCCATCCCATTCATACTTCTGGTTCCATCATTGCACCAGGTTCTTTCTTAAATGATTATCCTATCCAGAAGTCCTTAGGTTAATTATTCTTACTGTGAAATGGTTCCTGACCTCAGTCCTAAATTTTTCTTTCACCATTTTTCACCTGTGTTTCTTTTGTCATTTAGCTTCAAATAGGTTTATTTAACATGTGTAGAAGACTGGGTTGCTCAAAAGAGAATACAGTGAATATTAAAGCATCTTCCACATTTATAATGGTTCTCCGACCAAAATCAAAGGTATGTTTTTTTTAAAATGAATATTGATTAATTTCTGGCAGAGTGCTCAATGAATAGTACACAGTTATATTCCAGGATAATCATGTAACTCATAGGTTGGAAGTACATTTTCAGAAAGTTCGGCTATAGACACGGTACTTTGGATTTACAACACTAAGTACTACACTTGCTAAAATTCTGCCAATAATAGCTATAACCACAATACTGATAAACTGTAATTACTGGAAGCTCTGAAACCAGTAATCAACATATCAAATTTTCATCAACTATCTGCTGTTTACATCCACTTGTTAACCAATCTTACACTACACATTTGGTCTATAACTGAGAAATACTTTTACCACATCTTCGAAAAGTGTAACAGTTCAACTGTGATGACAGCAAACATCTCAAGTTGTCCCACAGTCTCCACAACTAACGTTTTGTC